>NW_022196359.1:270000-870000 GCF_008641045.1 Pistacia vera | reverse complement strand
ATAATTAAAATTGTGTATGCATATATCTCAATTACCTTTTATTGCAGCATAACATCAAACATCTGTGCTGCACTTTCTCTAATGTCAGGACTACATCAATTCAAAATCTAGTCCATCAATAAGTTTCATTAATCACAAACAAATTCTCTAATTTGATGAATACTTAAAAGGCAATTTCCATTGTTCTCATGATCCCTTTCTTGTTTTCTGGTTTCAAATTTGACACTAAAAACATGACTAGTTTAACAACTTGTTACACTAAAAATTTAACTTTTAACTTATAACTAATTCTAAGAAATTCAACTAAAAACAAAAATGCATTCATACAAACTTAAATTCAACCAAAATTAATTTCCATTTTTACTGCCAAAAAGAGAAACTCACTACATATCAATCACCAGAACCCACTAAATCAAAACATGAAAGATCACTGATAATTTCAACCACCACCAACACCAATTCAACACAAAAAGAAAAAAAAATGATTTCATGCCTGTCAAATAAAATCCGCATTCAAATAGTCCAAACAAACTCAAATCAGAATAACTCAAGCACCAGAACAGACAACCAAAATTTAAAGGCATTAAATGAAATCCACATTTAAACAGCTTCAAAGCATACCCACATTCAAACAATTTCACAAGAACTCAATTCAATGAAAATCAAACCCACCAAAACAAGTAACCAAAAAATAAAAAAATAAAAAAATTGAAACCCTAAATTGCGTAATCAATTCAATTCAAGAATGAAAATTTTATAAAATTACATACCTGAATCTGAGATGAGACCTAGAATTGCCAAATTTGAGCTGAAATAGCAAGAACAAAGTCGCCTAAAATGGAGTGAAGATTCAAACCCTAAATATAGTTCGGGCTTTGAAGATGAAATTTGAGAGAAATTGCGAAAATCTAATGTACAATAAGACTGAATTGAGATAAGTAACAATGGAAAAGGAAGCTTGCAATTGAAATTTGGGTGAAGAACACTATATCGCGAAAATAGTGTGAAGAAGATACGAAGAAGAGTGAAATTTTGGGAAATTTTGGGTTCGCCGGTATTAGGTGTTAGTGAATGAAATTTTGGGAAATTTTGAGTTGGTGGCGCTTGGTGGAGAAAATTTAGCTGCCCGGCCATCCGAAGTTTCAATTTAAGAAAATGGCCTTGAAAATGTTTTTCATTTTTTATTTTTTTATTTAGAGAAGATGACGTGGCATAGTTAGGATTAATTAAACAAGTAAAATAGGTTAAAATGAAAAGATTAAAACATATGTGGGCCGAATCATAAATGATGAAGGTTTTTAAAATTTGAAATTTTTGAAAACAAGCCTCACCTATTCACCTCGCTTAATCGAAATTCATTAGGGCAAAAAGCGATTTCTTGAACCAAAGGGAGACTGCGATTTTTTTCGATCGAACTTGCAAATTTGCACCCTAAAATCAATTTCTTGAACTCTAAACTGAATACAGTCATGATTTCCGACGATATAGTTGTGATTTCCGATCGATTTCTTGAACCCTAAAATCGATTTCTTGAACCCTAAACAGAATCTGTGCGATTTCCGGCGATATAGTCCACTTTTCCAATCGAAACTGCAAACTTTGACACCAAATTCAGTCCAAAACCATGGCTGACACTCAAAATGAGGAGGAAAACCCAACGCCACTTCGAATCCTAGATTTCGGTGGCGTAAGTAGTTCAATGGCTGCTCCGGTGGATTATCTGATCAGTAAAGGTGGTCCACAGTCTGAGGAGACACTGGCGGCACAAGAACAGGGGGAAGAATCGGCAAACGGTTTTGAAGACGAGGAGTTAGGCGAGAATTCAGGCCAGAAGGAGGAGTCCGGCAAGAATTCAGGCGACGAGGAGGAGGCCGACGAAGAAAAGGTACGTTGTTTTGGGAATATTGCTTGTACTGCGCTTAAGCGATCATTTGTATCGCTTAAGCGATTAATTTTTTTTACTCATGATCGCTTAAGCGATTGATTCAGTTTACTCTTGGTCACTTAAGTGATTTCAAATTGCTTAAGCGATCTTGTCGAGACAAAATCACAGATATAATAAGCGATCTTTTGTATCGATTAAGAGATTCTTTCAGTTTGCTCTTGGTCGCTTAAGCGATCTTGCACGAGGCAAAGTCAAGATTTCTTAAGCGATCCGAAATCGCTTAACCGACTACAGTGGTAATTTTTTGTTGCCGATATTTTGTTTATTAGTTGTTTTGGTTTATTTTTGTTGCTGACATTTTGTTTATATCGATTGTGCAGATTGTGCGGACCGTAAACTGTAGAGACTACGAGTTGGAGCCTATAAGTGAGAAGGTACCCTACTTCCCTACAAGGGTGACGGTGAGGTCGAGTTGGGATGTTTTTGACATAATAAGGGACATTTTAGTTGGAATGAGGCATGGTGAAAGAGATTTCCGTCGCACTTGTTTCGGTCAGTTTTTAAGAATCGGAACAAATTGGAAAAAGGCATTTTGGGGGCAGGGAGTGCATTACATGTTACTGCACTCAGTAAAATGAAAAAAAAAAAAAAAAAAAAAGAAGAAGAAGAAATATGGTCCGTAGTGGATGGAAAGCTACTACGGTTTGGGATGATGGAGTATGCCTTGATGACGGGCTTAGGATGCAGGGAAGTGCCAGATAAGGCAGAGGCAGAGGCAGACGCAATAAGGATGAGTCTGGGAGCCATAAGGTTTCGTAAGAAGGTTTTGTAGGGGGCAAAGTCTATTACAGGACACGTTTTAGAGGAGAGACTAGAAATAGTTCGGTTTAATGATGGAGAGAAGATAAAAGTGTGCTTGCTATTGTTTTTACATTCTATCTTATTGGCTGGTGACTCAACAAAAGCTGTTGAGAAAGATTGGTTATTGTTTGAAACCGACTTGGAGTTCTTTAATTCTTATCCGTGGGGACGGATATCATTTGAGCTAACCATCAACAGCCTGAAAAAACCAGACATGGCATTAAAGCATGCCTAATGGGTCGGGAAGGATAAACCAAGCACGTATAATTTGTTTGGCTTCCTATGGGCAATGCAGGTAAATATTAATAGCTTTCTGTTATATTTTTTATAATATATGTGTTTGAATTGTGATATGGACTGTTTTTTTATAATGTAGACTTGGATGTACGAGGTCATCCCTGTCTTCGCTAAGGCGAAGGGGAGGAGCAACAGTTTGGATGTGCAATAGCAATTTCCTAGGATGTTGCGATGGCATGTCGGGAGGTGTAACCATTCGAATTACGACCAAATAGAGATTGAGATTCAAGCGGCTGGGGTAATATTAAAGGATTAAGATTAAGCTTTTGAATATGCAATTGCTTTAAAATGTCACTTCAATCTGATTGATTTTGTTTCTTATTGTAGGGAGTCGTCCGTCCCTTTCTCACCGCTACTGGGGATGAAGCGGAAGAGGACTATGTCATATCTTTCAAAGCACTGGAGGATGAAAGGGATGAACGAGTAGACTACCTGATGCGGGACCTAAGAGAGGTCACGCATGTGATGGCAGTTGTACGGCCATTGCTTGACAACGTCGTTGATGCCGAGGATTATGAAGCTAAAATTGACGGGAGGCCCGAGGATGAGAAGAAGAAGAGGGAGGAAGAGGTTTGTATGCCTCAACAAACTGGTACAACAAGTACTGCTTTGTCGAGACATCGACGTCAGGAGAATGAGGTTGTTGACCTCATAAATGGCCTGTTTGAGAGTTTTACAATAGCCGTTTATGCCAGGTTTGACAAGATGGAAGAGTACATGAAAAGGGTGGAGGAGAAAGTGGATAAGCTGGGAGAGAAAGTTGGTACATTGGAGGAGGAAGTTGGTGGATTATTAAAGGCGGTTTAAGTGCAAACTGGCTTGAAAAGAGAGAGCCCAAAGAGCAAGTTTGTGAAATCGCCTTACATGGTAGTGACACAGGTAAAGAAGAAGAAAATTAAGAAACAAATTGAGGAAGAACTAGAAATGGAGAAGAAGAGAGAGGGAGAGGTTCGTATGCCTCAGCAAACCGGTACAATAAGTACCTCTTTGCCGAGACATCAGCGTTAGGGGAATGAGGTTGTTGACCTCATAAACTGCCTGTTTGAGAGTTTTACAATAGTCGTTTATGCAAGGTTTGACAAGATGGAAGAGTGCATGAAAAGGGTGGAGGAGAAAGTGGATAAGCTAGGAGAGAACGTTGGTACAGTGGAGGAGGAATTTGGTGGAGAATTCAAGGCAGTTGAAGTGCAAACTGGCTTGAAAAAAGAGAGCCGAAAGAGCAAGTTTGTGAAATCGCCTTACATGGTAGTGACACAGGTAAAGAAGAAGAAAATTAAGAAACAAAAGGAGGAAGAACCAGAAATGGAGAAGAAGAGGGAGGGAGAGGTTCGTATGCCTTAGCAAACCGGTACAACAAGTACCGCTACATCGACGTCGGGAGAATGACGTTGTTGACCTCATAAACGGCCTGTTTGAGAGTTTTACAATAGCCGTTTATGCAAGGTTTGATAAGATGGAAGAGTGCATGACAAGGGTGGAGGAGAAAGTGGATTAGCTGGGAGAGAAAGTTGGTACAGTGGAGGAGGAAGTTGGTAAATGGGGGAGGAAGTTGGTAGATAATTAAAGGCGGTTGAAGTGCAAACTAGCTTGAAAAGAGGGAGCCGAAATAGCAAGTTTGTGAAATCGCCTTACATGGTAGTGACATAGGTAAAAAAGAAGAAAATTAAGAAACAAATGGAGGAAGAACCAAAAATTGAGGAGGTTGAGGAGGTTGGTGGAGGAAGTGGGGCTGTGATAATGGAGGAGAGCGAGGTGGGAGGCGAAGGAAGCGGGGATGTAAAAATGGAGGAAGTGGGCAAGCGAAATTGGACTCAAATGTCGATTTGTATAGGCCAATAGAGGAAAAGAAAAAAACTCTTCTATGCCCATTACAATGGATTAGGAAGTAATGGCCATATAAAGTGTAAGACAGGGGATTATCCCTTGGAATGGTTTGAGAAGTTGTTGACGATGGGCACGTGGCTTGAGGACTCGGTGAGTTATTTTCGTTTAATTTTCCTTATTTTTGCCTATGTTTTCCATACTTATCTTGTTGTTTTTATTTGATGCAGCACATCGATGAGATATTGGCACTGATGAGGCTACGACAGACTATTGATAGTGATCTATTGTATCTCAATTGTGCCATCACCGATGTGGCATTTGGCCAAACACTTGTTTTGGCATATCGCACTTTAATTAAAAATGTCGCTGCTAGTGGTGCAGCAAAAGGACCGAAGCGAAAAAGATTGGCCCTAGTACAGTTGGACTGCATCCCTGATGATTTTCATTTTGATGACAGAATTATGCAGTATGTACAAGGGGATCGGCCCAAATATGGCCACGGTTGGGCCTTTGTTAAAAAAGTGTACTGCATCATCCTTGTCAAACAGATGCACTGGATAGCAGTCATTGCGCATCTAGAGGAGGGGTTGCTGAAGATCCTTGACTGCAACCCTACTATTTGTCGAGACAAGCAGTTGGAGGTCAAGTTGGAGCCACTGTCCAGGTTGTTCGAGCGGCTGTTACATGACAGTGGGATGTTTGGGCACTTGGGTGATCAGGTACTAACCGGAAAGTGGCCAATTAAGTGCTCTACCGGCCTAATAAATGAGTCAAGGTAAATTTTGTATAAAACTAACTTACATAATACAATTGTTCTATAAGTTTATTCTAATGCTAATGTCTTCTTCCTATTATAGTGCTGAATGTGGGGCATATGCCCTAAAATTTATTGAGTTTGACATGACCAATACCCCGATGGACGGGTTGAATGACAAAACAATGAGAGACTATCGGGAGGGCTGGGCTGTCGACTGCTTCCATGGGCAGATGGATCCGTTTTGAGTGAGCAAAACCCAATAAAAATGTATGAAAGTTGGACTTTGAATTTTATAGTTTATGTGATGTTGATGTTGATACTTGGGTTGTGGTGCTGATGTTGTAGGTGTCATGCTTATATAGAGCTTACCAAAAGACACGGACTGATTGAACTTCTCACCTACCCACTCTGTAACTTTCTTACGCGTTTTTTTTTATTTACAAAAGTTGACGTGTCTGCAGGTTCCTGGCAAACAATGAGAGGAAACTTCTCAAAGGCTGGTAGGTAAGAGGAGGCATCTGCAATAAAGGCTGTTAGGAAGGCATGGTATAAAACAATGATCTCAGAGAGGTTGATGGCAAACAGAATTCGAAAACTTCTCAAAGGCTAGTTGGTATGAGGAGGCATCTACAATAAAGGGATTGTGCAAAGGTGTTAGTGACATTAAACTCTTTGGCATCAAAAAGTAAATTAAAGGCCGTGTATAGGAAATTCTTGTGTTGTGGCTCTTCTTGCGGTAGCCAAAAGCCTTGTGCTTGCAAAATCATTGTAAAGAATTGGATCTGACATTTAGGAGATATTTTTTTTTTTTTTGTCCATATAAGATATCTCATTAGCAGTTTGAATTTACTATGTATGGTGTGATCATTTGCTTCACCCAAGTTGGATAATGGTTTTTTAGGGTTTTGTTTCATTTTGTGTATCACTACAAAGTGTGATGTACTGGTGTGATTATTTGATTGACCACAGTTGGGGCTAATGGTTAGCTTGTCCATATATTTAGATATTTGCCGCATCCCATGCCTATTTTTTATTTTGTGTTTCGATAAACAGGTTACATTGATGTCGCTTATATTTTGATTTGTGATAAATTAGATTGATATAAATTACTTAATTTTGCGATACAAATTCTTTTCGGATTTGGGAGGGAAATGAGTGATGTACAAATGTTTCGCAATCACAGTCATTTCGAAATTAATTAACTTAAAGAATGGCATGGTACCAAACAAATACGTATATACTGACCCCTATATCCTTAAACAACCAAGACTTTTCCAGATATGATCCTTAAGTGATCTCAAATCGCTTAAGCGACCAAGAGTCTATTCACAGCATTGCTTAAGCGATCATAATCGCTTAAGTGATTACCCACTAGGCAGATTTCATTCTGCCTTGGCCAAGATCACTTAAGCGATCCCAAATTGCTTAAGCGACAGGACTAGTTTAGGAAGAATCGCTTAAGCGATATATAGATCGCTAACTCATAGATCTAGGCAGATATTCATCTGCCTCGGACAAATCGCTTATTGATCTGAGATCGCTTAAGCGACCAAGAGTCTTTTAAAAAATCGCTTAAGCGATATAAATGGATCGCTTAAGTGATCATAGATCTGGGCAATTCATTCTGCCTTGGCCAGATCGCTTAAGCGACCAAGAGTCTTTTAAAAAATCGCTTAAGCGTCACATCTGGGCAGATTCATTCGGCCTTGGCCAAGATCACTTAAGCGATCAAGAGTCTTTTACGAAAATCGATTAAACGATACAAATGGATAGCTTAAGCGATTTTCGATCTAGGCATCTACCGCGAGCTAGATCGCTTAAGCGATTACCGATCGCTTAAGCTGACTGATCGCTTAAGCGACCAGGTAAAAGCAAAGAATTGCTTAAGCGATACAGATAGATCGCTTAATCGACCAAAGTAAAAGCAAGAATCGCTTAGCGATATAGACAGATCTCTTAACCGACTGAGTAACTATGAGGATCGCTTAAGTGATCCTATGTATTTGGATATTATTTATTGTATTTCAGAGCATCAGTTTAACAATTAACGCTATGCTAAACTATAGGGTTTACGATTCGTTCAGTAGACTATGACCGTTATTATATTTATATTAAACATATAGTTCTTTTATGTCAGTATGAAACATATAAGTGTAAAATGTTTACACTATGCTAACATATAGGGGTTTACGATCATTCAGTGGACTTACCCGTTATTATTATATTAAACGTATAGTTCTTTTACGTCAGTATGAAACATGTAAGTGTAATGTTTACGTCTATGCTAAACATATGGGGTTTACGATTCGTTCAGTGAACCATGACCGTTTATATTCAAAGGTACCATGATCTTAGTGAACATATGTTCTTCTTCTTTGTTCAGAATATAAGGGTGCGTTTGGTTGAATATCCTATAAATATTACAAATCCTATTCCCAAAATATTTCTTTGTTTAATTATTTGGAAATATTAGTATTTTTTTAATAATTTTAGACCCATTAACTGAATTAATTTCATTAATACGACTGAAAAAGTTAAAAATTAACAAAACACCCCCACCACACAACTCCCAATCTTGGCTACCACCGACGTTACAACAACCGAAAATGGCCAGTATTCTAGATGTGACATTTTCCCAGTCCACTGGGATCAGCCGAAAAGGCCACATCTGGCCGTCATCGACTTTCAAAGAAATGGCCGATTTTGACGGTCAATGACGCTAAATCTGGGGGCATCGTTGCCCGAAAACGATGGCAGATTGGACTTTTCCATCCATCGACGGCCAGATCTGGCCGTGATCTGGCTTTTTTTTGGCCACATCTGTGGTTGATCTGGCCAAAAAAGGCCATATCGATGCCCTATCCCCTGATCCGACCGCTATGCGTTTGTAACACCCTTCCCCGGTAGGATTTCGACGGTGGTGGCCGAAATCTCAGAAGTTGGGTAGGGGGGTGATTTGTTAAATTTTAAAATTTTTCATTGGTCGATTAAGCGATTGTACTAAAACGAACTTTTCTTTTTCACTTGTGTCGATTAAGTGATATCTCGGATCGCTTAAGCGATCATGTGATTGGCAGAATCAAATCTGCCTAGGTGCATGATCGCTTAAGCGATCTGGAATATCGCTTAAGCGATTCTTGTCTTTTGTCTTGGTAGTTAAGCTACGTGCACCCAGGTAGAATCAATTTGCCTAGGTGCACATCGCTTAAGCGATCTTGTTTGAAAAACCCTTTGTCGCTTAAGCGATATACTAGTCGCTTAAGTGATATACTTAGTCGCTTAAGCGATCATGGGCAATATTACTTTTCCAGCTTTTCTCCTGAATTTTGACAAACAATAAAAACCAACACAATTATTCATAACTTCTCCTCAATTGCACCTAATTCCAAACTCCACCAACAAATATTTAGGCCATGTAACAATATAAAGAATGATTATTAAAGGTCAAAAAATTTAAAACAATAATTGAAACAATAACTCATCAATGGTTGGCCTTCGCAACTCCAATTTTATCATTCTTCGAACCTAATTTTAGATCTGCATGTGATTCTTCTGGAACTGCTTCTCTTGTGGCTAGATTGCTTGCAAATTGAGCACTTTATTCATCTTCCGGGGAACCTCAGAGGCTGATGGAATACGCTTAACTTTTTTTCTCCCCTTTACTGTCTTCTTGAATGCGGATGGATTAATGTCAGCCAGCTTTGGCGGCACTACCCACTGCTCTTCTGAGGCACTGGATAATTGTTTCTGAATAAGCTAGCATATAGTGATCTACCATATAAAAGGGGGCAAGTTCCATGTAAATTCTTGAACCAAATCCGGCTTCTGTTGTGTTTTCAGTGCTGCTAGTGCATGAGACAAGGTAAACGTTGAATGTCAGCACTTTACAGCTGCAGTTTACTAACAAGGTTAACTAGGGCATCTAGACCATAGCCGCGCACAGTGAACTCTCAAGTATTAAGAGGATAGGCAAATGCATTTGACAGTTCCATACGTCCTGCATAAATTTTTAGCTGATGAACAAGGGTTGTAGTAAAATTATCGACTCCGTTCCGCTCATGACCATTGTGACAATGTCCTCTGGATTGCATAAAAAGTGCAACTATTAGAAACTCTCTTTCTATTACAACTTCGATTTATGGACTCCGATATATTCGTCGTCATGACATCAAACCTTCTTCCAGAAAGTAAGCTCTACTTCATCGCTCGAAACCAATATCATTCCAAATACTTACCAACTCTATCATCCTTGATTCGGATTTGCTAGAAGTGCTCCTCGAACTCATCAACCCGTAAGCTTTTGCTGCCATGTAGTATGTCTGAAGGCTAGCATATTTAAACTTTTGTTTTATGTTCTCACCAGGTGCCTCATACAGAATCCTGATGTGCTTGATGGTAAATAGTGGCAATCCCCTTCTTTATAGAGTTGTGCCTATCAATATTATGCACACTCGTCACTGTCAGGCACTATCGTACTTAATTGCTAAAAAACCAAGTCCACGACTCGTCATTCTCAGAGTCAACCATAGACCATGCACAGGATATGTGTGATTCTCGCTGTCATGTGTAGTGGCCACCAACAAGTACCTCCATACTTTCCTACTCAGAAAGCAACCATCAACACCAACATCTTTCTCATGTTACAAACTCTTATAGTAGAACCGTAACAACAAAATATATTAAACATCATATTCCTTTCCCACTTCAAAGCGGTCTTGCTACCGGTTTGTCAACTCAAGCATATAACAGTACGCTTCTAATATTGCGTACCCGTGCTCCGGCGTGCCCCTCACAAAATCTTGTGCATGTTGTCTCCCTTTCCAACATTTCCGTAACTAACACACATCCCAACTCATGCGCACAAGCTGAATGTCTTTAGGAGATGGATATTCCCCTTCAACGAACCGACTTTTGACAAATTGTCCAATAACATTAGTGGACGCTTGTCGATGCTCACCTGAAATATGTCCCAAGCCACAAGTGTGCTCACGGTATATGTGCTAAGAAATTTTTCAGACTCCGCCAACCTCTAAATAAACCCGCCACTGCACTTTCGTGTCACGACATGCAACCGTCTAGCCAATGAATTTGACTTTCGTGATGAAATCAAAATTACCTCTCACGGCAACAAGTTTTAGCTTCCTCACCACTTCCTCTTTGTTGTCAATACTCTTCCAACTCTCGATCCATCCGTAAAAACATGAGCTGATCACTATACTACCTCCAATTGCCCCCTCTGAACCTGCATAATGACTGTAGTGTTCTTTCCTCACAATATACGCCTTCTGCATAATCTGTATTTAAAGGAATCTCTACATTTGTGGGAACTCTACGGGTCCTCCTCCTCACATTTTCATTCTGCCCTATCACCAACCTCTTCTACAGTGTCCTCCTTACCACCCAATTCACCATCTACTCTTGATTTTTCAACTAACAAATCAATGGCCTCGTAGTTCAAATAAACTAGACAAATCTCCACCTACTTCCTCGTTACCCTTCCTTTGAACTAACTTCCAACTTTTTTCTACAAAAGAAACCTTAAAATCGGCCTCAAACCATTATCGGCCCAATCAATCATATATAACTTCACACTTTCATCCGACTTTAATATAGCAGAGGTACCTTATAATGTTCGGAACCTCTTAAAACATACTTCACAACTATATCACTACGCAAGCAACTCAAATTACCTCTTCTAATATTTCATCAATCAACTCACCAAAACTAACCTCTGTGCTCATAGCAATTGGTATATCTTCTTTGCCTTTCCCAGCCCTTCCAGCTACTTTCTTCCTCCACCCACTCACCAAAATATTCAACACCCAAAACAACTTGTCCCATGTGTAATAATAGCCAACTACCTGTAATGCACGAAAAAAAATATTCTTAAATGTTGTACTAAGGGTTCAAATATTTTAAAAAGAATCTGCACAGTCGCTTATATGGTCTGCTGTATCGCTTAAGCGATCTTACGCCATTTACTGATCGCTTAAGCGATCTGCTCCTATACACTAGACTTTTACCAGATCGCTTAAGCGATCTTATGCCACATACCTGATCGCTTAAGCGATCTGTCTGCTGCATTACCAGACCTACCAGATCGCTTAAGTGATCCATCATACCCAGAACACATTTTCAGTCATCTCCACCTATAATCGATCCATCATACCCAGAACAAATTTTTAAAAAAAATTCACTCCTTTCAACTTGTTTTACATCAAACACAACCCAACAACCTAAACAACTAAATCAAAATCAGAACCCAAACCGCATCCATTATTAAATCTTTGTAAATCTAAATATAAAATGTAAAGAGGAGATACACATACTTAGACGAAATGTCAAGAGGAGGAGGAGGGGGATCTTTGGCGGAGAAGATGTTAATGGTGGAGGAAGAAGAAAGTGTTAATGGTGGAGGAACAAGAAGATATAGAGGAATGAGGAAGAAGAAGATGTAGACGAAGAAGAAGATGCAGGGGAAGAAGAAGATGTAGACGAAGCTAAGATGAAACAGCAACCAAGGTAGAGATGCGTTAATGGCGGGAGGAAGAAGAAGGTGTTTGGGTTTGTTTGCAAGAATTTTGGGTTTTTGGGAATATAGTATAATTTTTAAAAGATTACATAATACTTCATTAATCCTAATTAAGCACTAATCAAGTTTAATTACCCTTAATCAATAATATGGCTATTTAGTTAACACTTTAAAACTTCATAGCCTTTTAATTAAATTCAAACTTCTGATGTCGTTTTAATAAACTGCCCCCGCTTGGTAGGTATAAGGTGTTTTTTCTTTTGGGGTTAATATTCGGGTATATGGTAACATTTTAAGGTGTTATTGTCCTTCAATCCAATTATATTGTAACACTATTTTAAAGCTACTTTTTTATTATTAGGTTTAGAGTAATATTTTAAAAGTATTATTGTAGATATATATTAATAACATCTTAGAAAAAGAGTTATAATTGATACATAATATGTTATAAAAGGATAACGTATTGTTTATCAAAATTAATATCATAACATTTTCACAACAGATGTTACCATATATACCTGAATACCCATGAGAGTTGTTCATTATGTGGCAAATTTTAGAACTCATAAAATTATTCTATTTTGACACATAGGATTTGTGGTTGCCATATGGTTGAATTTTATTGGTGATGATGTTGAGAGATATTAAGAGGGTGTTTGTAGCTCTAAAATTAAGCTGACATGTTTGTTTATAACTTTTTTGAGTTTATAAGCCAAAAAAAATAATAAATAAGTTGGGGGGAGGTTTTTTTTTTTTTTTTCCAGCTTATATGTACTCTGCTTATAAACTAGTTTGACCAAGTACATTACCACATTATCCCTATTTAATTTTGAAATTCCATCGTATAATTTATTAATTGATAAAATAAAATAATATTCTTTTTAGTCATTTTAATAATAAAATGCACTTATAAGCCATATTTTACCATACGCGTCAACTACTTATCAGTCACTTATAAATACTTTAACCAAACACGTAACTGCTTAAAATTTCAAATGCTTTTAAGCTCAAATTAGCTTATAAGCACTAGCTGCTTATAAGCTAATTTTCATAAGCTCAGCCAAACAGGTTCTAAATGCAACATTGATATTCCAAATCCAAAGATAAAAGCATACATATTTGTGTGGCACATATGACTCTTTTTTCTTTTTTTCTTTTTTTTTTAACTCTAAAATTACTTTATTTTAGAGCACTAAAATTGCTCTCTTTTGCCATGTTGGATGTCTGGTTTAACGAGATATATATATATATAACAAGTGTATTGGATTGGAAATTCAAAGATCTAAATTAAACGATAAATTTGTGAGATATTGATTGCTGCATTGTTATTCCAAATGTTAGATACAAAATTCGTCCAAAAGTTATTAATTGTTGCATTGGTTATCAAAAGGTCTAATCAAAACATACATATTCATTCATCCAAAAGTTATTAATCATTGCATTCGTTATCGTACATACATATTCATTCATCTAATGGTGCGTTTGCTTCAGGAAATACTCGATTACTGGAATATTGGATTATTGGAATCTTATATTACCTTGAAGATTATTGAGAATCTTTAGGAAAATGTGTTTGGTTAGTTGGAATAAATTGGTAGGTATGTTATATTAATATGTTTGGTTAGGAGGAATAAATTGGTGGGTATGTTATTTAAATTACTAAATTGCCATCTTTTTAAATATTAATATAATATTATTTTTATTATTAATTTTTAAATAATTTTTTTAACCCCCAATATTTCAAATTTAGCTAAAACAATCTCGCTTATATAAAACTTTAATTTATAACAAACTCACCCCCACCACCCTATCGCCACCACAAACCATCACCGGAAGTCGCCATGAGCAGCCCAAAGTGACCGGGAGGCCCCTATATGGCCAGTTTTTGCCATATTGATGGCCAAAAAGGGCCATATTGGGGCTTCCCAATCACAGTGGGCTGCTCACGGCGACTCCAAGTGACTTCCGGCGACTTCCCGCGGCGGCTGGTGATGGTTTGGTTGGCGGCAAGCGGCAGTAGGTGGGTGGGGGGGTGGCAACTTGGGTAAGCTGAAACTTGTGTTGATTTTAAGGGTAATTTTTCCAAAAAGTTAATTAATTGGGTTGAAATGGTAAAAGCAAGATTCATGTAAATAAATTTAAAAATAATGGCATTATTGTTTTAAAATTTTATTAATAAGAGATAGAATTATAACAAAAAANAAGCGACCAAGAGTCTTTTAAAAAATCGCTTAAGCGATCATAGATCTGGGCAGATTCATTCTGCCTTGGCCAAGATCGCTTAAGCGACCAAGAGTCTTTTAAAAAATCGCTTAAGCGATCACAGATCTGGGCAGATTCATTCTGCCTTGGCCAAGATCACTTAAGCGATCAAGAGTCTTTTACGAAAATCGATTAAACGATACAAATGGATAGCTTAAGCGATTTTCGATCTAGGCATCTACCGCGAGCTAGATCGCTTAAGCGATTACCGATCGCTTAAGCGATTACTGATCGCTTAAGCGACCAGGAGTAAAAGCAAAGAATTGCTTAAGCGATACAGATAGATCGCTTAATCGACCAAAGTAAAAGCAAAGAATCGCTTAAGCGATATAGACAGATCTCTTAACCGACTGAGTAACTATAGAGGATCGCTTAAGTGATCCTATGTATTTGGATATTATTTATTGTATTTCAGAGCATCAGTTTAACAATTAACGCTATGCTAAACATATAGGGTTTACGATTCGTTCAGTAGACTATGACCGTTATTATATTTATATTAAACATATAGTTCTTTTATGTCAGTATGAAACATATAAGGTGTAACCATGGAATCTTAGTGAACATATGTTCTTCTTCTTTATTCAGAACATAAAGGGTGCGTTTGGTTGAATATTCCTATAAATATTACAAATCCTATTCCCAAAATATTTCTTTGTTTAATTATTTAGGAAATATTAGTATTTTTTTAATAAATTTTAGACCCATTAACTGAATTAATTTCATTAATACCGACTGAAAAAGTTTAAAAATTAACAAAAACACCCCCACCCACACAACTTCCCAGATTCTGGCTACCACCGACGGTTACAAACAACCGAAAATGGCCAGTAATTCATAGATGTGACATTTTCCGGCCAGATCCACTGTGGATCTAGCCGAAAAAGGCCACATCTGGCCGTCATCGACTTTCAAAGAAATGGCCGATTTTGACGGTCAATGACGGCTAAATCTTGGGCATCGTTGACCGAAAACGATGGCAGATGTGGACTTTTCCATCCATCGACGGCCAGATCTGGCCGTGATCTGGCTTTTTTTGGCCACATCTGTGGTTGATCTGGCCAAAAAAGGCCATATCGATGCCCTATCCGCCTGATCCGACCGCTATGCGTTGTAACACCCTTTCCCGGTAGGATTTCGACGGTGGTGGCCGAAATCTCAGAAGTTGGGTAGGTGGGGGTGTATTTGTTAAATTTTAAAATTTTTCATTGGTCGATTAAGCGATTGTACTAAAACGAACTTTTCTTTTTCACTTGGTCGATTAAGTGATATCTCGGATCGCTTAAGCGATCATGTGATTGGCAGAATCAAATCTGCCTAGGTGCATGATCGCTTAAGCGATCTGAGATATCGCTTAAGCGATTCTTGTCTTTTGTCTTGGTCGATTAAGCGATCGTGCACCCAGGTAGAATCATATTTGCCTAGGTGCACGATCGCTTAAGCGATCTTGTTTGAAAAACCCTTTGTCGCTTAAGCGATATACTTAGTCGCTTAAGTGATATACTTAGTCGCTTAAGCGATCATGGGCAATATATACTTTTCCAGCTTTTCTCCTGAATTTTGACAAACTAAAATTACCAACACATATTAATTCTATACTTTCTCCTCAATTTGACAACCTAATTCCAAACTAAAATCACCAACAAATATTTAGGCCATGTAACAAGAAATATAAAGAATGATTTATTAAAGGTAACAATAAAATTTAAAACATCAATAATTGAAAACAATAACTCATCACTGGTTTGTCCTCGCAACCCTTGATTTTATCATTCTTCGAACCTAATTTTCTAGATCTGCATGTGATTACTTCTGTAACTGCTTCTCTTTGTGCTAGATTGCTTGCAAATTGAGCACTTATTCATCTTCCGGGGAACCTCAGAGGCTGAGGAATACGCTTACTTTTTTTTCTCCCCTTTACTGTCTCTTGAATGGCGGATGGATGATAATGTCAGCCAGCTTTGGCGGCACTACCCATGCTCTTCTGGAGGCACTGGATAAATTGTTTCTGAATAAGCTAGCATATAGTGATCTCCATATAGAAAGGGACAAAGTTCCATGTAAATTCTTGAACCAAAATCCTTCGTTTTTGGTGTTTCAGTGCTGCTAGTGCATAGGACAAGTAAACGTTGAATGTCAAGCACTTTACAGCTGCAAGTTTTACACAAGGTTAACTAGGGCATCTAGACCATAGCCGCGCACAGTGAACTCTCAAGTATTAGAGGATAGGCAAACATCATTTGACAGTTCCATACGTTCTCGCAATAATTTTTGCTGATGGAACAAGGGTTGTAGTAAAATTATCTGACTCCGTACACGCTCATGGAACCTTGTACAATGTCCTCTGGATTGCATAAAAAAGTGCAACTATTAGAAACTCTCTTTCTATAACAACTTCGAATTTATGGACTCCGATATATTCTCGTCATGACATCAAACCTTCTTCCAGGAAAGTAAGCTCTACTTCATCGCTCGAAACCAATATCATGCTCAAAATACTTACACCTCTATCATCCTTGATTCGGATTTGCTAGAAGTGCTCCTCGACACTCATCAACCCGATAAGCTTTTGCTGCCATGTAGTATGTCTGAAGGAGGCTAGCATATTTAAACTTTTGTTTTATGTTCTCACCAAGGTGCCTCATACAGAATCCATGTGCTTGATGGTAAAAGTGGCAATCCCCTTCTTTATAGTTGTGCCTATCAATATTATGCACAACTCGTCACTGTCAGGCACTATCGTACGTAATTGCTAAAAACCAAGCCACGACTCGTCATTCTCAGAGTCACCATAGACCATGCAACAGGATATGTGTGTCTTCGCTGTCATGTGTAGTGCCCACCAACAATGTACCTCCATACTTTCCTATCACAGCAACCATCAACACCAACATCTTTCTCATGTTTACAAACCTCTATAGTAGAACCGTAAGCAACAAATAATATTTAAACATCATATTCCTTTCCCCACTTCAAAGCCGTCTTGCTACCTTGGTTTGTCAACTCAAGCATAAACAGTACGCTTCTAATATTGCTTACCCGTGCTCCGGCGTGCCCCTCCAAAATCTGGTGCATGTTGTCTCCCTTTCCAACATTTCCAGTAACTAACAGCACATCCCACCTCTATCGCACAAGCTTGAATGTCTTTAGGAGATGGATATTCCCCTTCAACGACACCGACTTTTGACAAATTGTCCAATAACTTAGTGACGCTTGTCGATGCTCACAACTAATATTCCCAAGCCACAAGTGTGCTCACGGGTATATGTGCTAAGAATAAATTTTTCAGACTCCGCCAACCTTCTATAATAAACCCGCCACTTGCACTTTCGTTCACGACATGCAACTCATAGCCAATGAATTTGACTTTTTCGGTGATGAAATCAAATTACCTCTCACGGCAAGGTTTTAGCTTCCTCACCACTTCCTCTTTGTTGTCAAATAATACCCTATGCGCAACTCTGATCCATCCGTAAAACATGAGCTATTCACTACTACCTCCAATTGCCCCTCTGAACCTGCATGAATGACTGTATGTTCTCTTCCTCACAATACGCCTTCTGCATAATCTGTTTTAAAGAATCTCTACATCTGTGGGACATCTACGGGTCCTCCTCCTCAACATTTTCATTCTGCCCCTTATCACCAACCTCTTCTACAGTGTCCTCCTTACCACCCATTCACCATCTACTCTTGATTTTTCAACTAACAAATCAATGGCCTCGTAGTTCAAATTAAAACTAGACAAATCTCCACCTACTTCCTCGTTATCCCCTTCCTTTGAACTAACTTCCAACGATTTTTCTACAAAAGAAACCCTTAAATCGCCTCAAACCATTATCGGCCCAATCAATCATTATACTTCACACTTTCATCCGACTTTAATATGCGCAAGAGGTACCTTAAATGTTCAGGAACTCTGCTTAAAACATACTTCACAACTATATCACTACGCAAGCAACTCAAATTACCTCTTCTAATTATTTCATCAATCAACTCACCAAACAACCTCTGTCTCATAGCAATTGGTATATCTTCTTTGCTCTTCCCAATCCACTTCCAGCTACTTTCTTCCTCCACCCCTCACCAAAATATTCAACACCCAAAACAACTTGTCCCATGTGTAATAATAGCCAACTACCTGTAATGCACGAAAAAATATTCTTAAATGTGTACTAAGGGTTCAAATATTTAAAAGAATCTGCACAGTCGCTTATTGGTCTGCTGTATCGCTTAAGCGATCTTACGCCATTTACTGATCCTTAAGCGATCTGCTCCTATACACTAGACTTTTACCAATCGCTTAAGCGATCTTATGCCACATACCTGATCGCTTAAGCGATCTGTCTGCGCATTACCAGACCTACCAACGCTTAGAGTGATCCATCATACCCAGAACACATTTTCAGTCATCTCCACCTATAATCGATCCATCATCCCCAAACAAATTTTTAAAAAAATTCACTTTCTAACTTGTTTTACATCAAACACAACCCAACAACCTAAACAACTAAATCAAAATCAGAACCCAAACCGCATCCATTATTAATCTTTGTATCTAATATAAAATGTAAAGAGGAGATACACATACTTAGACGAAATGTCAAGGAGGAGGAGGGGGATCTTTGGCGGAGAAGATGTTAATGGTGGAGGAAAGAAAGTGTTAATGTGGAGGACAAGAAGATATAAATGAGGAAGAAGAAGATGTAACGAAAGAAGATGCAGGGGAAGAAGAAGATGTAGACGAAGCTAAGATGAACAGCAACCAAGGTGAATGCGTTAATGGCGGAGAGAAGAAGGTGTTTGGGTTTGTTTGCAAGAATTTTGGGTTTTTGGGATATAGTATAATTTTTAAAAGATTACATAATACTTCATTATCCTAACTAACACTAATCAAGTTTAATTACCCTTAATAATATGGCTATTTAGTTAACACTTTAAAACTTCATAGCCTTTTAATTAAATTCAAACTTCTGATGTCGTTTTAATAACTGCCCCCGCTTGGTAGGTATGGTGTTTTTTTCTTTTGGGGTTAATATTCGGGTATATGGTACACATTTGGTGTTATTGTCCTTCAATCCAATTATATTGTAACACTATTTTAAAGCTACTTTTTTATTATTAGGTTTAGAGTATATTTTTAAAGTATTATTGTAGATATATATTAATAACATCTTAGAAAAAGAGTTATAATTGATACATAATATGTTAAAAAGGATAACGTATTGTTTATCAAAATTAATATCATAACATTTTCACAACAGATGTTACCATATATACCTGAATACCCATGAGAGTTGTTCATTATGTGCAATTTTAGAACTCATAAAATTATTCTATTTTGACACATAGGATTTGTGGTTGCCATATGGTTGAATTTATTGTGATGATGTTGAGAGTATTAAGAGGGTGTTTGTAGCTCTAAAATTAGCTGACATGTTGTTTATAACTTTTTTGAGTTATAGTAAAAATAATAATAATAAGTTGGGGGAGGTTTTTTTTTTTTTTTTTCCAGCTTATAAGTACTCTGCTTATAAACTAGTTTGACCAAGTACATTACCACATTATCCCTATTAATTTTGAAATTCCATCGTATAATTTATTAATTGATAAAATAAAATAATATTCTTTTTAGTCATTTTAATAATAAAATGCACTTATAGCCATATTTTACCATACGCGTCAACTACTTATCAGTCACTTATAAATACTTTAACCAAACACGTAACTGCTTAAAATTTCAAATGCTTTTAAGCTCAATTAGCTTATAAGCCCTAGCTGCTTATAAGCTAATTTTCATAAGCTCAGCCAAACAGGTTCAAATGCAACATTGATATTCCAAATCCAAAGATAAGCATACAATTTGTGGGCACATATGACTCTTTTTTTTTCTTTTTTTCTTTTTTTTTAACTCTAAAATTACTTTATTTAGAGCACTAAAATTGCTCTCTTTTGCCATGTTGGATGTCTGGTTTAACGAGATTATATTATATAACAGTGTATGGATTGGAAATTCAAAGATCTAAATTAAACGATAAATTTGTGAGATATTGATTGCTGCATTGTTATTCCAAATGTTAGATACAAAATTCGTCCAAAGTTATTAATTGTTGCATTGGTTATCAAAAGGTCTAATCAAAACATACATATTCATTCATCCAAAAGTTATAATCATTGCATTCGTTATCGTACATACATATTCATTCATCTAATGTGCGTTTGCTTCAGGAAACTCGATTACTGGAATTTGGATTATTGGAATCTTATATTACCTTGAAGATTATTGAGAATCTTTAGGAAAGTGTTTTGGTTAGTTGGAATAATTGGTAGGTAGTTATATTAATATGGTTGGTTAGGAGAATAATTGGTGGGTATGTTATTTAATTTACTAAATTGCCATCTTTTTAATATTAATATAATATTATTTTTTATTTTATTTTTAAATAATTTTTTAACCCCCAATATTTCAAATTTAGCTAAAACAATCTCGCTTATATAAAACTTTAATTTATACAAACTCACCCCCACCACCCTATCGCCACCACAAACCATCACCGGAAGTCGCCATGAGCAGCCCAAAGTGACCGGAGCCCCTATATGGCCATTTTTTGCCATATTGATGGCCAAAAGGGCCATATGGGGCTTCCCAATCACAGTGGGCTGCTCACGGCGACTCCAAGTGACTTCCGGCGACTTCCCGCGGCGGCTGGTGATGGTTTGGTTGGCGGCAAGCGCAGTAGGTGGGTGGGGGGTGGCAACTTGGGTAAGCTGAACTTGTGTTGATTTTAAGGGTAATTTTTCCAAAGTTAATTAATTGGTTTGAATGGTAAAAGCAAGATTCATGTAAATAAATTTAAAATAATGGCATATTGTTTTAAAATTTTATTATAAGAGATAGATTAAACAAAAAGATTACCCAAGTCATCTTACAATACCTAAAAATAAAGGTAATCAGATTAATTTCATATTACCAATAGTAACTTTTATTGGTATTTGAAGATTATCATAAGCTTATATTTTCCAAGCAGACATGGTAATCAAGTAATATAAATGATTTAACTCTAGTAATCCCACGTGACCCCACGCAAACGGCCCCTAAAAGTTATTAATTGTTGCATTGGTTATCGAAAGGTATAATCAAAACATACATATTCATCCAAAGGAGCTGCAACCAAAACACCAAGTCATCTTACAATACCTAAGAAATAAAGGTAACAGATTACCTCTAATATTACCAACAGTAACTTTTATTGGTATTTGAAGATTATCATAATCTTATATTACTTAACAAGCGACATGGTAATCAAGTAATATAAAATGATTTAACACTAGCATCCCATGTGACCCCACGCAAACGACCCTTAAAAGTATTTAATGTTGCATTGGTTATCGAAAGGTATAATCAAAACATACATATTCATCCAAAGGAGCTGCACCAAAAACTCCAAGTCATCTTACTATATCTAAGCAAATAAAGGTAATCAAATTACCTCTAATATTACCTACAGTAACTTTTATTGGTATTTAAAGATTATCATAATCTTATATTACTTAAGAAGCATACATGATAATCAAGAAATATAAAGTGACTTAACTCTAGTAATGCCATGTGACCCCATGTAAACGGCCCCTAAAAGTTATTAATTGCTGTATTGGTTATCGAAAGGTATAATCAAAACATACATATTCATCCAAAGGAGCTTCACCAAAAACTCAGGGGAGTTTATTAAAAGGCCATGTGAAGTTCGAATTTAATTAAAAGGCTATCAAGTTTTAAAGTATTAACTAAATAGCCATATTATTGATTAAGGGTAATTAAACTTGATTAGTGCTTAATTAGGATTAATGAAGTATTATGTAATCTTTTAAAAATTATACTATATTCCTAAAAACCCGAAATTCTTGCAAACACCCAAACATGTTCTTCTTCTTCCTCCCGCCATTAACGCATTTCTGCCTTGGTTGCTGTTTCTTCTTAGCTTCGTTTACATCTTCTTCTTCCTCTGCATCTTCTTCTTCTTCTTCCTCCTTCCTCTACATCTTCTTCTTCTTCATTCCCCTATATCTTCTTGTTCCTCCGCCATTAACACCTTTTTCTTCCTCCACCATTAACATCTTCTCCGCCAAAGATCCCCCTCCTCCTCCTCCTCCTGATATTTCATCTAAGTATGTGTATCTCCTCTTTACATTTTATATTTAGATTTACAAAGATTTAATAATGGATGGGGTTTGGGTTATGATTTTGATTTAGTTGTTTAGGTTGTTGGGTTGTGTTTGATGTAATGCAAGTTGAAAGGAGTGAAATTTGTTGAAAATTTGTTCTCGGTATGTGTTCTGGGTATGATGGATCGATTGTAGGTGGAGATGACTAAAAATGTGTTTTGGGTATGATGGATCGCTTAAACAATCTGGTAGGTCTGGTAATGCAGCAGATAGATCGTTTAAGCGATCAGGTATGTGGCATAAGATCGCTTAAGCGATCTAGTAAAAGTCTGGTGTATAAGAGCGGATCGCTTAAGCGATACAGCAGACCATATAAGCAACTGTGCAGATTCTTTTTAAAATATTTGAACCTTAGTATAGCATTTAAGAATATTTTTTTTCTTGTATTACAGGTAGTTGGCTATTATTACATGTGGGACAAGTTGTTTTGGGTGTTGAATATTTTGGTGAGTGGGTGGAGGAAGAAAGTAGCTGGNTTTCTTCCTCCACCATTAACATCTTCTCCGCCAAAGATCCCCCTCCTCCTCCTCCTCCTGATATTTCATCTAAGTATGTGTATCTCCTCTTTACATTTTATATTTAGATTTACAAAGATTTAATAATGGATGGGGTTTGGGTTATGATTTTGATTTAGTTGTTTAGGTTGTTGGGTTGTGTTTGATGTAATGCAAGTTGAAAGGAGTGAAATTTGTTGAAAATTTGTTCTCGGTATGTGTTCTGGGTATGATGGATCGATTGTAGGTGGAGATGACTAAAAATGTGTTTTGGGTATGATGGATCGCTTAAACAATCTGGTAGGTCTGGTAATGCAGCAGATAGATCGTTTAAGCGATCAGGTATGTGGCATAAGATCGCTTAAGCGATCTAGTAAAAGTCTGGTGTATAAGAGCGGATCGCTTAAGCGATACAGCAGACCATATAAGCAACTGTGCAGATTCTTTTTAAAATATTTGAACCTTAGTATAGCATTTAAGAATATTTTTTTTCTTGTATTACAGGTAGTTGGCTATTATTACATGTGGGACAAGTTGTTTTGGGTGTTGAATATTTTGGTGAGTGGGTGGAGGAAGAAAGTAGCTGGGACAAGTTGTTTTGGGTGTTGAATATTTTGGTGAGTGGGTGGAGGAAGAAAGTAGCTGGAAGTGGATTGGGAAGAGCAAAGAAGTTATATCAATTGCTGTCAACCTCGGATATCCTTGATATCTCGGTATTTGGTTATTGGACCAACGACCGGAATAGATTGGATTGAGCTATGACCCAGTCCCACTATGGCCACGGATTTAACGTTATTGCCATCTACCGAATTACTCAGTGAGATAATTTCTCCCATACTCGGGAGTGATGAATCCTCTATCGATCCACCATAGTCTTGATACACTTTTTACCACTACCGTTCTAATAGTCTTGAGAGGACTACGTTGGGCTAGTGTCAAACTACACCAATCGGTGCACAAGGCGCTCTGGTGATCTCAAGTCTAAAGATCAAATGCACCACCATTCGTTGGAGGATTTGTTCCACAGACACTGGGGTAACCATCTACGTAGAATCCTTTGGTGGGTTGGTCTAGTGAACTTGCTTATAGCAACACCCATGTGTTGCACCAGGTTGTCACCAAACAACCTTGATAAGTGAGATCTATCATTGCCTTTTGACAAGGTCATCCAAGACTATGATAGTCTTACCATATTATCTGTGCTCTTGGTCAGGATAATACTGGGGCTATAGACATTTCTAAAATGGCCACCATATGTGCTCATAGGGTTCTCACTATCGAGATTTCAAACACTCGATACCCTCATCATGGTTCTACCACCCTAAGGACATATATCACTTTCTTATACAAATATAATCAAATAACATGATATAGATAAATTGCCTTCATTATAATAAAACATGATTACAAAGAGCCAATTTACAAAATAAGATTGGCTCTAGGGCACCTACTCTAGCAATCTCCCACTTGCACTATAGCCAATCATTCATGTATTTAATACCGAATGACCTTAAATGCTTTTCATGCTTCTACTGTGACAGGCTTCGCCAGTGGATCAGTGAGATTGTCATCAGTATGTACTTTTCTAATCTACACATCTTTCCTCTCAACCGTTTCCTTGATGAGATGAAAATGCTTGAGTATGTGTTTGGACTTTTAGTGAGACTGTGGTTCCTTTGCTTGAGCTATTGCTCCATTGTTGTCACAATAGACTTCTATTGGATCAATAATAGTGGAGACCATACCAAGTTCAGTGACAGACTTCTTGATTCAAACAACCTCTTTGGTCACATCGAATAATAAGATATACTTGGCTTCTGTTGTAAAACCTACTACAATGCTTTGTTTGGAGCTCTTCTAGCTCACTCCACCCCATTGAGACAAAATACAAACTCAGATTGCGAGCGATGGTCATCCTTGTCTGTTTGGAAACTAGCATCATTGTATCCTCTTATAGTGAGCTCATCTTCCCCTCTATAAACCAAGAACATATCCTTAGTCCTTTTCAGGTACTTAAAGATGTTCTTGACAACTATCTAGTGATGTTCACCTTGATCTGATTGATATCTACTACAAGTGCTTAATGCACATGAGACATCAATCCGAGTACATAACATAGCATACATGATGGATCCAATTGCTAACGTATTTGGGATCCTCTTCATTCTATCTCTCTCATCATGTTTTTAGGACACATATCCTTAGAGAGATAGACACCATGTGACATTGAAAGAATCCAAGAATCCCTTCTTGGATTCTTCCATACCGAATATCTTCAGTACCGTGTCAATGTATGTACTTGACTTAGGCTAAGCAACCTACATTATCTATCATGGTAGATCTTTATTCCAAGGATGTAGGCTATTTCTCCTAAGCCCTTCATGGAGAAGCACTTGGATAACCAAGTCTTTATTGACTGCAAGTTCGGTATATCATTCCCGATGAGAAGTATGTCATCGACATACAACACCAAGAATGCCACTACGCTCCCACTTACTTTCTTGTAAACATATGGCTCATCTTCATTCTTGATGAAACTGAATTCTTTTGCAGCTTCATCAAAATGAATGTTCCAGCTCCTTAAAGCTTGCTTGAGTCCATAAATGGACCTCTGCAACTTGCATATCTTATCACCTTGTCCATCAAGAACAAAACCATCGGGTTGTGTCATATACACATCCTCCTCAAGGTTTTCATTCAGGAAAGCTGTTTTGACATCCATTAACTAAATGTCATAGTCGTGATATGCAACAATTACAAACATAATCCGAATAGACTTAATCATGGCAACCAACGAAAAGGTTTCTTTATAGTCAGTACCATGAATTTGTTTGAAACCTTTGGCAACCAATTGTGCCTTATAGGTATGCACCTTGCCATCGATGTCAGCCTTCTTCTTGAAGACCCATTTACACCCTATGTGTTTTACCCTTTCAGGTGGATCCACGAGAGACCGTACATGGTTCTAGTACATGGAGTCCACTCAAATTTCTTGGCTTCAAGCGATTTAACAGAATCTAGATCCAATTTAGCATCATTGTAGGTCTTGGGTTCATTATGATGGTGGACTAGTACGTCGCCATATTGAGTCACGGGAAAACCATATCTCTTAGGCTCATGACGTACTCTTCTAAACCTACATAGCTCCTATGCTACTTGAGGTGGTTCACTTTGATCCATAGATTGTGGAGTAAGCTCCTCACGATGTTCAACTACTTTTTGTGGTACATCTTCCTACCCTTCATCTAGTGTATCTTGTGGTTCTAGAACTTCATCGAGTTCTTCTTTTCTCCTACTTTTAGAAAAAAATTCTTTCTCTAAAAAGACACTAGTACGAGCAACAAAAATTTTGTGCTAGACAACATGTGACATCGGAAGAAATCCCTTATTAGATTCTTCCATATTGAATCTCTTTAATACCTTATCTATGTATGTACTCTGACTTAGGCCAAGCAACCTACGCGATCTATTAAAATAGATCTTTATTCTGAGGGTGGGCTGCGTCTCCTAAGTCCTTCATGGAGAAGCACTTGGATAACCAAGTCTTTACCGATTGCAAGTTCAATATATCATTCTCAATTAGAAGTATGACATTAACATACAACACCAAGAATGCCACTATGCTCCCACCTACTTTCTTGTAAACACAAGGCTCATCTTTGTTTTTCATAAAATTGAATTCTTTTGTGGCTTTATCAAAATGAATTTTCCAGCTCCTTGAAGCTTGCTTGAGTCCATAAATGGACCTCTGTAACTTGCATATCTTATCAGCTTGTCCAGCAAGAACAAAACCATCAGGTTGTGTCAATACACATCCTCTTCAAGGTTTCCATCCAGGAAAGTTGTTTTGACACCCATCTGCCAAATTTCATAGTCGTGATATGCAATAATCGCAAGCATAATACGGATGGACTTAATCATAGTAACCAGCGAAAAGGTTTCTTCATAGTTAATACCATGAATTTGTTTGAAACCTTTGGCAACTAGTCATGCCTTATAAGTATGCACATTACCATCCCTGTCAGTCTTCTTCTTGAAGACCTATTTACACCCTATAGGTTTTACACCTTCAGGTAGATCTAGCAAAGACCATACGTTGTTTTGGTACACGGAGTCTATCTCAGATGTCATGGCTTTAAGACATTTAATGGAGTCTGGATTTGATATAGCGTCTTTGTAGGTTCTGGGTTCATTGTCTTAGAAGACTAGTACGTCACTATATTGAGTCACGAGAAAACCATATCTCTTGGGCTCATGGCGTACTCTTCTAGACCTACATAGCTCCTCTACTATTTGAAGCGGTTCACTTTGATCCATAAAGTGTGGAGTAATGATATGAATTCATGCAACCTAATTCTTATGTCACCTTATTTCAACCAATTTTAACTCAACCTAAGCTAGACTTCACTTGCAACACCCTAACACAATTCGGCCAACACTTTACAAGCACACATAACCATTATAACATTTTAGAACAACTCCTTTTACCTAGCCTCAATCAACAAGAAACTCATTCCACTTTGAAATGCACAACACAAACTTGGAACACAACAAAAAAAAACCAACCCGAAAGTGAGATGAATGGTAACCAAGTGAGATTAACTTACAAGATAGATGACCAAGGATCAATCAAGCCTAAAAGAACTCCACCAGCTTGAAAGATCAATCCACCACTAAGTTTGGCCGAACCTGGGTAAAGGAACTCAAAGAGAAAACAATTCTCCAAGGCAAACACTATTCATGCAATATTCAATGCCTAACTTCATATAATGAAAGAGTAGCCTTTAAATAGGCTTTACAAAACATGGGAATTACCCTAACAAATATTACAACAAAATATTACACCAAAATATTAAGGGATAAATCTCCACCATGCAATTACAAAAGTGTAAGCCATGCCCATTTAATTGCTATGAACAACCTTTCCGTAAATTAAGGATCTATGTCCCTAATCACAATTTTCTTGATTTTCTTTCAACAATTGAACCAAATAGCATCACAACTTAGGCTTGGACCAATGAAGCTTCTTCCCACTTGACCTCCATGGCTTGGGCTACAATAAAGGGCTTGTGCCATGTCTTGGACCCTTAACAACTCTTGGACAAGTTTTTGAGCTTCCTTGAGTGCTTGGGCCGAATGTTGTCCTTCTTGGGGTCCTTGAATCTTCAATGCACACTCTTGTATGTTTAAGGAACATGATAGCTTGAATTCTCATCAAGTAACCTCCTCACGATATTCAACCACTTCCTATGTCACATCCTGCCGTCGTTTGTCTACTGCATGTTGTGGTTCTAGAACTTCATCGAGTTCTACTTTTCTCCCACTAGTACTTCTTAGGAAAAATTCTTTCTTTGAGAAGACAATAGTACGAGGGACAAAAATTTTGCACTCTTCTAGGTGGTAGAAATAGTATCCTTTGGTCTCCTTAGGATACCCAAAAAATATACATTTGTAAGATTTTGGGCCTAACTTGTTCGAAGTCAATTTCTTGACATAAGCTCTGCTACTCCAAATCCTTTGATAAGACAAGTTGGGCTTTCGCCCACTCCATAGTTCATGTGGAGTCTTATCTACAGACTTTGACGGCACACGGTTTAGTACGTGAGTCACAGCCTCTAGAGCATAGCCCTAGAATGATGCAAGTAGATCACTAAAACTCATCATGGACCTAACCATATCAAGTAAGGTCCTATTCCTCCTCTCAAACACTCCATTGTGTTGGGGTGTATACGGAGGGGTGAGTTGTGATACTATCCCGCACTCCTTCAGGTATTCAAAAAATATTCAGCTCAAGTATTCACCTTCTCGATCCGACTAAAGAGCTTTAATACTTTTGCCCAACATATTATGTACTTCATTCCTGAATTCTTCTAATTTATCAAAGGCTTCAAATTTATGTCTCAGAAGGTAGACATAACCATATCTAATAAAATCATCAGTAAATGTGATGAACTATGAATATCTACCTCTGGCATCAATTGTTGGTGGACCACATACATCACTATGGTTGATGTCTAATAGTTCAATAGCCTTTTCACTTAGTCCTGTGAAAGGCGACTTGGTCATCTTGCCTAAAAGGCATGACTCGCATACCTCAAATGACTGAAAGTCAAAAGTGTCCAAAACTCCATCCTTTTGAAATAGAATACCATTCAAACTAAAGTACAACAATCCATTAGAAATCTCAAAATGATATCCTATATTATCTAAAGCGGATAACTAAAATAATATTTCAATGTAATGCTTTCTTTCTAGCTAGTATACTCATAAAATAATCAGTAAAACTCATTAAAAATATATATAAGAAAATACACATATATACGAGTAATAAAGTATGGGCCCATATTTAATTTTTCTTTATATACAAATATTTACAAAATATACTCAAAAATAGCAACTTGACAGTGTAGCCCAACCCTTCCATTGCGTGACGTTCCGAGCAACCGCAACTCACCTATTACCTGCAAAAACACTAAAAACAACGGAGTGAGCATTCTTTCTTTTCTTGCTGATCGGACTAGGTTGAGGCATGGATTTGGAGCCTTAGCCGTGTGAGTGAATTCTCTAATTCTGGGTACAGTCCTCATCCACACGCACTTCTAACGGACTGTACAATTCTTCTTTCTGAATTTTGAGGCCGCTCACTAATGGCAGCGTGCATGTGGGACTATGTCACTCACGGGCTCCCCATCGCAACAACCTTCTCTTATTTTTATCTTTTTACAGTTCTTTAACTAAAAACTTCAGATTTGAATATCTTATTATTCTCATTTCTTTCTATTTTCTCTTTAACATATTTTAGGGCTTTTTTTCATGCTCTTATGAATATGTATGCATGTAGATGGTTTCATACTTATAATTCTTTCTAAGTTTAAATGCAAGGATGCCATGTAGCATAAAAATAAGTTTCTCTCTACCATCTACAAACTCATATCAATTCATAAATGAATAAAACTCATGCATGCACTTCTCTTGGACATTTCATCAAACATATTGCATGCATAATCAAACTCTAATTTGACTACAATTCTATCTCTTTCTCAAGCCACCAACATTTAGAGTAAAACTCCCTTAAACAATTACCAAACCTGTCCAAAACAATACACTTCCAAAAATTCTACTCAACTCTTTCTAACTTCAACCAAACTTCAATTAATCATCATACAACCAAAACCACTTCTCATGGCTAAATTCTATTCATCAATAATCATCAAACTCATCCATAATTCATCAATTTCATCAACAATTCTCAAAATCATAAACATATACATATATGTAAAATCTCTACACACTTGATTTCTCAAATCATAACTTGGGTGGGATTTACTTACCTTTGATATGAGCAATCCAACCCCTTTAAGAATCTTCTTTGATCAAACTCTCTTTTTCTTAAATCCTATGAGTACAAACCATTAAAATTCAACACTTTAAAAAATAAAAAATCACTTCTTAGTGCAAGGATCTTACCTAAAGTTGCTTGGGATTGAAAATCCACTCAAAAATACCCAAAACCTATGAATTTCCTTTGAAGAAGAATTGAAGAATTTGAGAGAATATGGAGGTGAAAGTGGCATGAAAATGGGTAAGAGTGGCTAGGGTTTCACTCTTCAATTTGATATAACACAAAAATATATATAGTTTCCCATTATGCCCTTGCACTTTCTTTAAAATTTCATCTATGTCCCTTAGTCAGTTACCATAATGCCTTAATTTTTATTGCATTCTCCATGAAATTCTTTCTCTTTTCACTCCCTACAATTTCAACTAATTTTGAGTGAAAAGACCATTTTACCCTTAATGCAAGTTTAAGGCATTTTCTTCACATTTTCTCAAAATAACTTTAGCAAAAATCAACTAAAGGTATAAGAGTATAAATTAAATTACATACCTCCATGTGAGCGTTACATTCTGGAAATCAAAGGTACGAAATAATAATCATGAAGTTCCAATAATAAGCCCGGAGGCAAAGATAAACAATAAGTCCTTACAACTAATACAACCACATGTGCTCTATTTCCAACTCGTAGGTCCACTTCTCCCTTGGCTAGCAATCTACTCTGCCTTAGTCCTTGCACATTAGTACAAATGTGAGAACCACATCCTGTGTCAATGACCCAAGATGTTGAAGGAGAGAAGTTAATCTCAATCATGTACATACCTGAAGTCAAAGCGTCTGACTTCTTCTTGTTTGCGAGGAAAGCCTTGCAGTGCTTCCTCTAATGGCCATGCTTGCCACAATAGAAGTAGACTGCCTTCCTACCTTTCCCAATGCCACCCTCAGGCTTAAGAGCATCCTGTCTTTTGGGCTTGGGCTTGGGCTTGGGCTTGGGCTTGGGCTTGGGCTTGGGCTTGGGATAGGCCTTGGCCTTTCGCTTACCCTTGCCTTTTCCTTTACTGGTAGCAACCAATAAAACAAGCTTGGACTTTTTCATGTCTTGCTCCGCAGTCTTAAGCATGTTCAGAAGCCCTGACAAGGATTTCACCATCATGTTCATATTGAAATTCATTATGAATGGTGAAAAAGAATCAGGTGGTGATTGCAGATTGAATCCACTTGTAAGTCTGCATCCACACTAAAACCCAAAGTCTCAAGCCTCTTTATTTACCTAATCATCTTGATTACACGAGGACGAACTTGGACTCCCTCAGTTATACGACTCCTAAACAATATGCTCGACACCTTATACCTCCATGACGAGCATTTTCTTGGAAAAGCTCATTAAGGTGCAGAATTTTGGCAACAACGTCTATATTCTTATGCTGCTTTTGTAGCTCATGTGTCATTAATGCTAGCATAATGCATTAAACATTATCAACATCATCAAGGAACTTTAGATAAGTATACTTTATTTTCTTAGTGGCATCAAGATCAGGCTCAGCCATATAAGGCTTGTCAAGGATATACAATTTCTTTTCGAACTTCCATACAATCTGAAGATTTCGATACTAGTCCGAGAAATTGGATCCATCTAGCCTATTTTCTTTTTCGATTATCAATCACAAGTTAGTATTGCTCATTTTGGTGAATCTACAAATGCAGAAAAGTAAAAGTTATTACAATGTTTATTATTATTTAATAAGGTCTTTTATTAGAATCGCTTCCATTATTTTCCTCAAGCCAATAGCCCTCACTATTAACTCGAGAAAGGTTGTTGGCTTTCCTAGTGGATAGAGATCCCATCTAGCCCATTTCAAACCTTCGCTTTGGCAAATAAGCCAAAATGGGTTGATTAGGTAGGCCAACAAACTTAATCCACACTAGTTGATATCTCCCACTACCAACCTCAAATGCGAAGTAAGCCAACGAACCAATCACACAATACAATGGTCGAAGCCATTGTCCTCAAGTGTGATTCTTAATATCAATAGAGTGGACACTACATGTCACCACGTACACACAAGTGTACTTCTCTGCTATGCCTATGATATACTTATCAATCTTCGCTTTGGCGAACAAGCAAAACATTTCATTTAAGTCGACCCATCACCATTAAGAAAAACTCCAATGGGCTTTAACCTCCCACTGGTAGAAGTATACCCTTCACTTTGGCGAACAAAGTTCCAACAAATAGTAGTTTGATTAAAGTCATGGTAATGGAAGACGCTTTACTTACTGATTAATATCCTTTATTTAAGGGGTTTTATTTTACGTCTCACCAATTTATTATCTTTGTTAGAATGATATTGATCGACATGTTATTAAACATTTAACCTTAGCATGCATTCTAAGCAAAAATTAAATGTGTCGGTACATGGCCCACTAAAATCAATTTCCTCGGGCCTAGAGGAATCGGTAGGTCAACCTAGGGTTTAAAATATAAAACTCTGTCTTCAAGTTTTTCCTTTTCATTGCTTCTTCATTTCTTCATCACGATCATTACAAAGATTCTACAAAAATAAAATCCTATTTTAATTTACATCAATAAAATACGAGGGGAGTGAGATGAGAAGAAGAAATACATAAAGATTTTAGAGAGAGGTAGGACACGCATGTCCTTTTTATTTAAAAAATTAAACAAGCCCAAAAATTAAATAAACAAACCAAAGGTCTAAGGCTCATGTACCAGGCACTATGCAACTTTCAAACAAGAACATTGCATACATTCAATATAAACATTTTTTAATTGGTTGGGTTAAATTATTAAATTATCCTCTTAGATGTGCAGAATAATTATTGGCTGAAGGTTTTGGAAAAACTACACTTTGGTCCCATTGTGTAAAAACACAGTCTGCTCAAGTAGCACGATCGCCGCAGCGAATGTCAAAAATATTAAAGTCGTTGCAGTGAAGATTTATTTCACCTCGACGAGCATGAACGATCAGCGAGCTCCAAAAGCTCGCTCACTATGGCAAAGTTTTATTCGTGTGGCAGTCATTCACCAAACTTGCGAGTGCTGATTTTTCAGCAATACTCCAGTCAATGGAGCTTTTCGCTGGAGTGACCGATGTAGACCAGTAACCTAGTAGTTCATGTTTTTCCAGTTTTTCGCGTAACAATGCGAATCCAAATCAAATTGAATGCACAACACTCGACCAGGACAACAACTAACCAAAAATCATTCGTCAACACATCAATTAACCAATTAATCATACAAATTATGCATTAAACACTAAATTTTATAGATTTAAAAAAAAAAAAAAAACTATCTATACAATAACATGTTATCAAACAAATCTCATGTTATCAATCAACATTTAAACATTATAATCTGGTACCCAAGGCTTTGATACCACTATAAGCAACTAATCGGAAATACACAGCAGAAAAATCAGATTTAAAAGTTAAACCAATCAATTGCTTGATCCCAAAAATCTATGTATAGATTATAATGTTTACAAATAAATTATAATAATTAATATAACAGTAAATCTGTACAGGTTTAGATTTACTTACATATGTTTGGAGGCTTTGTTAATGTCTCTAAATGCGATCTTGCTATAGATTTAAGAATCAAATCAAGCTCATGCCATCCACACGAAGATAGTACACCAATGACCAAGGATTAATTCTGCTAGAATTAATTCTTGGATTTAAGTATACAAATTTGGAAGATTGAGAGTAGAGAAGAAGTGAAAATTTCTCTTCCAAAAAGGCTCTCCACGGCTAGAATAATAATTAGGTTAGGTAAACCTAATTTTGCTTTATTTAAATAGTAAAGCAAATATCTCTTCCACCCATCAAGTTTAGCAACAACCCAAACTTTAGGTAGAATTGCATATTAACCCAATTTAATTATTTAGTTTAAATATTACTATTAACTCTAATAATTAAATTTATAATTTTGCTAAATTACTCCAATAATTAAATTGGACATAGGCTACACCCTCAGTAAATTTAATTACATAGCAAAATTACAAATATGCCCATTCATCTAAAAGATGAATATACCCTTCCAAAAAGTCACCATCCTTAATCTGTCTTCTAAGTGTGTGACCTATAGGCTCCTTATCATATCGGAAGTGAGCAATATCATGATTGACACCAATCAATCATCTCACTATATACAGACCAAGATTGGCCCTAGCAAGGCATCATGGCCACCTGATAGATTTGGATTTAGCGAAATAGCTACCTATCAATGATATGGTTACCGTACAATCAAATCCTTTCATCATACATTATCTCGTCGAGGCTGAGGTACATAAATAGTGTCAACCTCAGATATCCTCTATATCTTTGTATTTACTTACTAGACGAATGACTAGAATAATAAATTGGATTGAGCAACAACTCAATCCCATTGTGGCCACAGATTTAATGTCATTGCCATTTACTAAATTGCGTCATGAGATAACTTCTGCCGTACTCGAAAGTGATGAATCCTTTGTCAATCCACCATAGTCTTGATACACTCCTCGATGTAACCAATCACTACCGTTATAATGGTTCTGAATAGAACTATGTTGGGCTAGTGTCAAACTACACCAATCGGTGCACAAGGTGCTTTGGTGATCTCAAGTCCAAGGATCATATGCACCACCATTCGTTAGAGGATTTATTCCAAAGACACTGGGGTTACCATCCATATGAAATCTTCTAGTGGGTCTATCCAGTGAACTTGCCTACAAAAAGCACCCATGCATTGCACCAGGTTGTCGGCAAACAACCTTGACAAGTGAGACTAGTGACTACCTTTTGACAAGGTCGTTCAACAGTATGATAACCTTACCGTATTATCTGTGTCCTTATTCAGAATAACACTAGGGTTACAGACATTTCTAGAATGGCCACTGTAACACCCCACATGAGGTACGTAGTTGTTGTTTCTTCCTTTGCTCTTTTTTGAGTTGGCTTTTGGTAATATTGTTTGATTGAGTGTTGTGTTGAGTACTTGCCCTGAAATTGGTTGAAAATAGAAGAAGTTTAGTATTTCAGTCTTCGCCGGGGCGAAGAAGAATCTTCGCCGCGGCGAATAGGTGTTGAAGCCACGGGGAAGCTGCTGGACAGTTTCCTCGCCGCGGCGACAGGCCGATTAAATTGTTTGTTAAGTTTTAGATATTTTCTTCCCTAAGGGCAATTTGACCATTCTACCCCTAATTAGCAGGAAAAATGGGGAGTTAATTGTAAGGATTTTTCATGGAGAATAAGTTGTTATGGGGGTGTGCTTGTAATGAATCAAAGGATATAGATGGAATTCCCAAAGAAGAGTAAGGGCAAAATGGGAATGCTTTGGTATAAATTTCATTAAAAGGAATTAAGAGTTAGCAAACCTCTCATTCTTCTTCTCAAAAACGCAACTCTCCATTCTTGTTCCTCCCAACTTCTCTTTCTTTTGATCAAGGAGTTCCAAGGGGTTTTTGAAGTGATTTGGGGTAGAAAATCAACCTAAGGCTTCCTAAGGTAAGGATTCTTACTTTAGTTGTGAAACTTGTGAGTTTTAGTTTATATTGAGGTTTGAGGGTTTTTGTTCTTTTGGTTAAGAGTAGAGGAAAAGTCAAGCAAACCAAGTGAAAGGAAGAGTTGGTGAAGTCTCTCCATAACAAGGTAAGTAAATCCCAACCCAAGTTGAGATTTAAGAATTTTCTTGATTAGGGTTTTGATAGAAATGATGTATGTATGTGATATACATGTGATATGCCATGTATGGAGGTTTAAATAGAGATTTCTATGCCTTGTGATTGTTTATACCTTGCAAATATGAGAAATGAGTTGTGGGTTGGAAAGGTAGTTTGAGATGGAATTGAAGGGGTGTTGTGGATCCCTTTTTGGAAGTGTTTTTATTTGGCAGGTTTTGTGGCTATGTGAAGGGGTTTCTCCCCATTTTGGATGGTTAGAAAAAGTTTTAGAATCATTGCTATAGTAGAGTTTTATGATGCACTTGAGTTGTTTGATGAAATGCCTAATAGAGGTTTGAGTATGAGTAGTGAACCTTAATTCTTGCAACATTGCATGTTGGCATTTCATAAGTGCATTAGTGGAGATGAACCATCCATAGGCACTAATTGTGCATTGAAAAGTGACCTAAGAAAGTGTAGGAAACTTGTGTATGCAATTACCCTATGAGTAGAGAGCTTGGTGGATGCAACTACTCTAAGAGTAGAGAGAATGAAAAATGCTAGAATAGAGTGAATTAGAAGAGTAGAATAGATGGGTTGATGCTTTGTGATCATCACCCGACAGTTATGGGAATCGGGTTGATGCTTTGTGATCACCACCCGAATAGCCCTTAGAGATGGGTCGATGCTTTGTGATCGTCACCCGATGAGTAGTAGAAATGGGTAGATGCTTTGTGACCACTACCCGGTTAGTTGTTAGATAAGTGGGTTGATGCTTTGTGACCATCATCCAACATTTAGTAGAAGCGGGTTGATGCTTTGTGATCATCACCCGACAGTGACTAGAGACGGGTTAATGCTTGGTGATCGTTACCCAAAAGTCATGAGAAACGGGTAGGTGCTAGGTGATCTCCACCCGATAGTTAGGAAAACCGAGTAGGTGCTTTGTGATCCCCACTCGGTAGTCACTAAGAACGGGTTGGTACTGTGTGAATTCCACCCGATAGTCATGGAGAGTGAGATGGTGCTGTGTGAACGCCATCCGGCCGTACCTCCGGTAAGATGAGGCCATGATGTTTAGTAGAAACAGAAATAGAAACAGAAATAGTATAAGGAAAGAATTAAGAGTTATACATACGGGGACAGACAGATAGAGGGTTTTACTTACTGAGCATTATTTTGTGCTCACCCCGTTATTTTCCTTTGTGGATGCAGGATCTAGGTGTTGATGCAGTCGGAGGGGCGTCGGCAAGCGAAGAGCAATAGCTACACTGTTTCCCCTGTTTTGTCTTTTAAAACGAATTTTTGTAAACAATACTCTTTGTGTATAAAAGGCATATGACTTATAATGTAAAAGGAAGTTTTGGGCCCAATTTTATATTGTTATTATGCATGCATTGTACTAGTTTTCAGTAGTTGTTACAGCCACCATATGTGATCATAGGGTTCTCACTATCAAGATTTGAAACACTTGATACTCTCGTCACGGTTCTACCATCTAAGGACATATATCAATACACATAATTATGATTTACAAGATACAGAAGAATATGTCTTTTATTGATAAATAAACATTATTACAACGAGTCAATTTACAAAATAGGATTGACTCTAGGACACCTACTTTAACAATTGGGGTAACCATCTATGTGGAATCCTTTAGGAAGTTGGTCCAGTGAACTTGCCTATAACAAGCACCCATGCGTTGCACCAGGTTGTCACCAAATAACCTTGACAAGTGAGATCTGTCACTACCTTTCGATAGGTTGTCCAGCACTATGATAGCCTTACCGTATTATCTATGCCCTTGGCTAGGATAATACTAGGGCTACGGACGTTTCTAGAATGGCTATCATATGTACTCATAGGGTTCTCACTATCGAGATTTCAAACACTCAATACCCTCATCACGGTTCTACCATTCTAAGGACATTTATCATTTTCTTATACGAATATAATTAGATAACATGATATAGATAAATTGCCTTTATTGATAATAAAGCATGATTACAAATAGTCAACTTACAAAATAGGACTAGCTCTAGGGCACCTACTCTAACATATTGATCATTAGGAATGATATACCAAACTTGCAAATGGTAAAGACCTAGTTATCCAAGTGCTTCTCCATGAAGACTTAAGGGAAGCAACCTACACCCTCAGTATAGAGATCTATCATGATAGATCTCGTAGGTTGCTAGGCCTAAGTCAAAGTACATACATTGACAAAGTATTGAAAAGATTTAGTATGGAAGATTCAAAGAAAGGTTATCTTCCAATGTTACATGGCATGTATCTCTCTAAGGATATGTGTCCTAAAACAGAAGAGGTGAGAGATAGGTTGGGTGGTATTCCTTATGCTTCAGCAATAGGATCCATTATGTACGCGATGTTATGTTCTAGGATTGATGTCTCATATACCTTGAGCATTTGTAGTAGATATCAATCAGATCCAATTGAAAAACACTGGACAACAGTCAAGAACATCCTCAAGTACCTTAAGAGGACGAAGGATATGTTCTTGGTTTATAGAGGAGAAGATCATCTCACTACAAGAGGATACAGTGATGCCAATTTTCAAACTGACAAGGATGACTATCGATCACAGTCAGGTTATGTGTTCTATCTTAATAGGGTTGCAGTGAGCTAGAAAAGTTTGAAACAAAGCACTTTAGAAGTTCTATAATGGAAGCCAAGTCATCACATTGGGTGATGCAGCCAAAGAGGCTGTTTGGATCAAGAAGTTCGTGATTGAACTAGAGGTGGTTCCGAGCATTGTTGATCTAGTTTTGATTTATTGCAACAATAGTGGTGCCATAGCTCAAGCTAAAGAACCACGATCTCACCAATGATCCAAGCATATACTCTGACGATACCATCTCATAAGAGAAATCGTGAAGAGAGGTGATGTACAAATCAACAGAGTATCTGCTGATGATAACATCACAGACCCACTAATGAAAGCTCTATCGTAGCGGAAGCATGATAGGCACATAGCATCATTTTGGATCAAACGTATGAATTATTGGCTATAGTGCAAATGGGAGATTGTTAGAGTAGGTGCACTACAACCAACATTTTAGCTCTTGTAAACTCATTTTATAAATGAATAAAAGGCTTCGCTTATTCAAGAGCATATATACTATAGCATCTATTTACTGTGCATAAACAAAATATTATATGTCCTTAGAAAGGTTGAGACCAGTGACGAGGGAATGAAGTGTTATAAATCTTAATTGTAAGAACCTTATGAGCACAAATCGTGGCCCTTCTAAAACCATCCGTACTCATAGTATAAATCTAACCAACACTACAACATTATGTATGTCTAGCCATGGCGTTCATTGTAGCTAAAAGTATGAATTTACGTAGCTAAATGGTTTAGTAATGCGTGTTTCCTACAACATGCAAATATAGCAAGTATACTAGTCGCACAAGTAATAGAGTGATGAGTAGAGTATCGTTCCCACGAGGATTGTTAGCAAAGCATTGAGTTTCCTAATGTTATCAAGTTGAAGCACTCGATTTCTTTGGATTGATGGGAGCTAATTCTAATTAAAACTAACAATGAATTTTAAACTAAAAACTTAACTAAGAATCCAATATGAAAACACGGATAATCAATTCAAGTAAAGCGGGTAGGGTTTTGACTTCATTTGGATTTTATGGGTTAAACCTAAAAATTGCACTACATTCACATTCATACGCAATAGTTGTAAATCGAACTCACTGAGGTGTTAAACATACCCTCTCGGGCTATGTTTTCCTATTCATCCTTATTAACCTTCCGCACCCAACAAATTGAAGATTAACAATTCCAAACTCATTAAGCAAAAGAATCCTACAATGATTTCATTAATTCTTGAATCTATCTCTAGCATCCAATATTGCATACTAGCTGATTTTGATATGATTTTGGGAGATGGACTTCCTGAGCAAATATGGAGTATCTAGATGTCTGAAGAAAAAGGCTAGGTTAATTTAGATGCTGGAGACAAATTCACCTTTGGTGAAGGTTATCTACACAGCTTGATGATAAGTGCAGTGAGGGCAATGAAGATGATAAGGAAGGGTTGTACAGGGTACATAGCTAATGTGGTGAATAAAGAAAAGTTTCTAGACTTTGGTTTGGGATGTACCCTAGTACAAGAATTCGAAGATGTATTTCCAGAAGATTGCTAGGACTTCTCCAGAAAGAGAAGTGGAGTTTTGTATAGAGTTAGCTCTTGGCATGGCACCAATATCTAAAGCCCCGTATAGAATGGCTCTAGCAGAGTTACAAGAGTTAAAGAAGCAACTTCAGGAGTTGTTGGATAAATGTTTCATTCGACCCAGTCATTCTCCATGAGGACGTTCTATTTTATGGTCAAGAAAAAAGATGGTTCGATAAGAATGTGTGTCGTTAGAGGGAGCTCAATAAGATGACGGTGAAAAACAAGTATCCATTGCCAAGAGTTGATGACTTGTCTGATAAGTTAAAGGGAGTTTCGGTGTTTTCCAAGATTGATCTTCGGTCAGGCTACCATCAAGTGAGGGTCTCCAACAAGGATATTCCAAGACTGCATTTGAACCAGGTACGGGCATTATGAATTTATAGTGATGCCATTTGGATTGACTAATGCACCAATGGTGTTCATGGATTTAATGAATACGATTTCCATGATTGTCTAGATAAATTTCTGGTAATTTTTATAGATGATATCCTGGTCAATTCCAAAACAAAAGAAGATCATGAAGAGCATTTGAGGTCTATTCCAAACAAAGGAAGATCATGAAGAGCATTTGAGATTGTGTTACAAAGACTAAGAGAGAAAAATTTATATGCTAAGTTCTCCAAATGTGAGTTTGGTTGATCAAGTAGCATTCTTGGGACATGTTGTTTTACAAAGGGTATTTCAGTGGACCCTAGTAAGATTGAAGTAGTGATTGAATCACCAAGACCAAATATTGTAAAAGAAGTTAGAAGTTTTCTTGGTATAGTAGGGTATTACAGGAAATTTGGGGAAGGCTTTGCTAAATTAGCTTTTCCATCACAACTTGACATAAAAGAAGCCCGTTCAAATGGACTGAAACCTATGAGAAGAGTTTCTAAGAATTGAAAAGAAGATTGACTACTGCTCCTATTTAACTCTTCCAGAGGATAACATAGATGATATCTATACTGATGCTCTCATAATGGTTTAGGGGCGGTCTAATGCAGCAAGGCAAGGTGATTGCATATGCCTTTTGTTATGAAACGATCAAGTTATGGCAGCTGAAACAAAAAATCATAAACAACATGGATCGTTCCTTAGAACCAAGATTAGGGTCCAAATTAACAATTATGCATTAAATACAAATATGTAGAAAATCAATTTAAAGTTAAGAAACCATACCCACGTTTGAAGGCTCCTCAACTTAACTCTGAAAGGGTTTCTCTACTGATCCAAGGGTAGGATCAAATCACGTTAGTCCATACGAAGATAATCCAAGGAACTAAAAAGGGATTTGCGATCCTCTTAGCCTTAAGATACAAGAACAAATCAAGCAAATTTGTTTCAAGCAAAAGGAAAACTGGCATGGGAAGAGGAAAGGGGGTGATGATTTTATCAAATGATTGAAATGAATGAATTATTAATTTCACAAAGTGTTGCATTATATGTGCACATTTTCCCTATCCATCATGGAATAGGCTTGGGCAAGAACCCAAAACACCCCTTGTATCCAAACAGCCCCATTTGATTTTAATTTTTTAAATTATCTCAATTAAATTAAATTAAATTAAATTAATATATATATATATATATTAATATATATTATATATTATATATATATATATTAACATTTAACAATAATGATAATTTATTTAAATATATGCGAACACATATTTAAACGTAATCTCACTTCTTTAATTTTAATATCAAATTAAATAAAGGCTATGACCTCAGCAAATTTAATTGCACTGTGAGATTACCAAAATACCATTTTTGCCTAAAAAGACAAAAAACACCCTTTTATAAACTGGGCTCTTAAATTATCTTCTATGTGTGTGACCCGTAGGCTCTCATCGTACCGGTATTGTGTAGTAATGCGATTACACCAAATAATCATCTCACTACACACAGACCAAGATTGGCCCTAACAAGGCATCATGGCCACACCGATAGATACGAATCAGCGAAGCAGCTACCTGTCAACAATATGGTTGCCGTACAATCCAATCATTTCATCCTGTTATCTCAACGAGACTGGGGCATAGAAATATGTCAACCTTGGTTCGTTCGATATTATGTGTTCAGTTATTGGACCAATGGCCTGAATTATAAACTGGATAGAGCAACAACTCAATCCCACTGTGGCCACAGTTTTAGTGTCATTGCCATTTACTAAATTGCACCGTAAGATAAATTCCCTCCGTACCCCGCGAGTGATAAATCCTCTATCGACCCATCATAGTTTTGAACACTCCTTTATGTAGCCATCTACACTATTGATAGCTCTAAATAAAACTGCGTTGGGCTAGTGTCAAATTACACCAAGATGCACAAGGCTCTCCGGTGATCAAGTCTAATGACACATGCACTACCATTGTTAGAGGATTTGTTCCATAGACACTGAGGTTACCATCCCTATGGAATCCTTGGTGGGTCAGTCTAGTGAATTGTCTACAGCAAGCACCTAGGTGGCACCAGGTTGTCATCAAACAAACTTGACAAGTGAGACCAGTCACTGCCTTTTGACAGGGTCGTTCAACACTATGATAGCTTTCGTATATTTGTGCCCTTACTTCAGAATAATATAGGACCACGGACGTTTCTAGAATGGCCACCATATGTACTCATAGGGTTCTCACTATCAAGATTTGAAACACTGATACCCTCGTCAAGGTTCTACCATTCTAGACATATATCAATACATACAGTGATGATTTACGCGATATAGAATAAAATGTCTATTGATCAATGAACATTATTACAAGGAGTCAATTCTACAATAATTGATTGGCTATAGGGCACTACTCTAACAATCTCACACTGCACTACAGCCAATCATTCATGTATTTAATACCAAATGATCTAAGTGCTTCATGCTTCTACTGCGACAGAGGCTTGTCAGTGGATCTGCGAGTTGTCATCAGTATGCACTTTACGGATCTACACATCTTTCCTCTCAACCATTTCTGATGTGATGGAACGTCTGAGTATGTGTCTGGATTCTGATGAGCCATGGTTCCCTGGCTTAGCGATTCCTCCATTGTTGTCATATAGATGTCTATTGGATTAACAATCATGGGAACCACACCAAGTTCAGTGACAAACTTCTAATCCAACTGCCTCTGGCCGTATCTGCTAATGCAATACTACCAACTCCATTGTAGATTCCACTACAGTGCTTTGCTTGGAGCTCTTCAACTCACTACAACCCCATTGAGACAAAATACAAACCTGATTGCGATCGATATCATCTTGTCCGTTTGGAAACTAGCATCACTGTATCCTTCTACAGTACGATCATCTTCCCCTCATAAACCAAGAAATATCCTTGGTTCTTCAGGTACTTAAGAAGTCTTGACAGCCATCCAATGACGCTCACCTGGATCCATTGATATCTACTACAAGTGCTCAAAGCACATGAGACATCAATCCGAGTACATAGCATGGCATACATGATAGATCCAATTGCTAATGCATATGGAATCCTCTTCATCCTCTCTCCATCTTGTGTTCTAGGACACATTTCCTTAGAGGATAGACACCATGTGACATCAGAAGAAATCCTTTCTTGGATCTTCCACTAAATTTTTCAATACTTTGTCAATATATGCACTCTGACTTAGGCCAAGCAACTACGCGATCTATCATGATAGATCTTTATTCTAAGGATGTAGGCTGTCCCCAAGTCCTTCACGGAGAAGCACTGGATAACCAAGTCTTACGACTACAAGTTTGGTATATCATTCCCGATCAAAAGTATGTCATCGACATACAACACAAGGAATGCCACTGCACTCCCACTCACTTTTCGTAAACACAGGGCTCATCTTCGTTCTTGATAAAACTGAATTCTTTTACGGCTTCATCAAAACGAATGTTCCAGCTCCTTGAAGCTTTCTTGAGTCCATTAATGGATTCTACAACTTGTATACCCTATCAGCTTGCCTATCAAGAATAGAAACCATCGGGCTGTGTTATATACAGATCCTTTTCAAGGTTTCCGTTCAGGAAAGCTGTTTTGACATCATTTGCCAAATCTCATAGTCATGATATGTAGCAATCGCAAGCTAATCCGAATGGATTTAATCATGGAAATCGACGAAAAGGTTTCTTCATAGTCAATACCATGAATTTGTTTGAAACCTTGGCAACCAGTCGTGCCTTATAAGTATGCACCTTGTCATCCATGTCAATTTTTTTCTTGAAGACCCATTTACCATCTATGGTTTTACCCCTTCAGGTGGTTCACTAGAGACCATACTTGGTTCTGGTACATGGAGTCCATCTTAGATTTCATGGCTTCAACCATTTAACGGAATCTGTATCCGATATAGCATCTTTGTAGGTTCGGGTTCATCGTCTTGGTAGACTAGTACATTACCATGTTGAGTCATGAGATAACCGTATCTTCAGGCTCATGGTGTACTCTCCCAAATCTACTTAGTTCTTGTGTACCTGAGGTGGTTCACTTGATCCACAGTTTGTGGAGTAACCTCCTCATGATGTTCAACACTTCCTGTGGCACATCATCCGTCCTTCATCTTTATAATTTGTGGTTCTAGAACTTCATCGAGTTCTACTTTTCCCCACTAGTACTCTTAGAAAAAATTCCTTTCTAGGAAGAAACCAGAACAAGCAACAAAAATTTTGCACTCTTCTAGGTGCTAGAAATAGTATCTTTTGGTCTCCTTTGGATACACCCAAGTATACATTTACAGGATTTGGGGTCCAGCTTTTTCGAAGTCAATTTCTTAATATAAGCTTTGCAACACCCAAATCCTTAGATAAGACAAGTTGGGCTTTCGCCCACTCCATAGTTCATATGGAGTTTTATCTACAGACTTTGATAGCACACGGTTCAAAATGTGAGTCGCAGTCTCTAGGGCATAACTCTAGAATGATGCAAGTAAATCACTAAAACTCATTGGACCTAACCATGTCATGAAGGTCATATTCGTCCTTTCAGACACTCCATTGTGTTGGGGTGTATATGAAGGGGTGAGTGTGATACTATCTCACATTCCTTCAGGTATTCAGAAAACCCTAAGCTTAAGTATTACTCCTCGATCCGACAAAAGAGTTTTAATACTTTTGCCTAACATATTTGTACTTCATTCCTGAATTCTTTGAACTTATCAAAGGCTTCAGATTTTGTCTCATAAGGTAGACATAACGTATCTACTGAAATCATCAGTAAATGTGATGAAGTATGAATACCACCTCTGGCTTAAAATGTTGTGGACCACATACATCACTATGGATGATGCCTAACGTTCAATAGCACTTTCACCTGTCTGTGAAAGGAGACTGGTCATCTGCCTAACAGGCATGACGCTCGATACCTCAAATGACTGAAAATCAAAAGGGTCCAAAACTCCATCCCTTTGAAGTTTTGCAATGCGAGTCTTATAACAATGACCCAATCTACAGTGCTAAAGGTATGTCGGTTTTGATCGCTATGTTTAGCTTTCTTGGTTTCAACATTGAGAATATATTTATTGTTTAAATCAAGAACATATAACCTTATATAACCTTGCAATTCCAAATAGAATACCATTCAAACTAAAGGATAACAATCCATTAGATATCTCAAAATGATACCCTATATTATCCAAAGCGGATACTGAAATATATTCTAGAAAAAGAAGGGACATGATAACAGCTATGTAGTCCCAAAAACAAGCTGTAGGCAAAGATAAACAGTAAGTCCCTATAGCCAATGCAGCCACATGTGCTCCATTTCCAACTCGTAGGTCCCTTGGCGAGCACTCTACTCTACCTTAGTCCCTACACATCAGTACAAAGTGAGTACCACATCCAGTGTCAATGACCCAAGATGTTGAGGGAGGAAGAAGTTACATCAAAAAATATACTGAAGTCATAGCATCTGACTTCTTCGCTTGCGAGGAAAGCCTTGCAGTGTTTCTTCCAATAGCCAAGCTGCCACAATAGAAGTAGACCACTTTGCTTTCCCTATGCCAATTCGAGGCCCAAGAGCAACTGTTCTTTGGGCTTGGGTTGGGCTTGGGTTTGGTCTGGGCTTACCCTTGCCGTTACCTTTTTATAGCAGTAACCAGTAAAACAAGGCTTGGACTTCTTCAAGTCCTATTCTGCAGTCCTCAGCATGTTCAAAAGTTTGACAGAGTGTTCACCATTGTGTTCATATTGAAATTCATTATGAATGGTGCAAAGAGTCAAGCAAGGATTGCATAATTAAATCCATTTGTAATTCTGCATCCAACTCAAATCCCAAAGTCTCAAGCCTCTTCTGTGCTCGATCATCTTGGGTACATAAGGACCAATTTGGGCTCCCTCAGTTAGACGACTTCCAAACAGTGCTTTTGACACCTTGTACCTCTCAGTCGAGCAATCCTTCGAAAAGCTCCTTGAGGTGTAGAATAATGGTAGTAGCGTCCATATTCTCATGCTGCTTTGCAGCACTGGTGTCACGATGCTAACATCAAGCATTGAACACCTAACCATCGAGGAACTTTTGATAAATATCCTTGCTTCCTGAGTGGCATCAAGATTAGGCTCAGCCTGTATGGCTTTTCAAGGATATACAATTTCTTTTCCAACTGAGTAAAATCTGAAGATTACGATACCAGTCTGAGAAATTGGATCCATCCAACCCTTTTACGTTGATATAGTCGCAGGTTCATAATGCTCATTTTGGTGAATCTACAATTGCAGAAAAGATAAGTCATTTAAAATTCATATTATTTAATATGGTCTTTTATAAACGATGCCCCACTATTTTCCTCAAGTCAATAGCCCTCCCTATTAACTCGAGAAAGCCGTTGGCTTTGAGTAGACTGAGATCCCATCTGGCCCTTTCAAACCTTCGCTTTGCGAACAAAGCCAAAATGAGTTATAGGTAAGCCAAAATGAGTTGATTAGGTAGGCCAGCAAACTTAATCCATACAGTTGATAGCTCCTACTATCAACCTCAAATGTGAAGAAGCCAACAAGTCAATCACACAATCCATGGCCCTAACCATCATCCTCAAGTGTGATTCTCAATATACAGTAGAGTGGACACTACATGCCACCACGTACACACAATGTGTGTATTTCTCTACTATGCCTATGACAGCGTTTATCAACCTTCGCTTTGGCGAACAAGCAAAACCGTCATTTTAAGTCGACCCATCACCATTAAGGAAAACTCCTATGAATTTTAACCTCACTGGTAGAAGTGTACCTTCGCTTTGGAGAACAAGGTTTGACGAACAATGGTTGATTAAAACCATAGTGATGGAAGGCATATGTGACTTAATATACTTTTATTGAGGGTTTGTTATTTAGTGTCTCACCAGATTATTTTTATTGTTAGAATGACATTGTTTAGCATGTATTTAACATCAAACTTAGTATGCATTCTAAACAAAATATTAAAACGTGTCGGTACATGGCCTAACTAAAACCGATTCCTCAAGCCTAGAGGAATCGGTAGGTCACCTAGGGGTCCTGGAATGATATCTTGAGTCTTCAAGTACGATTGCCTGTTCCTTTGCTCCGTCAAGTACATTACAAAAATATCATACTAAATTACAATAAAATAATCTTAAAGTAATTTTACATCAACAAATTAGAAACCTCGATTTACATTCGAGGGGAATGAGATGAGAAGAGAAGTACATCAAGAAAGGGAAGGAAGCTAGGACACGCAGACCCTATTTTAAAACTTACAACCATACATACCTAAAAATAATTTAAACAATTCACCATAGGTCACAGGGCTCATGTACCAGCACCATGCAATATACAAACAAGTACATGGCATACATTTCAAAAACAATCAATTTTTGAATTGGGTGGGTTTATATTAATTACCGTCTTATATGTGCAGAATGATTATTGGCTTTATAGGTTATTAAAAACTGCAGTTTGGTCCCTTTACGAAAAACACATAATTGGGACAGCAACTTTGTCACCCGGCGAAGTTTTATTCACTGTGGCAAAACAGGCAACCCTGAAAAATCCAATAAGTATGTTGCAGCGGCGAAGTCTACAAATCCCAAAATTGTGCAGTTCGCACTTTTTCAGTTTTTCATGTATAAACACGTATCCAAATCAAATCGAACACACAAGCATTGACCAGGATACCAACCAACCAATATAACGTTCACCAACACATTATCAAACCAATTGATCAATGAATCACTCATTCAAAAGCAGATTTTGCAGATTTAACAAAAAACATGGTATCAATCAAAAACATCTTATAAAATCATACAATAAACTGTAAAATTTGGTAGCCTGGCTCTGATACCATGTAGGAAACTATCAAGTTAGGCAGCGGAACCAAAAAATCATAAACAACATGGTCACATTCCAGAACCAAGATCAGGGTACAAATTTAACAATATGCATTAAATACAAATTTGCAGAAAATCAATTTAAAGTTAAGAAACCATACTACGTTTAGAGGCTCCTCAACTTTAACTCTGAATGGGTTTCGCTACCGATCCAAGGGTAGGATCAAACCACTGTTAGTCCATACAAAGATAACCCCAAGGAACTAAAGAGAGTTTGCTAGATCTTTAGCTTAAGATACAAGAACAAAACAAGCAAATTTTCTTTCAAGCAAAAGGAAAACTGGCGTGGGAGAGAAAAGGGGGTTGAGGTTTTATCAAATGATCGAAATGAATTAATTATTAATTTCACAAAGTGTTGCACTATATAGTGCACACTTTGCCCTATTCCATCATGGAATAGGCTTGGGTAGCAACCCAAACACACCTCGTACCAACAACCCATTTAGATAATTTAATTTTAATCATATCATTATCTCAATTAAATTAATATATATATATAGATATATATATATATATATATATAATATTAACATTTAACAATAATGAAATTTATTTAATATAAGCGAAAAACATATTAAACGTAATCTCACTTATTTAATTTTAATATCAAATTAAATAAAGGCTTGACCTCAGCAAATTAATTGCACTGTGAGATTACCAAAAATATTTTTTTTTGCCTAAAAAGATGAAAACGCCCTTTAAACTGGCTCTTAATATCTCTATGTGTGTGACCGTAGGCTCCTCATCATACCGGTAGGTGTAGATCGCGATTAACACAATTAATCGTCTCACTACACACAAACCAAGATTGGCCCCTAGCGAGGCATCATGGCCACCTGTAGATTCAGTTTAGCGAAGCAGCTACTTGTCAGTCAATGATATGGTTACCGCACAATCCAATCCTTTCATCATCATTATCTCAACGAGACTGGGGGCATAGAAAGTGTCAACCTTGGTTACTCTCGATATTATGTATTCAGTTACTAGACCAATGACCGAAATTAGAAACTGGATAGAGCAATAACTCAATCCCACTATGGCCACAGTTTAGTGGCTTTGCCATTACTAAATTGCACCATGAGATAACCCCCCGTACCTGGGAGTGATGAATCCTTTGTCGATCCCAATGTCTGATACACTTATTGATGCAGCCAATCACTACCCTATTGACAACTGAATATACTGCATTGGCTAGTGGCAAATTACACCAATTGTGCACAAGGTGCTCCGATGATCTCAAGTCTAAGGATTACATGCATCACCATTCGTTAGAGGATTTGTTCCATAGACACTAGGTGTTACCATCCATATGGAATCCTCTGGTGGGTCAGTCTCGTGAATGCCTACAGCAAGCACCAATGTGTTACACTAGGTTTCATCAAACAACCTAACAAGTGAGATCAGTCCAGCCTTTCGACAAGGTCGTTCAACACTATGATAGCCTTACCGTATTATCTGTGCCATTACTGCAGAATAATACTAAGGCTACGGAGTGTCTAGAATGGCCACCATATGTATCATAGGGTTTCACTATCAAGATTTGAAACACTTGATACCCTCGTCACGGTTCTACCATTCTAAGGATATATTTCAATACATACAATGATGATTACGTGATATAGAATAAAATGTCTTTTATTGATCAATGAACATTTACAAAGAGTCAATTCTAATAATGATTAGCTCTAGGGCACCTACTCTAAACACTCTCATCAATTGAAAGACTATGAAAAGAGGTATCCACTTATGACCTCGAATTAGCAGCTATAGTTTTGCTTTGAAGATTTGGAGACATTATCTCTTTGGGGTGAAAGGAATATTTACACAGATCACAAAAGTCTAAAATACTTTTTCACCCAAAAAGAATTGAATATGAGGTAGAGAAGATGGCTTGAGCTGGTGAAGGACTATGAATGTGATATTATGTATTATAGGTAGGAAAACTAATGTAGTTGTAGATGCCCTCAGCAGGAAAGTCTCCTTCTCAGCTAACTCTTCAGAAGCACCTGCAACAAGAGATAATGAAGGAGGAGATAGAGTTGGCGGTTGGGAAATTGTCCAAAATTGAAGTTCGGTCTAAGTTGTTGGAGGAAATTAGAGAAAAACAAGCGAATGATGGTTTGTAAAGGAATTGAGCAGCAGTTGAAAGATGCCAGAGAATCAGAATTCAAATGGGTGAATGGAATCCTGTAATTTAGAGATAGAGTGTATGTTCCTCAAGAATATGAATTGGAGAAAGAAGATTTTAGAGGAGCACATAATACTCTTTACACTACTATCTAGGGAGTGTAAAGATGTATCAGGATTTGAGGAAGAGCTATGTGGTGCTAGGGTTAAAGAAAGATGTAACTAAGTATGTTACGTGCTTGGTGGTGTGCTAGCAAGTTAAAGCAGAAAATAGTGCCCTCAGGACTGTTGCAGCCCTAGTATTCCTCCGTGGAAATGAGAAGATATTTCTATGGATTTCATTTAGGTCTCCTAGAGTGCAAGGCGGTTGTAATGCCATTTGGGTGATTGTAGATAGATTGGCTAAACATTGCTCATTGCATTCCAGTTATAGACTAGATCTCCTCTGATCAGCTAGGCCAATTATATGTCAAAGAAATAGTAAGATTACATGGAGTCCTAGTAGTATTGTCTCAGATAGAGATGTAAAATTTATGTCGGTATTTTGGAGTAGCATGTAGAAGGCTTGGGTACCAGGCTTAATTTTAGCACAACCTATCATCCTTAGATGGAGTGGACAGACAGAAAGAACGAATCAAATATGGAGGATATGTTACGGGCTGTTGTATGGATCACAAGTTGAATGTGTGTGTGACATTCTCCTCTAGTTGAAATCGTTATAACAATAGTTATCAAGCAACCATTAAAATGGCACCATATGAAGCCTGTATGGAATGAAATGTAGATCTCCATTACATTGGGACGAAAATAGAGAAAAGATGCATTAGCTCAAGCTCTCGGTCCAGAAATGACACAAAAATGATAGAAGATGTAAAGTTAATCTAAGAGAGATGAAGCGGTCCAAGACAGACAAAAGAGATATGCAAACCTGAAAAGAAAACGATATAGAGTTCTAGAAAGAGACAAAAGTGTTTGTGAAAATCTCCATTATAGAAAGTGATGAGATTTGGAAGGAAAGGAAAGCTTGCTCCTAGATACCTCAGTCCATTTGAGTGTTAGAGAAGTTGGCAAGATGGCGTATAGACTTGCATACCAGTCAGTATGGATCGGATACATAATGTGTTCCATGTTTCTTGTTGCGAAAGTATATTAATGATCCTCTCTACATACTCAAGCAAAAGAAGTGGAGCTAAAAGATGACATAATTTACAAAGAATGTCCGTTCATATTTGGATAGAAAATTAAGGAACTCCAAACAAGTATGTAACGTTGTTAAGGTATTATGGAGGAATCAGAATGTTGAAGAAGCAACATGGGAGGTCGAGCAAAACATGAAAGAAAAGTATCCAGATCTCTTCAATATAAATTTTGAGGATGAAAATCTTATAAGGAGGGGGGATTGTAAACCCCTGCGTAAGCGTTTGATGATAAGGTATGTAATTCTACCCTTAAAGGATTTTATCAATAAAAGGGTAAAATGGTCTTTTGCATGCATTATGAGACCTGAATGTAAAGTGTTAGGAATTGATGATACTGATAGAAGTATGGTTAAAGGGTGCATGAAGGTGGTAGTAGGGTTAAAAGGCATAAACGTTCCCAAGGTGTATAATGGTCTTTTCACAATATTATAGGAATCAAGTATCCATAAAAGTTTATATGGGTAAATTTTAGTAATTATCTTATGGATTTACTTGGTCACCAAGTAGAAAAGAAAGTCAAATGCCATTAATGAGTGTAATAATTATGTGTAGTAGTAAATGACCAAAATGCCCTTATATGTAAAATTTTACCAAATGACCATAATCTCTAACTTTGATGGCCAATCCCATTTGTGAATTTAAAAAATGAAAATTTATAAGATATTTTGGTTAAGTCGGCAACACTCTTAGAAACATCAAACTCTCTTCTTCAAGTCTCATTCTCTATTAAAGGCTAAATTCAAACTCTCTCTCTCAAATTTTCATAGGATTTCAGTTGAATTTCAAAGGAGATCACCATCCTCACTTAAGAACTTCAATTTCAGGGTTTGGTGAGTTTTAAAATCCTAGTTTGTTGTGATTTTAGTTCAAAGAGAAATTCATAAGTGGTTATGTGTGTAAGGTAGAAAGGGTGAACCTTTGGAGCAAGAGGAGTGTCTTTGTGCTTTGAATACTAAGGTAAGGAAAAAATCTCCTTATGACTACAATTGAAACACTAGGGTGATGAAACTTGCATCTATTTATGTTAATTTGAGTGTGAGGTATGTTGGTTATGATTGTTTAAATGGGTTGGTTGTGGTGTATGGTTGCATATGGAGGATGTTATGCCAATTAAGAGATGTGAGTTGGACGATGGTTTGGCACTTTTTGGTTTTGTAAAAAGGGAGGTTTTATGGCCTTTTACTTAGAATGATATGACAAATACTATGAATGTGAAATGTGGACATGGTTAAAAATGATAGAATTCGGATTTGGCTTTAAGACTTATACGTACAGCTTACACGAATCAGTCGAACTGAAGTTATAGTCTAATTGAGCTGATTCTTAAGTATTAAAAAGTTGAGAAAAGATCTAAAATTTTATGTTTTAGCCAAAAATCAATTCGAATGGAAGATGAGGAAAAAATTTCTGAATAGTGATGAACCATATGGCATCCACCTCCTCAAAAAAATTCCCATCTCTTTAATTTCTAATAAACCATTAAATATCTTACTGTTGAAATTCCTTGTGTTGTAAAGAAATCAATGAATTAAGTTAATGAATTTAATAGGGAAATATCATGCCATGGGATTTTTGCTAAATTGATTGATGAATGTGCAATTGGCTAAGGGTACATGTTAAATGAATGAATAGTATGATTGAGCATGGGATATGTTATCGCATATGTTACTTCATAAAAGTTATGCATAGCTTATAGTTTGACTTATGAACATTTATGAAATGTTAAAGAATGAATTCAAGAGTATCTTGAGGTATAAAACAGATCAGAGGAGATGGAATCTTTGTGGAAACCATGAGTCCTTTGAGGTGATGGCCAAGAACAAGGTAATGGTCAAATGAACGATCAGATAATAATGACTAATGAAAACATCAAGTACAGAGACAAAAGAAATAGGCATGCCATGTTTATGAATATTGCAATAAGGCATAAATGTTCTATGTTATATTATGTATGGTTATGTTATGACTTATATTATGAGGAAAGTCTAAAGCGTATGACTTGTTTATGAATGATAATGTCAATGAATGATGGTCATGTCTTGTAGGTAGGTAAAGGTAAGATCCTGAGTAATATACTTGGATATGAACCTCAATAGTTTATGAAAGGCCATATCCCTTACTGAGCGATTAGCGCCATCCCACGAAATTGTTTAAAATGTTTGTAGGTAAGAATTGAAGCTTGAAGCTGGGAGAGGCTACTGGGGAAAACATGCGCATGAAGGAATGCTTTTGCTATGTTTGAATTTTTGTTGTAAAATAACATCAAATGGTTTTTGGATTATGGATGTTGAAGAAAGTAAAATGTGTTTAAACACTGTATGACCATTTCCTTGTCAAATGAATGAAAAAGGTTAAATAGATATTATACCTAGATAATAACCCTAGGAAGCTAAATTCTTGAATATTTATGGATAGGGATGTTTAATATCATGCATTAAAAAAAAAAAAAGACAAAACAAACAAAATATAGGTTTTTAAAACAAACTCATTCCTAGACGTGGCTTTTCTAGGTTCTCAATTGCCAAGAAATATATAGGAAATACCTGGCAGGGAGGGGTTTTACAATTCTCTCGTGTATTTGGTTGCTAAATAAATTTTTCACTAAAAAGTTCCATGGAGAACACTACAAAAAATGTTTATGATAAAAGACAACATAGGAATATATACCTAAGAATTCATCCCTATCCGTCCTCCATATTCTTTTTAAGTACGTACTAAATTTAATGGTACATATAATAATAAAAGGATACCAGTTTTGTGCACTTGATCCTACTTCACATGATATAATAAGCGCTTGGTCTTCAATTTTTACTAAATACCTACTATAGTGTTATGAAAACTTATTTTCGAGATTTCGCAATAAGTTTACGATTTATTTGTATAGTTAATAAATGAGATTTTTAAGTGAAACGAGCATTATGAAGTTTTATCTCGACAAGCTATAATAAGTGTAAAATATGAATATATTGTGATTAGAAGAACACGTGTGACTATCGAATTGAAGCGTTTGTTTTAGTGAAATATGTTACATATCCTTAACTAATTTCTTTCATAATGGCACTATCATTTACAACACCTACTTACACCATTTTTTTATTATTCAAATAAATGCATAATTGCAAGAACAAAATTATAATAAATAAAAAGAAACACGTCCCAGTTGATATAATTAAAAATAATATTGGACCTTTTTAAAAAAAAAAATAGTTAGCTTGAATCATTAAATTTTGGGAGTATGGATTCCCTTTCACAAATATCACTCAAAAATATAGAAAGTGGATAAATGATAACATACAAATTGGTGCTATAAATATTTCCACAAACTCTAACATGGTAAAGTCATAACAAGGGCAACAAGAAGATGGATGATAATAATTATTAAACTGGTTGATTAAACTGATAGAAAGGTATTTGATTAAATTTTTTGAAATTTTATGGAAACTTTTAAAAAATTAAGGAAAATAAGTGCTAATTTTAGCACTCTAAAAGAAAAATTCTAATAATTCTTGAAATTAATGAGATTTGTATATTTTAATAAAACCCTAACAAATGAAACCTTTTTATGTGTAATTTGAATGTGAAAAAGTATATATGTTTGAATTGCCACAACTATTAAATGTGTTTCATTTTTTTAATTATAAAATGAGTAATACTACACAATATTAGTAGTAAAATATGATTGGCTAATTTTAAATTAAAATTAACTTTCACCCAATATCTTTGTGACATAAATTGTATAAGATGTTGTATGTATAGTATTTCTATAAATATTACATGTAAATATAGAAAAATCTGGGTGTTGGTTGTTATTTGGAAGGATTTTGGAAATAATAGTGGGTAGTGTGAGCGGGTTTATATATGAGAATAGGATTGAAAAAATGTGTCTGGTTGAGTATTTTGACCTTGTTATTTGTGGTGAATATTGATTGATATATTTTTTATAAATATAATATTGGTGCATTTTGTTTAAATAGATTTATTATAACCTTAAAATTTATTAATTTACATTTAATATATTAAACATTTATTGGTAATTTCGTAACAGTAAATATTAAAAAAAAACCATATTAATTTCAGTACTAATCCAACTATTAAAAAACACACTCAATATATGACAAAGGTACTAATTACAACCCTTAGAATCGTGTTACAGTATACTCCATTAAACAACTATACATGGTCAATGTCCTACACAGTTCAGTCATTATGTTATCCGTATAGGTCATGTTTGTTATAATACCTTGCTGCGGTTTGACTCGGTCCTTCTCATTTCCACCATCTTCTGCCCATATTGGCGATCACCATATATTGCTCATTACCATTTTTCATATATTGTTCGAAGATAGGATCCTTCGTATTGTACATTCTGATAAAATTATGAAGTACACAAACATGCCATAACAATCTTCCCTGTTTGTCCAACGGGTAATTGTTCATTCCATTCAGAATAGAAACTGTTTTTAAAACACCAAAGGTTTCTCGACAACATTGCGGAAGTGAAGCATGTATGTAGTTAAACAACTGTTGTGGCCTCTTCGGTTACGGTGGTGATCAGAAATATGGCAAGCACACTATGAGGGGTGAGGAACCCTCTCTATTTAGATAACCGCATCAACCAAATAGTATTTCCCATAATAAAATCCACACACGTATTTGAAATTTAAGGCCTTAACAGTGGAGCAAATACGCTATAATATGTCAAGAAAATACTTATACACTGGGGGAGGATTGGGAATCCAGAATTAGGATTATCAAGAGTTGAATTTAAAACTCTTAAATCATGCGCAGATCTTTCCCACAGTAATGACATAAGTGAACATCATCTTAAAGTCGCATACAACCCACATTCTGTGGACAATGTTCCTTTGCGATTTCGGTACACTATCGACAAATTCCTCTGGAACTGAAGCGTATACAGGTGTGCCATCAATGGCTCCATACAATATATCATCAAAATTGAATTTTAGTAATAACCGACTATAAACATTAATAACACAATGAACTTAACAAAACATAATGAAGAAGTACCTTAAAGAAAAAGGTAATATTTTCGGTTGGTGAGATTTTCCCATGGAAACATCTGAAGTCAAGTGGCTTGATAACTCTGTTTCACTCACATATCGCCTCGCAAACTGTGCCAACATATCTAGAGATCGTCTCACTCGAATGTTGGAAATCCTCCATCAATCTGATTGTCTCGTTTTAAACGATTGTTAGAAATATCATAACTTGTTCTTCCATACTCTCCCCTGGTTGGTCGCAATTTCCCTATTAGCCCAAATGTAAAAATAAGTATGTAAACCTTTTTATCCATGTGGATTGTCAAATCCTGTCAGCATGACCCTAGAGTACATCCAACAGTACTCATACCATGTTAATATGGATGGATGGTAGTTGAAACCCAACTGTTTCTATGCGGCAACACCGCAGAGTAATGGTTAATCTATCAGTATTCTTCTTCCTCATTTACATTCGTTGTCTTCTTCCTGTTGGCTAGATGACACCATTTAAACTGCACATGTGCAAAACATTGATCAACAATAACAGTGGTTGTACTACTTAGCGAAATAAACAGTCAAATAATTCTAATGACAATCCAAAACTCATATGAAACATGTAATTCACATAAAAACTCTAGACAATGAATAAGTTTATAGTAGCAGACATTTGGGGAAATTTCAAATCAGGTGGTGAACAGAATTTTGGTTTAGCCCTAAAAGGACAAGTGCCCACTGGTGAGCATGTTTCTTACAAGAGACGGAGACCAAGTTTCGTTATATTAATTGATTTCGAATTGAACTGTTTTTGTTTTTTTTTTGGTTTTTGCTAAGAACGTTTTCTGTTTTACACAAAACCCCCCAGCTTTGTTCACATAACATCAAATTCGGCTAGACACTCTTCGTGGGATCGACCCTTGCTTACCCTATTTACAGTTCAGTAGTTAGGTTCGGAAGGTTTTAATTCTGGGTGCCTACGACAGCACGCCAGTAGGTAAAGGTAAGGTCCTAAGTAATATACTTGTATAATGAACCTTAATAGTTTATGAAAGGTCATATTCCCTTACTAAGCGATGAGCGCTTACCTCATGAAATTTTTTAAAATGTTTTATAGGTAAGAATTGAAGCTTAAAGCTGGGAGAGGCTACTAGGGAATGACATGCGCATGAAGGAATGCTTTTGCTATGTTTTGAATTTTTTTGTAAAATAACATCAAATGGTTTTTGGTTTATGGATGTTGAATTAAATATGTTTTAATAAACCTTGTATGACCATTTCCTTGTCAAATGAATGAAAAAGGTTAAATGATGTTATATACTTATGATAATAACTCCATAGGAAGCTAAATTTCTTAAATTATTTTATGGATATGAGATGTTTAATATCATGCATTTAAAAAAAAAAAAAAAAAAAACAAAGACAAAACAAACAAAAGTATAGGTTTTAAAACAAACTCATTTCCTAGGCGTGTCTTTTCTAGGTTCTCAATGGCCAAGGGATACTTAGGAAATACCCTGCTAGGAAGGGGTTTTACAGTTGGTATCAGAGCATGATTTTGGGTGTTCTAAATGATGTTTTGATTGAATTGTTATAGTTATTTTATATTTAATTGATGTTGGAAATGGTGTTTGTAAGTAATGGAAGTATCATTCCTCATGCGTCCCCAAGATACTCTCTCCAGCCGATTGCTGTAAGTATTTTCTTTACTTGCTTAGTGAATAGAATTAGCTAATGTTGATTGAAATTTGTGTAAGTAAAGGGTATGGCTACGAGGTGTACACAAAAGGTTAATAGGAGGGGCTAGGAGAATGTTAATGAAGCAGGCACTAGTGAGCCAGTAGCACCGAATGTCAATGCGCCCCCTAATAGTAGACCAACTACTTCTACCCAAAATGTTTATGTTTTGGATAAGGCTGCAATCAACAGGATGATTCAGGCAGCCATTAGTGAGGCCTTTAGGAGGGTTACCTTGGAAAGTATAAGTAACCAAGTGAATGCGAATCCCTCAGTTCCAGTAGTTCAGCCTCAGCTCCAAATACCGGTTCCACCTCCAGTAACCAGACTAGTTATGCCGATGGGTGCTACACCTTTTGGTCAAGTGGAACCAATCTATAATCTTTCTCAAAAGCACCAACCTTCAGAGTTCAGTGGTTCAAACGATTCGACGGTAACAGAGGAGTGGTTAGAGACTGTCGAACGGGCAATGGCGTTGTTTCCCATGAGTGACCAAGAAAAAGTCGTCTATGCTTCCTATTTGTTTAGAGGAGATGCCCAGGTATGGTGGAAGCTAATGGAGCATACCTATATGCCAAATTCCTTTTCTTGGAATGAATTCAAAAGGCTATTTGAAGCAGAATACTAATCGGCGGACATGTTATCTGTAAAGACTCAAGAGTTCATGGAATTGAAGCAAGCTAATATGACTGTTAGAGAGTATGCTACAATGTTCAACTCCCTAGCCTGTTTTGCTCCTACTATGGTGAGTACTCAACAGTGTCGGTTAGAGAGATTTGTTAATGGATTGCACCCAAAAGTTACCTAGATTGTTATAGCGGGTGGTCAGCCTCCCCAGACTTACAGTAAGGCCATGGAATGGGCATTGAGAGCAGAGATTTATATGAATATGGAGAGGCAGATGAAGAACTGGTGATCGGTAGTTCTAGTTTGAGCCAAATAGCAGTTTAGAAGGTTGAAGTGGGGAATTCCACTCAGGCCCCGGAGGACAAAGGTAAGAGAAAGTTTCAGCAAAGATTTCAAAAGAAGGGCGGCAAGAATAAGAGTTCTCCACATCAACAATAGAGAAGGAACAATCTTCCTTATTGTAAAAAATATGGGAGGATGCATAAGGGGGATTGTCTATTAGGGACCAATGTGTGTTTCAAATGTAAACAACCGGGACATATGGCAAAAGACTATAAAGTTACTCATGCTACTTCCCTTCAGACTATTGGAGGTTTGACTACCAGAGTTTACTCAGTGGCTGAGAAAGAAGCTAAAACTAGTCCATCTACAGTTACTGGTCAGTTATAATTCCACTCTACTTCTTTATATGTATTGATTGATTCTGGGGCTACCTATTCTTTTATCTCATATGCTATCATAAAAAGATTAGGTTTAAAGCCTAGTAAAGTGGAACATGCTGTTAAAATTGAGATGCCTAATAGGGAGAATTATGGTTTTGATAAGTTGTAAATGGGGGAAACTATAGTGATTGATGGGCATGAGTTTGATGTTGATTTGATTGCTTTTGATATGCCTGATTTTGATATGATTTTGGGAATGGACTTCCTGAGCAAATATGGAGTATTCATAGACTGTCTGAAGAAAAAGGCTAGGTTAATTTAGATGCTGGAGACAAATTCACCTTTGGTGAAGGTTATCTACACAGCTTGATGATAAGTGCAGTGAGGGCAATGAAGATGATAAGGAAGGGTTGTACAGGGTACATAGCTAATGTGGTGAATAAAGAAAAGTTTCTAGACTTTGGTGTTTGGGATGTACCCATAGTACAAGAATTCGAAGATGTATTTCCAGAAGATTTGCTAGGACTTCCTCCAGAAAGAGAAGTGGAGTTTTGTATAGAGTTAGCTCTTGGCATGGCACCAATATCTAAAGCCCCGTATAGAATGGCTCTAGCAGAGTTACAAGAGTTAAAGAAGCAACTTCAGGAGTTGTTGGATAAATGTTTCATTCGACCCAGTCATTCTCCATGAGGAGCTTCTATTTTATTGGTCAAGAAAAAAGATGGTTCGATAAGAATGTGTGTCGATTAGAGGGAGCTCAATAAGATGACGGTGAAAAACAAGTATCCATTGCCAAGAGTTGATGACTTGTCTGATAAGTTAAAGGGAGTTTCGGTGTTTTCCAAGATTGATCTTCGGTCAGGCTACCATCAAGTGAGGGTCTCCAACAAGGATATTCCCAAGACTGCATTCTGAACCAGGTACGGGCATTATGAATTTATAGTGATGCCATTTGGATTGACTAATGCACCAATGGTGTTCATGGATTTAATGAATACGATTTTCCATGATTGTCTAGATAAATTTCTGGTAATTTTTATAGATGATATCCTGGTCAATTCCAAAACAAAAGAAGATCATGAAGAGCATTTGAGGTCTATTCCAAAACAAAGGAAGATCATGAAGAGCATTTGAGATTTGTGTTACAAAGACTAAGAGAGAAAAATTTATATGCTAAGTTCTCCAAATGTGAGTTTTGGTTGGATCAAGTAGCATTCTTGGGACATGTTGTTTTACAAAGGGTATTTCAGTGGACCCTAGTAAGATTGAAGTAGTGATTGAATCACCAAGACCAAATATTGTAAAAGAAGTTAGAAGTTTTCTTGGTATAGTAGGGTATTACAGGAAATTTGGGGAAGGCTTTGCTAAATTAGCTTTTCCACTCACAACTCTGACATAAAAAGAAGCCCCGTTCAAATGGACTGAAACCTATGAGAAGAGTTTCTAAGAATTGAAAAGAAGATTGACTACTGCTCCTATTTTAACTCTTCCAGAGGATAACATAGAGATGATATCTATACTGATGCTTCTCATAATGGTTTAGGGGCGGTGCTAATGCAGCAAGGCAAGGTGATTGCATATGCCTTTTGTTATGAAACGATCAAGTTATGGCAGCTGAAACAAAAAATCATAAACAACATGGATCGTTCCTTAGAACCAAGATTAGGGTCCAAATTTAACAATCTATGCATTAAATACAAATATGTAGAAAATCAATTTAAAGTTAAGAAACCATACCCACGTTTGAAGGCTCCTCAACTTTAACTCTGAATGGGTTTCTCTACTGATCCAAGGGTAGGATCAAATCACCGTTAGTCCATACGAAGATAATCCCAAGGAACTAAAAAGGGATTTGCTAGATCCTCTTTAGCCTTAAGATACAAGAACAAAATCAAGCAAATTTTGTTTCAAGCAAAAGGAAAACTGGCATGGGAGAGAAAAGGGGGCTGAGATTTTTATCAAATGATTGAAATGAATGAATTATTAATTTCACAAAGTGTTGCACTTATATAGTGCACATTTTTCCCTATTCCATCATGGAATAGGCTTGGGCAAGAACCCAAACACCCCTTGTATCCAAACAGCCCCATTTAGATATTTTAATTTTAATTATCATTATCTCAATTAAATTAAATTAAATTAAATTAATATATATTTATTATATATATTAACATTTAACAATAATGATAATTTATTTAAATATATGCGAACACATATTTAAACGTAATCTCACTTCTTTAATTTTAATATCAAATTAAATAAAGGCTATGACCTCAGCAAATTTAATTGCACTGTGAGATTACCAAAATACCATTTTTGCCTAAAAAGACAAAAACACCCTTCTTATAAACTGGGCTCTTAAATTATCTTCTATGTGTGTGACCCGTAGGCTCTTCATCGTACCGGTATTGTGTAGTAATGCGATTAACACCAATTAATCATCTCACTACACACAGACCAAGATTGGCCCCTAACAAGGCATCATGGCCACCCGATAGATACGAATTCAGCGAAGCAGCTACCTGTCAACAATATGGTTGCCGTACAATCCAATCATTTCATCATTCGTTATCTCAACGAGACTGGGGCATAGAAATATGTCAACCTTGGTTCGTCTCGATATTATGTGTTCAGTTATTGGACCAATGGCCTGAATTATAAACTGGATAGAGCAACAACTCAATCCCACTGTGGCCACAGTTTTAGTGTCATTGCCATTTACTAAATTGCACCGTAAGATAACTTCCCTCCGTACCCGCGAGTGATAAATCCTCTATCGACCCATCATAGTCTTGATACACTCCTTTATGTAGCCAATCATTACCCTATTGATAGCTCTAAATAAAACTGCGTTGGGCTAGTGTCAAATTACACCAATCGATGCACAAGGCTCTCCGGTGATCTCAAGTCTAATGATCACATGCACTACCATTTGTTAGAGGATTTGTTCCATAGACACTGAGGTTACCATCCCTATGGAATCCTTTGGTGGGTCAGTCTAGTGAACTTGTCTACAGCAAGCACCTATGTGTTGCACCAGGTTGTCATCAAACAACCTTGACAAGTGAGACCAGTCACTGCCTTTTGACAGGGTCGTTCAACACTATGATAGCTTTATCGTATTATTTGTGCCCTTACTTCAGAATAATACTAGGACCACGGACGTTTCTAGAATGGCCACCATATGTACTCATAGGGTTCTCACTATCAAGATTTGAAACACTTGATACCCTCGTCAAGGTTCTACCATTCTAGACATATATCAATACATACAGTGATGATTTACGCGATATAGAATAAAATGTCTTATTGATCAATGAACATTATTACAAGGAGTCAATTCTACAATAATTGATTGGCTATAGGGCACCTACTCTAACAATCTCACACCTGCACTACAGCCAATCATTCATGTATTTAATACCAAATGATCTTAAGTGCCTTTCATGCTTCTACTGCGACAGAGGCTTTGTCAGTGGATCTGCGAGATTGTCATCAGTATGCACTTTACGGATCTACATTTCTTTCCTCTCAACCATTTCTCTGATGTGATGGAATCGTCTGAGTATGTGTCTGGACTTCTGATGAGACCATGGTTCCCTGGCTTGAGCGATTCCTCCATTGTTGTCATAATAGATGTCTATTGGATTAACAATCATGGGAACCACACCAAGTTCAGTGACAAACTTTCTAATCCAAACTGCCTCCTTGGCCGTATCTGCTAATGCAATATACTCAACCTCCATTGTAGATTCCACTACAGTGCTTTGCTTGGAGCTCTTCCAACTCACTACACCCCCATTGAGACAAAATACAAACCCTGATTGCGATCGATAATCATCTTTGTCCGTTTGGAAACTAGCATCACTGTATCATCTTACAGTAAGCTCATCTTCCCCTCCATAAACCAAGAACATATCCTTGGTCTTCTTCAGGTACTTAAGAATGTTCTTGACAGCCATCCAATGACGCTCACCTGGATCCAATTGATATCTACTACAAGTGCTCAAAGCACATGAGACATCAATCCGAGTACATAGCATGGCATACATGATAGATCCAATTGCTAATGCATATGGAATCCTCTTCATCCTTTCTCTCTCATCTTGTGTTCTAGGACACATTTCCTTAGAGAGATAGACACCATGTGACATCAGAAGAAATCCTTTCTTGGATTCTTCCATACTAAATCTTTTCAATACTTTGTCAATATATGCACTCTGACTTAGGCCAAGCAACCTACGCGATCTATCATGATAGATCTTTATTCTAAGGATGTAGGCTGTTTCCCCTAAGTCCTTCACGGAGAAGCACTTGGATAACCAAGTCTTTACCGACTACAAGTTTGGTATATCATTCCCGATCAAAAGTATGTCATCGACATACAACACAAGGAATGCCACTGCACTCCCACTCACTTTCTCGTAAACACAGGGCTCATCTTCGTTCTTGATAAAACTGAATTCTTTTACGGCTTCATCAAAACGAATGTTCCAGCTCCTTGAAGCTTTCTTGAGTCCATAAATGGATCTCTACAACTTGTATACCCTATCAGCTTGCCTATCAAGAATGAAACCATCGGGCTGTGTCATATACATAGATCCTTTTCAAGGTTTCCGTTCAGGAAAGCTGTTTTGACATCCATTTGCCAAATCTCATAGTCATGATATGTAGCAATCGCAAGCATAATCCGAATGGATTTAATCATGGAAATCGACGAAAAGGTTTCTTCATAGTCAATACCATGAATTTGTTTGAAACCTTTGGCAACCAGTCGTGCCTTATAAGTATGCACCTTGTCATCCATGTCAATTTTTTTCTTGAAGACCCATTTACACTCTATGGGTTTTACCCCTTCAGGTGGTTCCACTAGAGACCATACTTGGTTCTGGTACATGGAGTCCATCTTAGATTTCATGGCTTCAACCATTTAACGGAATCTGTATCCGATATAGCATCTTTGTAGGTTCTGGGTTCATCGTCTTGGTAGACTAGTACATTACCATGTTGAGTCATGAGATAACCGTATCTCTCAGGCTCATGGTGTACTCTCCCAAATCTACTTAGTTCTTGTGCTACCTGAGGTGGTTCACTTTGATCCACAGTTTGTGGAGTAACCTCCTCATGATGTTCAACCACTTCCTGTGGCACATCATCCCGTCCTTCATCTTGTATAATTTGTGGTTCTAGAACTTCATCGAGTTCTACTTTTCTCCCACTAGTACTTCTTAGAAAAAATTCCTTTTCTAGGAAGACACCAGAACAAGCAACAAAAATTTTGCACTCTTCTAGGTGCTAGAAATAGTATCTTTTGGTCTCCTTTGGATACCCCACAAGTATACATTTACAGGATTTGGGGTCCAGCTTTTTCGAAGTCAATTTCTTAATATAAGCTTTGCAACCCCAAATCCTTAGATAAGACAAGTTGGGCTTTCGCCCACTCCATAGTTCATATGGAGTTTTATCTACAGACTTTGATAGCACACGGTTCAAAATGTGAGTCGCAGTCTCTAGGGCATAACTCTAGAATGATGCAAGTAAATCACTAAAACTCATTATGGACCTAACCATGTCATGTAAGGTCATATTCGTCCTTTCAGACACTCCATTGTGTTGGGGTGTATATGAAGGGGTGAGTTGTGATACTATCTCACATTCCTTCAGGTATTCAGAAAACCCTAAGCTTAAGTATTCACCTCCTCGATCCGACAAAAGAGTTTTAATACTTTTGCCTAACATATTTTGTACTTCATTCCTGAATTCTTTGAACTTATCAAAGGCTTCAGATTTATGTCTCATAAGGTAGACATAACCGTATCTACTGAAATCATCAGTAAATGTGATGAAGTATGAATATCCACCTCTGGCTTAAACTGTTAGTGGACCACATACATCACTATGGATGATGCCTAACAGTTCAATAGCACTTTCACCTTGTCCTGTGAAAGGAGACTTGGTCATCTTGCCTAACAGGCATGACTCGCATACCTCAAATGACTGAAAATCAAAAGGGTCCAAAACTCCATCCCTTTGAAGTTTTGCAATGCGAGTCTTATTAACATGACCCAATCTACAGTGCTAAAGGTATGTCTGGTTTTGATCGCTATGTTTAGCTTTCTTGGTTTCAACATTGAGAATATATTTATTGTTTAAATCAAGAACATATAACCTATTATATAACCTTGCAATTCCAAATAGAATACCATTCAAACTAAAGGATAACAATCCATTAGATATCTCAAAATGATACCCTATATTATCCAAAGCGGATACTGAAATATATTTCTAGAAACAGAAGGTACATGATAACAGCTATGTAGTCCCAACAACAAGCTCGTAGGCAAAGATAAACAGTAAGTCCCTATAGCCAATGCAGCCACATGTGCTCCATTTCCAACTCGTAGGTCCCCTTGGCGAGCACTCTACTCTACCTTAGTCCCTACACATCAGTACAAATGTGAGTACCACATCCAGTGTCAATGACCCAAGATGTTGAGGGAGAGAAGTTAATCTCAATCATAAATATACCTGAAGTCATAGCATCTGACTTCTTCTTGCTTGCGAGGAAAGCCTTGCAGTGTTTCTTCCAATAGCCAAGCTTGCCACAATAGAAGTAGACCACTTTGCTTTTCCCTATGCCACTTCGAGGCCCAAGAGCAACCTGTTCTTTGGGCTTGGGCTTGGGCTTGGGTTTGGTCTTGGCCTTACCCTTGCCGTTACCCTTTCCTTTACTAGCAGTAACCAGTAAAACAGGCTTGGACTTCTTCAAGTCCTATTCTGCAGTCCTCAGCATGTTCAAAAGTTTTGACAGAGTTTTCACCATTGTGTTCATATTGAAATTCATTATGAATGGTGCATAAGAGTCAAGCAAGGATTGCATAATTAAATCCATTTGTAATTCTGCATCCAACTCAAATCCCAAAGTCTCAAGCCTCTTTCTGTGCTCGATCATCTTGAGTACATAAGGACCAATTTGGGCTCCCTCAGTTAGACGACTTCCAAACAGTGCTTTTGACACCTTGTACCTCTCATGTCGAGCAATCCCTTCGAAAAGCTCCTTGAGGTGTAGAATAATGGTAGTAGCGTCCATATTCTCATGCTGCTTTTGCAGCACTGGTGTCATCGATGCTAACATCAAGCATTGAACACCATTAACATCATCGAGGAACTTTTGATAAATATCCTTTGCTTCCTGAGTGGCATCAAGATTAGGCTCAGCCATGTATGGCTTTTCAAGGATATACAATTTCTTTTCCAACTTGAGTAAAATCTGAAGATTACGATACCAGTCTGAGAAATTGGATCCATCCAACCTCTTTACGTTTTTGATTATCGGTCGCAGGTTCATAATGCTCATTTTGGTGAATCTACAATTGCAGAAAAGATAAAGTCATTATAAAATTCATCATTATTTAATATGGTCTTTTTATTAAACGATGCTCCCACTATTTTCCTCAAGTCAATAGCCCTCCCTATTAACTCGAGAAAGCCCGTTGGCTTTCCGAGTAGACTGAGATCCCATCTGGCCCATTTCAAACCTTCGCTTTGGCGAACAAGCCAAAATGAGTTGATTAGGTAAGCCAAAATGAGTTGATTAGGTAGGCCAGCAAACTTAATCCATACCAGTTGATAGCTCCTACTATCAACCTCAAATGTGAAGAAGCCAACAAGTCAATCACACAATCCAATGGCCCTAACCATCATCCTCAAGTGTGATTCTCAATATCAGTAGAGTGGACACTACATGCCACCACGTACACACAATGTGTGTATTTCTCTACTATGCCTATGACGCGTTTATCAACCTTCGCTTTGGCGAACAAGCAAAACCGTCATTTTAAGTCGACCCATCACCATTAAGGAAAACTCCTATGAATTTTAACCTCCCACTGGTAGAAGTGTACCCTTCGCTTTGGAGAACAAGGTTTTGACGAACAATGGTTTGATTAAAACCATAGTGATGGAAGGCATATGTGACTTAATATACTTTTATTGAGGGTTTGTTATTTAGTGTCTCACCAGATTATTATCTTTGTTAGAATGACATTGTTTAGCATGTTATTTAACATTCAACCTTAGTATGCATTCTAAACAAAATATTAAAACGTGTCGGTACATGGCCTAACTAAAACCGATTTCCTCAAGCCTAGAGGAATCGGTAGGTCACCTAGGGGTCCTGTAATGAATATCTTGAGTCTTCAAGTACGATTGCCTGTTCCTTTGCTCCGCCTCAAGTACATTACAAAAATATCATACTAAATTTACAATAAAAATAATCTTAAAGTAATTTTACATCAACAAATTTAGAAACCTCGATTTACATTCGAGGGGAATGAGATGAGAAGAGAATGTACATCAAGAAAGGGAAGGAAGCTAGGACACGCAGACCCTATTTTAAAACTTACAACCATACATACCTAAAAATAATTTAAACAATTCACCATAGGTCACAGGGCTCATGTACCAGCACCATGCAATATACAAACAAGTACATGGCATACATTTCAAAAACAATCAATTTTTGAATTGGGTGGGTTTATTATTAATTACCGTCTTATATGTGCAGAATGATTATTGGCTTTATAGGTTATTAAAAACTGCAGTTTGGTCCCTTTACGAAAAACACATAATTGGGACAGCAACTTTGTCACCGCGGCGAAGTTTTATTTCACTGTGGCAAAACAGGCAACCCTGAAAATTCCAATAAGTATGTTGCAGCGGCGAAGTCTACAAATCCCAAAATTGTGCAGTTCGCACTTTTTCAGTTTTTCATGTAATAACACGTATCCAAATCAAATCGAACACACAAGCATTTGACCAGGATACCAACCAACCAATATAACGTTCACCAACACATTATCAAACCAATTGATCAACTGAATCACTCATTCAAAAGCAGATTTTGCAGATTTAACAAAAATAACATGTTATCAATCAAACACATGTTATAAATCATACAATAAACTGTAAAATTTGGTAGCCTGGCTCTGATACCACTGTTAGGAAACTATCAAGTTATGGCAGCGGAACCAAAAAATCATAAACAACATGGATCATTCCTTAGAACCAAGATCAGGGTACAAATTTAACAATCTATGCATTAAATACAAATTTGCAGAAAATCAATTTAAAGTTAAGAAACCATACCTACGTTTAGAGGCTCCTCCAACTTTAACTCTGAATGGGTTTCGCTACCGATCCAAGGGTAGGATCAAACCACTGTTAGTCCATACAAAGATAACCCCAAGGAACTAAAGAGAGATTTGCTAGATCCTCTTTAGCCTTAAGATACAAGAACAAAATCAAGCAAATTTTCTTTCAAGCAAAAGGAAAACTGGCGTGGGAGAGAAAAGGGGGTTGAGGTTTTTATCAAATGATCGAAATGAATTAATTATTAATTTCACAAAGTGTTGCACTTATATAGTGCACACTTTGCCCTATTCCATCATGGAATAGGCTTGGGTAGCAACCCAAACACCCCTTGTATCCACAACCCCATTTAGATATTTTAATTTTAATTATCATTATCATTATCTCAATGAAATTAAATATATATTATATATATATTTATATATATATAATAATATTAACATTTAACAATAATGATAATTTATTTAAATATAAGCGAACACATATTTAAACGTAATCTCACTTATTTAATTTTAATATCAAATTAAATAAAGGCTTTGACCTCAGCAAATTTAATTGCACTGTGAGATTACCAAAATATTTTTTTTTTGCCTAAAAAGATGAAAACGCCCTTCTTATAAACTGGCTCTTAAATTATCTTCTATGTGTGTGACCCGTAGGCTCCTCATCATACCGGTAGTGTGTAGTATCGCGATTAACACCAATTAATCGTCTCACTACACACAAACCAAGATTGGCCCCTAGCGAGGCATCATGGCCACCTGATAGATTCAGATTTAGCGAAGCAGCTACTTGTCAGTCAATGATATGGTTACCGCACAATCCAATCCTTTCATCATTCATTATCTCAACGAGACTGGGGCATAGAAAAGTGTCAACCTTGGTTACTCTCGATATTATGTATTCAGTTACTAGACCAATGACCGAAATTAGAAACTGGATAGAGCAATAACTCAATCCCACTATGGCCACAGTTTTAGTGTCTTTGCCATTTACTAAATTGCACCATGAGATAACTTCCCCCCGTACCTGGGAGTGATGAATCCTTTGTCGATCCACCATAGTCTTGATACACTTATTGATGCAGCCAATCACTACCCTATTGACAACTCTGAATATAACTGCATTGGGCTAGTGTCAAATTACACCAATTGGTGCACAAGGTGCTCCGATGATCTCAAGTCTAAGGATTACATGCATCACCATTCGTTAGAGGATTTGTTCCATAGACACTAGGTTTACCATCCATATGGAATCCTCTGGTGGGTCAGTCTCGTGAACTTGCCTACAGCAAGCACCAATGTGTTACACTAGGTTGTCATCAAACAACCTTAACAAGTGAGATCAGTCACTGCCTTTCGACAAGGTCGTTCAACACTATGATAGCCTTACCGTATTATCTGTGCCATTACTGCAGAATAATACTAAGGCTACGGATGTTTCTAGAATGGCCACCATATGTACTCATAGGGTTCTCACTATCAAGATTTGAAACACTTGATACCCTCGTCACGGTTCTACCATTCTAAGGATATATTTCAATACATACAATGATGATTTACGTGATATAGAATAAAATGTCTTTTATTGATCAATGAACATTATTACAAAGAGTCAATTCTACAATAATTGATTAGCTCTAGGGCACCTACTCTAACACCTCTCATCAATTGAAAGACTATGAAAAGAGGTATCCCACTTATGACCTCGAATTAGCAGCTATAGTTTTTGCTTTGAAGATTTGGAGACATTATCTCTTTGGGGTGAAAGGTAATATTTACACAGATCACAAAAGTCTAAAATACTTTTTCACCCAAAAAGAATTGAATATGAGGTAGAGAAGATGGCTTGAGCTGGTGAAGGACTATGAATGTGATATTATGTATTAGCTAGGGAAAACTAATGTAGTTGTAGATGCCCTCAGCAGGAAAGTCTCCTTAGCTCAGCTAACTCTTCAGAAGCACCTGCAACAAGAGATAATGAAGGAGGAGATAGAGTTGGCGGTTGGGAAATTGTCCAAAATTGAAGTTCGGTCTAAGTTGTTGGAGGAAATTAGAGAAAAACAAGCGAATGATGGGTTTAGTAAAGGAATTGAGCAGCAGTTGAAAGATGCCAGAGAATCAGAATTCAAATGGGTGAATGGAATCCTGTAATTTAGAGATAGAGTGTATGTTCCTCAAGATATTGAATTGAGAAAGAAGATTTTAGAGGAAGCACATAATACTCTTTACACTACTAATCTAGGGAGTGTAAAGATGTATCAGGATTTGAGGAAGAGCTATTGGTGGCTAGGGTTAAAGAAAGATGTAACTAAGTATGTTACTAGATGCTTGGTGGTGTGCTAGCAAGTTAAAGCAGAACATTAGTGCCCTTCAGGACTGTTGCAGCCCTTTAGTATTCCTCCGTGGAAATGAGAAGATATTTCTATGGATTTCATTTTAGGTCTTCCTAGAGTGCAAGGCGGTTGTAATGCCATTTGGGTGATTGTAGATAGATTGACTAAATCTGCTCATTGCATTCCAGTTATAGACTAGATCTCCTCTGATCAGCTAGGCCAATTATATGTCAAAGAAATAGTAAGATTACATGGAGTACCTAGTAGTATTGTCTCAGATAGAGATGTAAAATTTATGTCGGTATTTTGGAGTAGCATGTAGAAGGCATTGGGTACCAGGCTTAATTTTAGCACAACCTATCATCCTTAGATGGATGGACAGACAGAAAGAACGAATCAAATATTGGAGGATATGTTACGGGCTTGTTGTATGGATCACAAGTTGAATTGGTGTGACATTCTCCCTCTAGTTGAAATCGCTTATAACAATAGTTATCAAGCAACCATTAAAATGGCACCATATGAAGCCTTGTATGGAATGAAATGTAGATCTCCATTACATTGGGACGAAATAAGAGAAAAGAATGCATTAGCTCAAGCTCTCGGTCCAGAAATGACACAAAAAATGATAGAAGATGTAAAGTTAATCTAAGAGAGAATGAAGCAGGTCCAAGACAGACAAAAGAGATATGCAAACCTGAAAAGAAACGATATAGAGTTCTAAGAAAGAGACAAAGTGTTTGTGAAAATCTCTCATTATAAGAAAGTGATGAGATTTGGAAGGAAAGGAAAGCTTGCTCCTAGATACATCAGTCCATTTGAAGTGTTAGAGAAAGTTGGCAAGATGGCGTATAGACTTGCAATACCAGTCAGTATGGATCGGATACATAATGTGTTCCATGTTTCCTTGTTGCGAAAGTATATTAATGATCCTCCTCACATACTTCAAGCAAAAGAAGTGGAGCTAAAAGATGACATAATTTACAAAGAATGTCCAGTTCATATTTTGGATAGAAAAATTAAGGAACTCCTAAACAAGTATGTACCGTTTGTTAAGGTATTATGGAGGAATCAGAATGTTGAAGAAGCAACATGGGAGGTCGAGCAAAACATGAAAGAAAAGTATCCAGATCTCTTCAATTAAATTTTGAGGATGAAATTCTTATAAGGAGGGGGGATTGTAAACCCCTGCGTAAGCGTTCTGATGCTATAAGGTATGTAATTCTACCCTTAAAAGGATTTTTATCAATAAAAGGGTAAAATGGTCATTTTGCATGCATTATGAGACCTGAATGTTGTAAAGTGTTAGGAATTGATGATACTGATAAGAAGTATGGTTAAAGGGTCATGAAGGTGGTTAGTAGGGTTAAAAGGCATAAACTGTTCCCAAGGTGTATAATGGTCTTTTCACAATAATTTATAGGAATCAAGTATCCATAAAAGTTTATTATGGGTAAATTAGTTAATTATCTTATGGATTTACTTGGTCACCAAGTAGAAAAGAAAAGTCAAATGCCATTAAATGAGTGTAATAATTATGTTGTAGTATAAATGACCAAAATGCCCTTATATGTAAAATTTATACCAAATGACCCATATCTCTAACTTTTGATGGCCAATCCCATTTGTGAATTAAAAAAATGAAATATTTATAAGATATTTTCTTGGTTAAGTCGGCCAACACTCTTAGAACATCAAACTCTCTTCTTCAAGTCTCATTCTCCTCTATTAAAGGCTTAAATTCAAACTCTCTCTCTCAAAATTTTCATAGGATTTCAAGTTGAATTTCAAAGGAGATCACCATCCTCACTTAAAGAACTTCAATTTCAGGGTTTAAGGTGAGTTTTAAAATCCTAGTTTGTTGTGATTTTTAGTTCAAAGAGAAATTCATAAGTGGTTATGTGTGTAAGGTAGAAAGGGTGAACCTTTGGAGCTAAGAGGAGTGTCTTTGTGCTTTGAATACTAAGGTAAGGAAAAAATCTCCCTTATGACTACAATTGATAACACCTAGGGTTGATGAAACTTGCATCTATTTATGTTAATTTGAGTGTGATGCTATGTTTTGGTTATGGATTGTTTAAATGGGTGTGTTGATTGGTGTATGTGTGCATATGGAGGATGTTTATGCCAATTAAGAGATTTGTAGTTGGACGATGGTTTGGCACTTTTTGGTTTTGTAAAAAGGGAGGTTTTTATGGCCTTTTATACTTAGAATGATATGACAAATACTATGAATGTGCAAATGAATGTGACATGGTTAAAAATGAATAGAATTCGGATTTGGCTTTTTAAGACTTATACTGTACATGCTTCACAGAATCAGTCGTAACTGAAGTTATAAAAGTCTAATTGAGCTGATTCTTAAAGTATTAAAAAGTTGAGAAATAGATCTAAAATTTTATGTTTTAGCCAAAAATCAATTCGAATTGGAAGATGAGGAAAAAATTTCTTGAATAGTGATGAACCATATGGCATCCACCTCCTCAAATAAAATTCCCATCTTTCTTATAATTTCTAATAAACCATTAAATAATCTTACTGTTGAAATTCCTTGTGTTGTATAAGAAATCAAGTGAATTAAGTTAATGAATTTAATAGGGAAATATTCATGCCATGGATTTTTGCTAAATTGATTGATGAATTGTGCAATTGGCTAAGGGTACATGTTAAATGAATGAATAGTATGATTGAGCATGGGATATGTTATCGCATATGTTTACATTCATAATAGTTATGCATATAGCTTATTTAGTTGACTTATGAAAACATTTATGAAATGTTAAAGAATGAATTCCATGAGTATCTTGAGGTATAAACCAAGATCAGAGGAATGGAATCTTTGTGGAAACCATGAGTCCTTTGAGGTGATGCCCAAGAACAAGGTAATGGTTCAAATGAATCCGATCAGATAATAATGACTAATGAAAACATCAAGTACAGAGACAAAAGAAATAGGCATGCCATGTTTATGAATATTGCATAAGGCATAAATGTTCTATGTTATATTATGTATGGTTATGTTATGACTTATATTTATGAGGAAAGTCTAAAGCGTATGACTTGTTTTATGAACTTGATAATGTCAATGAATGATGGTCATGTCTTGTAGGTAGGTAAAGGTAAGATCCTGAGTAATATACTTGTATAATGAACCTCAATAGTTTATGAAAGGCCATATTCCCTTACTGAGCGATTAGCGCTCATCCCACGAAATTGTTTAAAATGTTTTGTAGGTAAGAATTGAAGCTTGAAGCTGGGAGAGGCTACTGGGGAATAACATGCGCATGAAGGAATGCTTTTGCTATGTTTTGAATTTTTGTTGTAAAATAACATCAAATGGTTTTTGGATTATGGATGTTGAAGTAAATATGTGTTAATAAACCTTGTATGACCATTTCCTTGTCAAATGAATGAAAAAGGTTAAATAATATTATATACCTATGATAATAACTCCTTAGGAAGCTAAATTTCTTGAATTATTTTATGGATATGGGATGTTTAATATCATGCATTAAAAAAAAAAAAGACAAAACAAACAAAATATAGGTTTTAAAACAAACTCATTTCCTAGACGTGTCTTTTCTAGGTTCTCAATTGCCAAGAAATATATAGGAAATACCTGGCTAGGGAGGGGTTTTACAATTCTCCTCGTTATTTGTTGCCTAAAATAAATTTTTCACTAAACGTTTCCATGGAGAACACTACAAAAAATTGTTTATGATAAAAGACAACATAGGACATATATACCTAAGAATTCATCCATATCCGTACCTCCATTATTCTTTTAAGTACGTACTAAATTTAAATGGTACATATATTATAAATAAAAGGATACCAGCTTTTGTCACTTGATCCTACTTCACATGTATATAATTAATCGCTTGGTCTTCAATTTTTTACTTAAATACCTACTATAGTGTTTATGAAATACTTATTTTCGAGATTTCGCCAATAAGTTTACGATTTTATTTGTATATTGTTTAATAAAATGAGATTTTTTAAGTGAAACGAGCATATATTTATGTTTTATCTCGACAAGCTAAATTAAGTTGTAAAATATGAATATATATTGTGATTAGAAGAACACGTGTGACTATCGAATTGAAGCGTTTGTTTTAGTGAAATATGTTACATATCCTTAACTAATTTCTTTCATTAATGGCACTATCTTCATTTACAATCACCTACTTACACCATTTTCTTTTATTATTCAAATAAATGCATAAATTGCAAGAACAAAATATATAATAATAATAAAGAACACGTCCCAGTTGATATAATTAAAAATATAATATTTGGACCCTTTTTTAAAAAAAAAAAATTAGTTAGCTTGAATCATTCAATTTTGTGAAGTATGGTATTCCCTTTCACAAATACTCACTCAAAAATATAGAAAGTGGATAAATGATAACTATACATAATTGGTGCTATAAATATCTTTCCAACTATACATAGGTAAAGTTAATACTTAATGGGCCAACAAGAATATTGGATGATAATAATTATTAAATTGGTTTGATTAAACTGATAAGAAAGGTATTTGATTAAATTTTTTGAAATTTTATGGAAACTTTTAAAAAATTTAAGGAAAATAAGTGCTAATTTTTAGCACTCTAAAAGAAAAATTCTAATAATTCTTGAAATTAATGAGATTTAGTATATTTTAATAAAACCCTAACAAATGAAACCTTTTTTATGTGTAATTTGAATGTGAAAAAGTATATATGTTTGAATTGCCACAACTATTAAAATGTTTTCATTTTTTTTAATTATAAATATGAGTAATACTACACAATATTATGTAGTAAAATATGATTGGCTAATTTTAAATTAAAATTAAACTTTCACCCAATTATCTTTTGTCACATAATATTGTATAAGAATGTTGTATGTATAGTATTATTCTATAAATATTACATGTAAATATAGAAAAATCTTGGGTCCGTTTGGTTTGTTATTTTGGATAGGATTTTGGAAATAATATTGGGTAGTTGAGCAGGGTTATTATTATGAGAATAGGATTTGAATAAAATGTGTCTGGTTGAGTATTTTGACCTTGTTATTTGTGTTGAATATTTGATTGATATATTTTTTTATAAATATAATATTTTGGTGCATTTTGTTAAAATAATGTATTATTATAACCTTAAAATTTATTAATTTACATTTTAATAATATTAAACATTTTATTGGTAATTTCGTAACCAGTAAATATTAAAAAAAAAAAACCATATTAATTTCAAGTACTAATCCAACTATTTAAAAACACCACATCAATACATATATGACAAAGGTACTAATTATCAACCCTTAGAATCGTTGTTACACGTATACTCCATTAACAACTATAACATGGTCATATGTCCTACCCACAGTTCAGTCATTATGTTATCCCGTATAGTCGTCATGTTGTCTATAATACCTTGCTGCGGTTGACTCGGTCCTTCTCCATTTCCACCATCTTCTGCCCCATATTGGCGATCACAATATACTTGCTCATTACCTATATTTTCATTATATTGTTCGAAGATAGGATCCTTCGTATTGTACATTCTGATAAAATTATGAAGTACACAACATGCCATAACAATCTTCCCTTGTTTGTCCAACGGGTAATTGTTCATTCCATTCAGAATAGAAACTGTTTTTTTAAAACACCAAAGGTTCTCTCGACAACATTGCGGAGTGAAGCATGTATGTAGTTAAACAACTGTTGTGGCCCTCTTCGGTTACGGTGGTGATCAGAAATATGGCAAGCCACTCACCTATGAGGGGTGAGGAACCCCTCTCTATTTAGATAACCCGCATCAACCAAATAGTATTTCCCTATAATAAAATCACACACGTTATTTGAAAATTTAAGGCCTTAACAGTGGAGCAAATACGCTATAATATGTCAAGAAAATACTTATACCTGGTGGAGGATGTGGGAATCCAGAATTAGGATTATCAAGAGTTGAATTTAAAACTCTTAAATCATGCGCAGATCTTTCCCATCCAGTAATGACATAAGTGAACATCATCTTAAAGTCGCATACAACCATTACATTCTGTGACAATGTTCCTTTGCGATTTCGGTACCTATCGCCAAATTCCTCTGGAACTGAAGCGTATACAGGTGTGCCATCAATGGCTCCAATACAATCCTATCATCAAAATTGAATTTTAGTCATATTAACCGACTATCAACATTAATAACACAATGAACTTAACAAAACATAATGAAGAAGTACCTTAAAGAAAAGGTAATATTTTCGGTTGGTTGATATTTCCCATGGAACATCACTGAAGTCAAGTGGCTTGATAAACTCTGTCTTCAACTCACATATCGCCTCGCAAACTGTGCCAACATATCTAGAGATCGTCTCACTCGAATGTTGGAAATCCTCCATCACCATTCTGATTGTCTCGTTTTTACCAACGATTGTTAGAAATATCATAACTTGTTCTTCCATACTCGTCCTCCTGGTTGGTCGCAATTTCCCCTACTATGCCCAAATGTAACATAAGTATGTAAAACATTCTTTATCCATGTGGCACTTGTCAAAGATCCTGTCAGCATGACCCTAGAGTACATCCAACATGTACTCATTACCAGTTAATATGGATGTATGTCGTAGTTGAAACCCAACTGTTTCTAATGCGGCAACACCGCAGAGTCAATGGTTAAATCTATCAGTATTTCTTCTTCCTCATCTACATTTCGTTGTCTTCTTCCTGTATGGCTAGATGACACCATTTAAACCTGCACATGTGCAAAACATTGATCAACAATTAACAGTTGTTGTACTACTTAGCGAAATATAACAGTCAATATTTAATTCTAATGACAATCCAAAACTCATATGAAACATGTAATCTCACATAAAACTCTAGCACAATGAATAAGTTCATACAGTAGCAGACATTTGGGGAAATTTTCAAATCAAGGTGTTGAACAGAATTTTGGTTTAGCCATAAAAGGACAAGTGCCCACTGGTGATGCATGTTTCTTACAACATGCAAAATGTAGCAAGTATACTAGTCGCACAAAGTAATAAAATGATGAGTAGAGTATCGTTCCCACGAGGATTGTTAGCAAAGCACTGAGTTTCCTAATGTTATCAAGTTGAAGCAATCGATTTCTTTGGATTGATGGAAGCTAATTCTAATTAAAACTAACAATGAATTTTAAATTAAAAACTTAATTAAGAAAGCAATATGAAAACACGGATAATCAATTCAAGTAAAGCAGGTAGGGTTTTGACTTCATTTGGATTTTATGGGTTAAACCTAAAAATTACACTACATTCACATTCATACGCAATGGTTATAAATCAAACTCACTAAGGTGTTAAACATACCCTCTCGGGCTATGTTTTCCTATTCATCCTTATTAACCTTCCGCACCCAACAAATTGAAGATTAACAATTCCAAACTCATTAAGCAAAAGAATCCTACAATGATTTCATTAATTCTTGAATCTATCTCTAGCATCCAATACTATAATGGTGATTACCTAAGAAGCCTAACATGATTCATTTCTCAATCTCATCATGTTCATCACATACAGCATTAAAAATCAGAGTAAACACACAACCAAAGCATATTCATATGAAAATAAACAATCAAACACTTAACCCATTAAAAATCCAAACTACAATCAAAACCCTAACCCAAAAAAAAAAGATTAGTTCATAGCTAAATCAATAATACAAAAACGAAAAAAGGAAATAATCAAGTTCAACATAATGAAACTGAGATAAAAGATAAGAAATCTCCCCAAAAGATGAATCCTTTAGTTAGAATCAAATCTTCTCCCTTTTACAATCCAAATCGCCAAAAGTTCATCCAAGAAAAATGTAAAAGTAGCTAAACCTAAAACAGACGAAGACCTCTGGGCAAAAGGCTAAGTTTTTCTTTTATACCTCGTCCAAATTACCCAGCCAAAACACGCACAAAGTAAAACTGTGCGTTTAACAAAACTGAAAATAATGACTGTCGCTGCGGCAAAGAAGAATTCTTTGCCGCGGCGAAGTGTGAAGCAGACACGCTCGTCCCTGGCTTACTTCGCCGCAGCGAAGACAATTCCTTCGCCGGGGCGAAGCTTCTTGAAAAGTTCTGAAATTATAGAACTGCCACTCTACTTGCTTCTTCGTTTGATTCTTTGATTCTCAGTGCTCTCCCTTGGGAACAAGCTTCATTGTGCTTTATTCTGCTTCAGAACTCTCCTATCTTCTGAGATCCGCTAATTTCTGAGTCAAAAATATCCAATTTTGTCCTTAATTGCTCAAAATGTCCATTTTAACCTGAAACACGAAAAGTAAAGAATTAAGCAACAATTCAGGTCAAAATGCACTAGAAAGTACCTGAAATCCAACAAAAAGGTCTAATGAAAACTGTATAATCCACGGATTATCAACTACCCCCAAACTAAAGATATGCTTGTCCTCGAGCATCGGTACAAAACTAACAAAGACACAGACAACAAACAAAAACAAAAACACAAAACACACACAACCAAACTGAAAAACAAAATGAACAAAACTAACAAAACTCAAATTCCACAACGAATTGCCTAGAAGTTGCACATGTCTCAAAATTTGTTGAAAAATTATTAACAGGAAATGTTCAACACTCCAAGAAGTGATAAGCTACATCGACTATCTTCCTCAATCGGTCCACCAAGTAGGTGATCCCCACTTCAATCCACATTCCAACTTCTCGGATTATTTTATGCAAAAATTGTAAAGTTTATCAAATGGTGGCAGACTCCATAAGCCTAAATGTCGAACTACTCTCCACTAATGAGGACTAGACACAGATAAGAATCAAAAGGTCTTTAAAAGCTTGTAACATTAGGCTCGGGTAGTAGTTCCAATAAAAAGGATAGGAGTAACAAAGTAAGAGAACTCGGTTGTCCTAAAGCAAAACTAAAATCACATCGAACCCCACTTCTTCTCAACCACCAAAAGACATGTCCACTAATTCACAGCCCTCAAACGCGTATCTTTCTTATTTTTAGATACCACAAACGTGGGGGAAATTCGTTTAAGGTGTACGTGGCGTTGTTAAACCTGAGGTCGCCAAGTACTGCTAGGTAGTTTTTAAGGCAGTTACTGGTTTTCAGCCGGTATACCCTTAAACTAGGCAGAATTGGGTTTTTTTTTTTTTTTTGAAAATAAACAACAATTGAATTGAATTGAGGTGACTACCTCTTTTGTTTTTGTTTCTTTTCTTTTAACCCCCAAACTATTCTTTTTGCCTCTTCATCATTTCTCTTCTCGCAACCCCCAAACTATTCTTTTGCTCATTTGTACACTCTTCTCGTTCTTTGTTTTGCACTAGGACCGAATTCTCCTAAGGGTACGACAGAGTGTTTAGGGAGAAGGATTGGACAATTTTGTTGTTTTCCAAGAAAAATAAAGCAATAGACTTCATACGGCTCAAATGGGTGACTAGGGATAATTTCATTCATGGGTCGGCTAGAAAGGCTCAAACGTTCCGAAAAAATGCCTAAATCATCTCCTCAACCATGTCTAATCCTAGAATTTCGCCTCAAGTATTTCTCAACTAGGTTCTAGAGTCCACCAACATTATCAAGACTTTACCTAACCACATAAAATGAATCTAAGCATGCCGAAAAAAATGAAAATGGTGGTTGAACCACTCAACAAACCTCAATCAAAATCCAGTCAATAAACATAAACTTGAAGCAATGCTTAACATTTCTCAACTATAAAAATTCAACAATCCTATTCTCATCATTGATTTATACAAATCATCATCGGCAAAAACGAAACAACCAAAAGAAACAAAAACAAAAATAATTTTTTTTTTCAGCAGTTTAAGGTGTACGTGGCGTTGTTAAACCCGAAGTCGCCAAGTGCTGCTAGGCAGTTTTTAAGGCGGTTACTGGTTTCCAGCCAATATACCCTTAAACTCGGTTTTAAGACTATTCCCTACCCCCAAACTAAACATGACATTGTCCCCAATGTTCCATTATGCACAAATTAGGAATAGAGAATAACAAAAAATAAAGGTACGAGAATGCTCCCTGGTTAATTCATCAATGGTCGTTCCACAATGATCACCCGTTCTCGGACTTTTCATCATCCAAAATCTGTCAAAAAAATAAAAACTGTGGTGTCCTTCATGTTAGAACGAATTCACAACTAACTTGAAAATATTACAACCTAATCTCGTCCTTTCAACAACTACAAATTAAAAACAACTAAACAGCTAACAAAATAAACAAAATCCAAAACCAAAATAAACTGAGTTTAACGTTTCAAGTGGGCACAAAATTAAAAGGAAACAATTAAACAAACATAAAACAAAAACAGGTGCTCCGGTTCAGTCTTGTTCTTCCTCTTCTTCTTCTTCTTCTTCTTCTTCTTCCTCGTCTTCCTCTTCTTCCTTTGAGCCCATCCACTCATCCGAGTTCCAGTCGACCCATTGGTATGCTGAAGTGTCAACATTAAGCTCTTTGAAGCTATTTGTCAGTAGCTCATGCATCCTTTCTGTCCGCTCCATCATCCAATCCTGACGTCTCTTCATATATTTCATCAGGCCCATCATTTCTTGCATCATCTCTTTTTGTGAACCTGTGGAGCTGGATGATGTGGCAAGGCTTGTTCTCTGCCTTTTCGCCCCTGCTCTTGGTTGCGCAACTCCTATTCGGTCAAGGTGTTTCTTGTAATAGTCTGAATCTAGAGTTGGAGTAGCATAAATACGCTGCTCGTCATCTTGAACCTTGACTCCAGCGTTTAGGCACAAAGCTGTGATGAGATGCGGGAAACAGTAACTCGCTCGCCCTTGTTTGGATGCTAGCTTGACACTGTTAAAAATGATGTCTCCCACATCAATACTCTTCCCTGTGGTAATAGAGTAGAGCAACATTGCCTTCTCATGAGTCACTGTGCTGTAGTGCGATTCCGGCATTAATTTAGCACAGACAAAATATTGCCATAGTCGAGCCATCGGTATCAACTGCATTCCTTTGAGTGTCTTCTTTTGTTTCTTAGACACTTCCCACTCTGCCCCAGGTTTCGCAATGACTGGCAGGATAATATCATCATCAAATTGTGATCTTTTGAACTCCACATACTGATCATTGAAAATTTCGGGCAGGTTATAGAACTTATTGATCTCCTTTGCCGTAAATTGCACATCCTCCCCTCGTACAAACACAGTATCTTCATGACATTCTGGGAAGTTGGCATAGAACTCCCTCACCAATGGTTCTACAGCCGGAATTTCAGGAGCACGCATAAACATTTCCCAACGTCTCCCTCTACTCCAGTCCAAAGCTTGTGTTGCAGTCAATCCACGCTCAGGGATGAAACCCTTATCCTTTCGTTGGATACCGCCTCATTTCTTTTACGGGCTTCATCGTTCACAAACCGGTTGTCGACACTCTTTCCCTTACCCTTACTCTTGCCCTTGTATGGTTGCTTAACTTTTCAGAGCCATTGTTCCAACTGAAATTTCAATCCAAAATATTAACCCCAAGAATTTAGACCTAATTCTACACAGCCACGTCAAACCTACAAAAACAACCCATACTTCCAAAAATTCGCAATTCAACCCCCAAACTACAATTTTTCAATTCAACACAAACACTCCAAAAAAAATCAACACCCACACTCCTAACAATCAATTAATTCACAAACTTCTCTACTTCAATCAAAATCACAACTCAAAATCACCCAAATATTCTTAAGTCAATCTCAACAAAATTCTCAGATCTATGATTAGAAACTTAAAATTTTCCGAAATAAAGCTTTGGGTTATTGAGATCTTACCAATATGAAGGAGTTTGCACCACCAATTGAACCGGAAACGACCCAAATTAGAAAGCCCCAAATTTTTGACCCAAAAATTTTCGTGAAATTTTCGCGAAAATTGTTGTTAAAAAGGGTTGTTTTGGTGTTTAGGAACGTTGTAGAGTAAGAGTTGTGGTTGGAAAAACAAATTGGAAGCAAAAGATGGAAGTTTGAAAAATTCTCTCTCAACCCAAAATGCAAGGCGGCGTGAAGAATGAAGAAGAAAAAGTTAGTATTTATAGAAAACCTTCGTCGCCGTGGCGACTTTCTTCATTTATGAACCCTAAAAATTTCCCAGGTTTCGCCGCGGCAAAGTAAAATTCTTTGCCGGGGCGAAAACTTCCAGAGAATACAAGGCTTACTTCGCCCCGGCAAAGAATTTTTCTTCGCCGCGACGACATGCCTTAGCCAATTTTCAAAAAAAAAATTTCAATTCCTTCGCCGAGGCGAAAATGGCCAGGAGCTTACCCAATTTTTCAAGTCTCTTCGCCGCGGCGAAGAATTCTTTTTCGCCCCGGTGAAGTCTGGAATTTTTTTATACTTTCCTTTGGCTCAAGACTTCACCTGAAACACCCAAAAACAATTATATAAGAATTCATAAAAACTAATAATGAAATTAAACAAAATCAACAACTAAAATGACAAACAAAAAGTTAAAAACACTTGGGTTGCCTCCCAAGAAGTGCTTGTTTATAGTCGAAAGCTCGACTCTCTCAATTCTCACTCAGCCCGGATTGTCCAAATACATCACATCCCGGAAATTTCCCTTGGTCATAACTTTAGTAGCTTGACTCTTCTCTCCGACTGCCTTCCGTTTTCTTTGCTTAACTTCACCCTTTTTTATCCCAGAGATCGATTCCTTATGTGTACTCAAACTCGACTGTGGCTTGTCTTGGAATTTTGTGCAACCTCTTCCGTCATGGTCCTCACTTCCGAACTTATTCGGTTTTACAACGTAGTTCTTAATTTCCACCTTAAAATTACTCAGTTGGCAGGGCTCAACTCTTGACTGATTTACCACATCGATTTTTAAACATGACTCTTGTTCAGGTAGAGCTTCCATTGATCCAAGGACATTAAATGTTATTTCTTCATCTTGCATCCTCATGATCAACTTCCCTTCTTGAACGTCGATTAATGCTCTTCTGGTGGCTAGGAATGGTCGTCCCAGGATAAAGGGAATTTCTTTGTCTTCTTCCATATCCAACACAAAGAAATCTGCAAGAAAAATAAACTTGTCCACCTTAATCAACACATCCTCCACTATGCCCCTTGGTAGCTTTATTGATCGATCTGCAAGTTGCAAACATGTGGATGTCGGCTTAACTTCACCAATTCCTAGTTTCCTGAACACAGAAAAAGGCAAAAGGTTAATGTTTGCACCTAGGTCACATAGAACTCGATTAAAGGTTACATCTCCTATAGTGCAAGGGATAGTAAAACTCCCTGGATCTTTGAGTTTAGGGGGCAGCTTCTTCTGGAGAATAGCGCTGCACTCTTCCGTAAGCATCACCGTTTCCTCTTCTTCTAGCTTCCTCTTGTTCGATAAAATTTCTTTTGAGAAATTTCGCATAGCTCGGCATCTGTTGCAATGCATCTGCAAAAGGAATGTTAATATGCAGCTTTTTAAACACATCAAGAAATTTAATAAACTGCTTATCCTGATTCTCTTTTCTGAGTCTTTGAGGAAAGGGTACGAGTGGTGTGTGATGCGCCAACTCTGGTGGAATCTCGGGGAATGGAAATTTCTCTTTCTTTTTCTTTTTCCCTTCTTCCTGCTCCTGCTCTTCTTTTCTTAGGCTGGGTGGTTTCTCTTTAGCTTCACTTTCTTCATCAATTTCCTCATCAGAATCTTCATTTTTCTTTGATGAAGTTTCCTCTTTCATTGGGTCCCTCACTTCTTCTAAAACTCTCCCACTTCTCAACGAAATTGCATTTACTTGTTCACGTGGGTTAGTCACTGTATTGCTCGGTAGAGAACCCTGCGGTCTATCATTTAGCTTCTCGGCCAATTGGCCCATTTGTACCTCAAGATTCCGAATGGATGCCCCTTGGTTTCTAAAATTTGTCCTCGTCTCATTCATGAAACCTGTGGTCTCTTGCATGAATTTACCAAACATATCCTCCAACTTCGTCACTCTTTGATCTCCCGGTTGATTTGTCACCTCTGGTGGGTTATTTGGAACTTGCCTCTGGTTCCATTGGTTATTTTGCTAATTCTGATTTCCCCAAGCCAGATTTGGATGATTTCTCCAACCTGGATTATATGTGTTGGAGTATGGGTTGTTTGTTGTCTCTGATTTCCTGTCAAGTAATTCACTTGCTCCGTTGATGAAGATGGCGAAGCAAATGTGTTCCCAACTTGACACTCGCTGCTCATATGGTTTCCTGTACAAAATTCACATGTTAGTTGAGGTGCTTGTATAGAGTTTACTTGCATAGTTCCCAACTATTTTTGAAGTGCAGTGAGTTGGGCTGAGATGGCTGTGAAGGCATCAACTTCATGAAGACCCGAAGATTTCCTCGTTGTAACTCTCTCATTTGGTCTTTGATAGTTGTTGCTTGCCAAAACCTCAAGCAACTCATACGCCTCCTCTGGTGTCTTATTCTACAAGGCCCCTCCTGAAGCTACGTCTGATGCGTGTTTACTACAACATGCAAAAACTAGCAAGTGCACTAGTCGCTCAAGTAATAGAGTGATGGGTAGGATATCGTTCCCACGAGGACTGGTAGCGAAGCACTAAGTTTCCTAACGTTAACAAGTTGAAGCAACCGAAAATCTTGGATTTGTGGGAGCAAATTGTAGTTGAAAGAAAACTAAAATAAAATTTAACAAAGAATTAATTCTTAAAAAGAAAGCAAATGAAACACAGAAATTCAATTTAAGTAAGACGGGCAGGGTTTTGACTTCGTTTGGATTTTTATGGGTTAAACCTAAGAGTTACACTATTTCCGCATGCTGCGTGGGTGTAAATCGGATTCACCAATATGTTAACATACCCTTTCGGGCTATGTTTTCCTATTCATTCTTATTAACATTCCGCACCCAACAAATTGAAGGTTAATAATTCTAAAATCATAAGCATAAGAATCCTAATTGATTTCATTAATCTTGAATCTATCTCTAGCATCCAATACTATAAGGTGATTACCCAAGAAGCCTAACATGAATTATTTCCAATCTCATCAGTTCATCAATACAACACTAATTTCAGAATAACCACAACCATGCTTATTCACATGGAAATAGAACAATCAAATACTTAACCCATATAAAATCCAAACTACAATCAAAACCCTAACCCATAGAAGATTAGTTCATAGCTAAATTAATACTACAAAAATGAAAAAAAAGAAATAAACGAGTTAAACATAATAAACTGAGATGAAAGATAAGAGATCTCCCCAAAAGATGAATCTTCTAGCAAAAATCGAATCTTCCCTTCAACATGTTAGAGTAGATGCCCTAGAGCCAATCAATTATTGAGAAATGACTCTTTGTAATAATGTTCATTAATCAATAAAAGGCATTTATTCTATATCGCGTAAATCATTATTATTGCATAGTGATTGATATAGTCCTTAGAATGGTAGAGCCGTGACGAGGGTATCAAGTGTTTCAAATCTTGATAGTGAGAACCCTATGAGCACATATGGTGGCCATTCTAGAAACGTCCGTAGCCCCAGTATTATTCTGAACTAAGGGCACAGATAATACGGTAAGGCTATCATAGTGTTGACGACCCTGTCGAAAGGCAGTGACTGATCTCAAGTCAAGGGGTTTGGTGACAACCTGGTGCAACCAAGGGTGTTTGTTGTAGGCGATACACCACAGCAAGTTCACTGGACTGACCCACCGAGGATTCCATATGGATGGTAACCCCAGTGTCTATGGAAGAAATCCTCTAAGGAATGGTGGTGCATGTGATCCTTAGAATGAGATCACCGGAGCGCCTTGTGCACCGATTGGTGTAGTTTGACACTAGCCTAACGCAGTTCTTTTCAGAGCTGTCAATACGGTGGTGATTGGCTGCATCAAGGAGTGTATCAAGACTATGGTGGATTGACAGAGGATTTATCACTCCCGGGTACGGAGAAAGTTATCTCACGGCGCAATTCAGTATATGGCAATGACACTAAAACTGTGGCCACAGTGGGATTGAGTTGTTGCTCTATCTAGTTATAATACGGGTCATTGGTCCAGAAAATGAATAAAAATATCGAGAGTAACCGAAGGTTGACACTATTTCTATGCCTTCGTCTCGCGAGTAACGTATGAGAAAGGATCGAATTGCACGGAACCATATCGTTGACAGGTAGCTACTTTGCTGAATCCGAATTATCGGGTGGCCATGTGCCTTGCTAGGGCCAATCTTGGTCTGTGTATTAGTGAGACGATTAATTGGTGTTAATCGCAATACTGTACACTGCCGATATGAGAGGAGCCTAAGGGTCACACACATAGAAGACAATTTAAGATGCAAGAAGAAAGAAGGGCGTTTTCGTCTTTTAAGGCGAAAGGGTATTTTGGTAATTCACAGTGCAATTAAATTTGCTGAGGTCGTAGCCTTTTAATTGTTTAGAAAATTAAATAAGTGAATTACGTTTAAATGTGTGTTCGCACAATTTAAATATATATCATTATGTTAAATGTTAATATATATTTAAAATATATATAATTGATTTTAATTGAGATAATGATGGAAATTAAATAAATCAAATTGGGAGTGTTTGGCAACATGGGGCGTTTGGGTTGGAGCCCACGCTATTCCGTATGGGATTAGGGCAAATTGTTTTTAAGATAAAAGGAAAGTGTATGATTTTTCTTTGAAAACACAAAAACACACAGCCCCCTTTTGAATACACCCCACGGCAGATTGATTAGGCTTTGGAATCAATTTCATTGATTCTTCTTTTCTTCTTAATCTTGAAGCCAAAGAGGATCTAGCAAATCCCTCTTTGGTTCTTTTGAGATTGTCTTCGTGTGGACTACGCAGGTTCGATCCTACACTTGGATCGGTAGCAAAACGTTCGACGACAAATTTGGAGGAGCCTTCAACGTGCGTTTGTTTCTCTTAACTCATGTTGTATATTTATACATATTTTTTTATTTAATATAAATTGTTAAAATCATACCCTTGATCTTGGCTCATGTAAACGATCCTGTTATATTATTTTTGTTTCCGCAGCGTATACGGGACCGTTTACTAACACAACAATCCGAAAAACTACAAGCTTTACTCTAAGAAAAGTGTAAAAACGGCTAAACCTAAAAAGCTGAAGATCCCTCTACAAAAAGTTAAGTTTTTCTTTTATACTAAGTCCAAAAACCCAGCCAAAAACACGCACAACCCGAAACTGTGCATTTACAAAACTGAATAAGTTGACTGTCGCCGCGGCGAAGAATGAATTAATCCCACATCGTCTCTGGCCTACTTCGCCGTGACGAAGACAACTTCTTCGCCGGGGCGAAGCTCCTTCAAAGGTTCTGAAATTTACAGAACTGCCACTCTTCTTGCTTCTTCGTTCGATTCTTCGATTTTCGGCTCTCTTCCTTGGAAACAAGCTTTATCGTGCTTTGTCCTGCTCCGGAACTCTTCTATCTTCTGAGATACGCTCATTTCTGAGTCAAAACTATCCAATTTTGTCTTTATTCGCTCAAAAAGTCCATTTTAACCTGAAACACAAAAAGTAAAGAATTAAGCACCAATTCATGTAAAAATGCATTAGAAAGTACCTGAAATCCGATAAAAAGACCAAATAAAAACTGTATAATTTACGGATTATCATTCAAGGATAAAGTTGATAAGCTCCTAAACATCAACTTTATTCGAGAAGTAAAGTACCCAAACTGGCTCGCCAACCCGATCTTGGTGAAGAAGTCGAATGGCAAGTGGAGGACTTGCGTCGACTTCACTGATCTATACAAGGCATGTCCTAAAGATAGCTTTCTGCTATCTTGGATCAATTAATTAGTAGATGTGATAGCAGGGAACTCACTACTAAGCTTCATGGATGCTTACTCGGGATATAACCAAATCCCGATGGATCAACCCGATGAAGAACACACCTCATTTATTACTGACCAGGGTATCTATTGTTACAGGGTTATGCTATTTGACCTGAAGAATGCTGGAGTGACCTATCAGCATTTGGTGAATCAAATTGGCAAAACCATGGAGGTGTACATTGATGACATGCTCGTCAAGTGAAAGGTCATCGAAAGCCACATCGAGCACCTAGGGGAAATGTTCGGTATCCTCAGAAAATACCAAATGAGATTAAACCCTTTAAAGTATGCTTTCGGGGTAAGCTCGAGGGAGTTTTTGGGCTTCCTTGTAAACCAGCAAGGTGTTGAAGCCAACCCAGACAAGATTCAAGCTCTCTTGAACATGAAGAGCTCGGCTAATATAAAGTAAGTTCAGAGTTTGACAAGGCGAGTGGCCGCACTGAGCAAGTTCGTTTCCCGAGCTACAAATAGGTGCCTGCCTTTCTTCAAAACCCTGAAGAGCAACTATGGTTTCAAGTGGACAAAAAAGTGTGAGAAACCATTCCTGAAGTTGAAGAGGCAATTGGGGCAACCTCGTTTGTTGTTAAAGCCCATCCTAAGTGAGCCTTTACTATTGTACTTATCAATATCAAAGTTTGTGATTAGTGCAGCTCTGGTACGCGAAGAAGGGGGAGTGTAATGGCCGGTCTACTATGTGAGTAAGCGATTGCTCGATGCTGAGACAAGGTATCCAGAGATGGAGAAGCTTGTCTATGTACTTGTCATTACCACTCGGAAGTTGCGGTCCTATTCTCAAGCACACTCCATACATGTTCTAACTAACTTTCTGCTGAAAAAGATAATGCAAAAGCCCAAGGCATTAGGCAGATTACTCCAATGGATGATAGAGATAAGTCAGCACAACATCAAGTATATCCCAAGAACTGCGATCAGGGGATAGGCTTTGGCTGATTTCATCTCAGAATTCTCATACCAGCTTGAGGGGGAGATAAGCCCGCCTTAAGCAAGCACCTCAGAAGAAAACAAGCTAGCAGAGCCAAAGCTTGACAGTCTATGGCAATGGACCTTGTACATGGATGGGTCCTCAAATGAGAAGGGGACGAGAGTCGGGCTTTTACTCGAAAGTCTTTAAGGGAATCCAATCCAAGTTGTAGTCAAATTTGGGTTCATTGCCTCGAAATGAGGTAGAATATGAAGCCATGTTCGTGGGGATACACCTAGCCAAAGAAATGGGGTTGAGTCAATTAAGATATACAGTGACTCTCAGCTCGTGGTCCACCAAATTTTCAAAGAGTATTAGGCAAAAGAGGATAGAATGACATTCTATCTATGGAAGGTAAAATCCATATTCAAGTATTTCAAGACTTTTGTAGTTCTATAGATCCCAAGGGACAAGAATTCAATAGCCAATGCTCTAGCTTGCCTGGATTCAACAATGTGCAAAGAAGCAACTGATTCCATCCTTGTTAAATTCCTCCCAAGTCCAAGCATCCCCGCATCGCAAGAATCAGTTTTAGTGATAAGGCAAAGGTACAGCTGGACGGATTCAATAATCGCATACCTGAAATATAAGACAATGGTCGAGGGAAGAAACGAAGCCAAAACCCTTCGAGGAAAATCAGCTCGGTACACACTTATCAACGACATGTTGTATAAGTGAGGCCATAATTACCTGCTCTTGTGATATATTGATCACGAAGATGCAGAGTACATCTTGAAGGAAATCCATGAGGGTGTCTGTAGAAATCATGTCGGGGGTAGATCCTTGGCATACAAAGTACTTTTAGGGATATTATAAGTCGACAGTCTTCGACGATTGTAACGCCCCACTCGAGGTACGTAGCTAATGTTTCTTATTTTTGCTCTTATTTGAGTTGAATTATTGTTAATATGGTTTGATTGGCCCTTGGTTGAATTGATATTATGAGTTGGTTGAGTGGTTGCCCTGAAATTGTAAAGACATGGCGAATTTTTGTGTTACAGACTTCACCGGGGTGAAGAAGAAGCTTCGCTGCGACGATGAAGTTCTGCAACCTACGGTGTAGGTTCTGTAAGTTTTTGCTGGGGCGAAGAAAGATTCTTCGCCGCGGCAAAGGGCCTGACAAAATGTGTATTGAGTTTTTAGAGAATTCTTCCTTTGGGGCACAATGACCATTCTACCCCTAATTAGCAGGAAAAGTGGGGAGTGAAATGTAAGAAAATTTTATGGAGAATGTGTTAGTATTAGGGGTGTAAGTATAATGAATCAAAGGACAAGAATGGAATTTTTAAGAAAGAGTAAGGGGAAAATGGGAAAGAAGGTGTATAATATGAGTTAATAAGGGTTAAGTCTTAGAAACCCTTTCATTTTTCTTCTTCCACCGCCATACTCATTCACCATTTTCTCTCAACTTTCCATCCAATCCTTCAAGGATTTTAAAGGGCTTTTGAGTAGTTTTTGGGTAGAGAGGTGATCTAAGGCATCCTAAGGTAAAGATCCTTATTCTAGATGTGATTTTTACCTAAAAAGGTGTTAAGGTCTTATTGTGTTATTGTTTAAAAGTGTAGAGAAAAGACATATATCAAAGGAAAAGAGAAGTGTTAGTGGAATCACACCATCACAAGGTAAGTAAATCCAACTCAAGCTAAAGTTTAAGAAATCCTTGAGTAGAGATTTCTTTATGCATGTATCAATGATGCTTGTTGAGAAATTGAGTAGAGATATATGTTTGCTTGTTGAGAAATTGAGTTGAGATGAGTATTCATGTTGTGGTGTTGGATATGCTCTCTTTATGGGAATTGTTAATGTGTGATGAGTTGAGATGAAGTTGGAGGAGATTGAGTAAATATTTGGGAGTGTTCTTCTATGATAGGAGTTATGTCCATAGAAGAGACTTTCTTCCTATTTTGGATGGTTACAAAGAGAAATAGAGTTGTAGTTAGAGAAGAGTTTTTGTATGCACATGAGTTGTTTGATGAAATGCCTAAGAGAAGTATGAGAATTAGTTATGAACCTTAATTCTTGCACCATTGCATATTGGCATTTCCTAAGTGCATTAATGAGCATGAACCATCCATATGCATTAATTGTGCATTGAGAAGTAGCTTGAGAAAGAGTAGAGACAGTTGTGCTTAAACTACTCTAAGAGCTAAAGAAGAGAATAGGGTAGGTTGTGCGATGGGGAACCTGTGAGTGATGAGTAAAGTCACGAGAGTGGGTGCTTTGTGATCCCCAGCCGTGCCTCCAATCAGATGAGGCCGTGACCATCACGAAGAGTAGAACATGAGGTTCTAACTGTGCCTCCGGTAAGAAGGGGCCATGACATTCAAGAGATAGAGAGAAAGAATGTACACTCACATGGCCAAGGGTTCCGAATCCATGCATAACCGAATCCAATCGGTACAGAAAATGAGTAGAAGTCACATAGAGCGGGAGAGTTCCTGGCCATGCCTCCGGTAAGATGAGGCCGTGACATTCCAATGAGTAGCATGAGAAAACAGAGAAATAGAAAGAATAGAAAGAGAAAATGAGTAGAGTCACGAAGAGTGGGTTGAGTCCCCAGCCGTGCCTCCGGTAAGATGAGGCCGTGACATACACTAGAAAGTGTATAGAAAATAGTATGAGAAACAGAAATAGAAAGAGAACAGAAATGAGAAAAGAAGAGTGTAAGGAAAGAATTAAGAGAAAGAGTTACGGGGATAGACGAGTAGAGGATTTACTTACTGAGCATTATTTGTGCTCACCCCGTTGTTTTTCTATGTTTCTGCAGGTTCTAAATGAGGACGCAGTCAGATGGATGTCGGCGGGCGAGGAGGAGTTGTTACACTGTCCACCACACTTTTGAGAACTTTTGTAAATAATACTGACTTTGTGTAAAGAATATGTATAGTGAATGAAAGAAAATTTTTGGGCCCAACTATTTTTATTAATGTACTCGTATTTTATTCTATGTATTTTTTTTTTTTTTATGAGTATCGTAGTATCAAGCAGTTGTTACAACGATGCGGCCAACTTCATACAAAAGTGCGACAAATGTTAAAGGTTCGCAGATATTTCGTGAGCTCCACTCCATGAGTTGACCACTTTGACAAGCCCAAGGCCATTTGTGATCTGGGGAATTGATTTGATAGGCCTACTGCCTTAAGGAAAATGAGGCGTGATGTTCGTAATGGTCGTAGTTTATTACTTCACTGAGCGGGCATAAGCCAAGCCTTTAGCTACCATCACTTCGAACAAACTGAAGGATTTCATCTACAAGAACATCATTTGTAGATTTAGAATCCCCCACACAACAATAACTGACAGTGGGAAGTAATTCGATTGCGAAGACTTTCAATCGTTCTGTGAAAGGCTTGGTAGCTTCACTGCTATCTACCGGCCCCAAGCCAACAGTCAAGTAGAAGCTATCAATAAAGTAATCAAGCACACCATCAAGAGAAAGCTCAACTCTCTCAAAGGAAGATGGGAAGACAAACTGCCTAAGGCCTTATAGTCATATAGACGACTACTAGAAGCTCGACAAGAGAGACCCCATTCTCGCTTTCTTATGGATACGAGGCAATGGCTTCGGTAGAAGTGGGGATTAGTTCATTTTGGAGGGAGGTCTTCGATGAAGAAACAAACAAATATCTTCTCTATCTAAGGCTGGATCTAATCAAAGAGCATCAGGCTAAGTCTCAGCTAAGGTACTTCCTATCAACAGCGAGCCAAAAGATACTTTAATTCCAAGGTCAAAAACTGAGACTTTGAGGTAGGCGGCCTAGTTCTCAGAAAGGTTGTCCCGAGTACACAGAACTCGAACTTAGGTGCACTTGGGCCCAAATGGGAAGGTCCTTTCAAGATCTCTAAAATCTCGCACCATGAACTTTTCACCTAGAACACCTCAATGGTGAAGCTGTATTACGAGCATGGAATGCCGAGCATCTGCGAAGGTCCTACCAATAAGCAATTCAGGTTTCAATTTTGTTCTATCTCATTTCTCTTAGAAATCAATGTAAGGTCTCTTACGGTCAAATCTCATTTATCAATAAAGAGGTATTATTCATAACTTTTGTCTTTGTTTATTATTATTTATCTGTTGTTTCAAAATCATGATCTAAGCGATCATATCTCAAAAACTCGGAATCAAGAGTTCGAAAAAAGGCAGCATAGCTTTGTAAGCCACGCCAAAATTCAACTCATCAAGGGAGAAATTCCCCAACTCAACGAAGTTAAGACTCGGGAAACGTTCGAGTAAAACACGTTAAAAGAAAATTGATCATAAATTGGCAACCAAAACACGAGAGGGCAACTAGTCCAAACTCGACGTTGTTGCAAGAAAGATTTTCTTGTTTGATTAAAAAAGTTCCTAAAAATGGAGCTACACATAACTTGGAGCAAATTCGAATATCTTACGCTAAGTTCGATTAGAACAATTAAAATGACTCTGTATAAATAAAAGTAATGCTCAACAAAAAATGGGTAAAACCAAATTTCCTTTTATTAATGAGAGTTTAGTTACAAACTAAACTAAAAAACCAAAAAATAAAAAAGTCTAAATAGCAGGGGTTGGAACATTGTCGGCAACAGGAGTTTGAGCAGCATCCTCAGGAGCAAGAGTCGGGGCATCTTTGGGTGGGTCGACCAAGGGAAGGTCGTTGTTCGTATTAGCTGGGAGTGAGGTTAGCAAGGTCAGGTCTTTGGTTTCTTGCTTAACCACAACCTCTTCCTGTTCATTGCCTCCTTCCTCATCCTCGCTCTCATCGGACTCAGAGTTGTCTAAGTAAACAAACTCCAAGCCTTTTACTTCAGCTTTCATCCTCTTAATCTTATTCCTATAGATTGTAGGTAGGAAGGAGAAGTCAAGCGAAGGATGTGCCTCCCACAATTGTTGGACCAAGTAAACTGAGGTCTCCCAAACAAGGCCCTTGACTTCCGACTTAAGGTCTTTAACCTCTTTTTTCAAGTTAACAGCCACTTATTTAGCCTCCTTACAGTCCTTGTTCTCTTGGAAGAGCTGGCCAAAGGTGCTCACATTCTTGGCTTCCCAATCTGACGCAACCTTTTAAGCCATGGCAAGCTTGGAATTCAGCTTGTTTTTGGCACCCCACTGCTATGCTAGATCTTTTTTGGCCTTGGTCAGGTTCGCCTCAGCTTTTGTCTGAGCATCCTCGCTTGCTGAGAGTTTGTTGAGAAACTCTCTCTCTTTGACCTCGAAGGCCTCGGCCTACTCCCTCAATCACTTAAGCTCGGCTAGCAGCGACTCTTTTCCCTTCTTACCATCCCACGTGATTACCCTCCAAGGTGAGGTAGCTCTTATCCAAAAGGAGTTTGGTCATCGTGCAAGCATGAAAAGGAAGAAGAAATTAGCAAAAGTAAAGAAGAAAGCCTTTAAACAATGTGAGAAAGGCGAACTACCAATACCTTGGTGACATAGCTACAAGCGCAAGCAATTTGCTCGTGAAGAAATGCGTCCTTAAGCATCTCGTAGGTCCGCAACAAAATGGCCTCCCTGGCCGTCGAGGCTCCAACACCTATATGCTCTGGGAGCCCGCTAATAAGTTCATCGAGCTCAGCCTAAACTGCCTCGTCCACTTTCCTTCTGCTACATCGCGAAAGTGAGCTTAACCTGCTTCCACTAGGGATGATGACCTCAGCCACTGGAACAAACTTCTTCTTGGCCGTGCTCTTGGTCAAGATATCCTTTGGGCCACCAGCATGCCCGATAATCTATTTTCCCGAGCCTCTTTACTGCTCGGTAACTCTTTGTTTTCCTAAGCTTTCTTACTGCTCAGTCAATTTCTTCTTGCCCGAGCCCTTCTATTGCTCGGACACCTTTTTCTTCCCTGAGCCTCTAGCTTGCTCGAAGATTTTCTTTACCGAGCCCCTCAGGGGCTTGGGTAGACCCTTCTGCCCGACTGTCTTGGAGGCAACCGCAGGCTTCTTTGCACTTGGGCCCTCCCCAAGTTCACCGTTACTGCGTTTGAGGGTCGACCACGAGGCCCCTTGCCTGACCACCTCAACAGTATCTGTATCCTGCTTCATCGCTGGGATGATCAGCGGCTTCTTAGCAGCCCCGCGGGCTCGTGCTTTCTTCTTCAAGCGTTTTGGCTTATCGGCCCACATATCTACAAATAAAGATAAGTTGTTAGCAACCTATCAAGATAAGGACATAAACGGTGAGCTACCGAGCACTTACCTTTCTAAAAAATGGTATAGAACTTCGTTGAGTTGTTATAAAAGTGGTACGCTATCAAACAAGAGAGCGTGATGAGCTTGGTAATATCACGCTTACTGTTGCAAAGATTGCTAAAACATTAAAGCCGCTCTAAGCTCGCTTCAGGAGGAAGTTCTGCTCGACATTTACTGCAAAACAAAGAGAATGTAGGGTTGTTCACTTTCCAAATAAGAAACCCTCTTTATTTGCACAAAGATCGGAGTTCTTACTAGCTTTTGAGGCAAAAGTATCGGTCCCCCCAGTCTCACAGAAAAAATATTGGGAGTCCCAATTCAAAATCTTCTTCGGGACTCCAACCAAACAGTTAAAGTGTACTTTCCTGGCCTTAGAGAGGTAGTACATTTGGTCTTGACTCTTTTTTAGCCTATATAGGTGGATGAGCTCTTCCACCGATAGTTCACCTAACTCAGCTATCATATACGCTATGTACATACCTACAATAATTATGTACGAGTTCCCCATCAATTGGAGGGGAGCAATGCCAAACTTATTCAAAACGTTGGCAATGAAATAATGGGGGGAATGGACATCCCACACCTTAAGAGGGTATTTGAAATCGCCGCCTAACGTACGGGCAGATTTTTCCAAGAGATATCTTTCAAAACCCTTAATGGAAGTTGAGTCAAATAAACATTTTTTATGCGCTCGATATCATCAACCCCAATCGAGGAACCTGGCTCCTTCCGGGACTTGGGAATTGGAGACCTCCTTGGTAGGGGAGTCTCCACAGAAGCATGGTCTGAGGAGCCCGCAATATCATTGTCTGAGCTCCTTACAATGAGATCCTCAGAAACCTCTGGGACAATTTCCTCACAAACAGTAGAAGTTGCCAAGCAATCAAAAAGCTGATCTATGCTATGGTTGTTAGACAAAGACATGGTAGAAACACACCTCTGTATACTTGAAAAAGAAGCGACCAAGTGTTAGAGTTCGACATTTCGGTGATCTATCCATACATTGCTTTTAGTTTAGGCACCCAAGGTAGCTCATATCGATCGATAGATACAAGCGAGCTACAAGGATTCTGGCAGCCACTGATGCATTGTTACTACAACATGCAATGATAGCAAGTACACTAGTCACACAAAGTAATAGCGTGATGAGTGAGTATCGTTCCTACGAGGATTGATTGTTAAGCACTAATTTTCCTAAGTGTTTTTCAAGTTGGAGAAACCGAATTTGTTTAGATTAATAGGAGAGATTAAAACTAAAACTAAAACAAAACTTACTAAGTATTAAAAACTAATTAATGAAGGCAAGATTTAAAGGCAAGAGTAATATCAATTTAACAAAAGGTTAGGGTTTTGACTTCATTCGAACTCTATGGATGAATTCTACGGATTATGCTATTTTCACACTCCCATGCACGGATCGTAAATCGAATTCTCTAAGTTGTCAAACATACCTTCTCAGGCTATGAATTCCTACTTTTCCCTATTAAACTTTCGCACCTAACAATTTGAAGAATAATAGATCCAAGTTCATTAAGCTAATGGAATCCTATATTGATTTCATTGATTCTCAAATCTATCTCTAGCATTCAATACTACAATGGTGATTAACCAAGAAGCTTAATATGATTCATCTCTCAATCTCATCATATTCATCACATAAAATCAATAAAAACGGAATAACCACACAATCTGCGCAATAGAATATCAAAATAACAATAATCAACTGATTAACCCATAGAAATTCGAGTTACATCAAAACCCTAACCCAAAATGGGTTAGTTCATAACTAAATCAACACAAACATCAAGAATAACAGTAAACGTAGCATTCAACATATTGAAATAAAGAGAAAAGAAAAGAAATCTCCCCTAGTTGAAGAATCCACGAGGTTGAATCTCAAATCCTCTCACTTTCTCAACAAAAATGTCAAATCTATCAAAACTCAATGAAAACCAGATGAAACTAGACGACCCCCCTCAAAATGGCAAGGTTTTTCTTATATAGCTCGCCCCAAAAGACCTAAAACTTTCCTCAAATAAAGCTGTGCATTTTGGAGAAACTAAAATTCACAGATTTCGCCGCGGTGACGAGGTAAAAATGACTCTCGTGCTTAACTTCTTTCGTTGCGGCGAACCTTCATGAAGAATTCTGAAATTATAGAATTGCCCTTCCCTCGCTTCTTTGCTTGAATCTTTGATCTTCGATGCTCTCCCATGGGAACAAGCTTCATAGTGCTTCAATCTACTTTCGAACTCTCCCAAATTCTAAGATCCATTTACTTCTGGGTCCAGAAACTCCAATTTGCTTCTTATTTGCTCAAAATGTCCATTTTGGCCTGCAACACAAAATGTATAGAATTAAGTAGCAATTCAGGCATAAATGAACTAAGAAGTATCTAAAATCCGGCCAAAAAGCCTAATTAAAACAGTATAATTCTCGGATTATCAAATACCCCCAAACTAAAGACATGCTCGTTCCTGAGCATCAGGTACAAAACACAAAGAAAGAAAAACAACAAACAACCAAAAATACAAAACAACAAAACTGAAAACAAACAAACGGACAAAAATTAGACTCAAAGTCAACATAAGAATTGCCTAGAATTTACACAAGTCTCAAAAGTTTGTTAGAAAATTATTACTAGAAAATATTCAACACTCCAAGAAGTTATAAGTTTCATCAACTATCTTTCTCTATTGGTTCCTCGAGTAGGTGATCCCCACTTTAGTCCACATTCCGACTTCTCAGATTATTTTATGCAGAAATGCAAAGTTTATCAAATAGCGGTAGACTCCATAAGCCTACATATCGAACTACTCTTCACTAATGAGGATTAGACATTACTAAAGATCAAAAGGTCTTTATAGGCTTGTAACGTTAGGCTCGGTTAGTGGGCTTCAAAGGAAAGGAAAGGATAAACAAACAAGAGAACTCGATTTCCTTAAAGCAGACACTAAAACTTAATCAACTTCCACTTTCTTTCTCAACCACCACTCAAGATGTCATCCATTTTACAACCCTCACTCATGTACAATTCTTATTTTTGCTACTGCAATGTAGTTCTCAAAATGGAGCCTTTTTTTTTTTTTTCTTTTATATCAAATAACAATAAAATTGAGGTTAATTACCCCTCTTATTCCTCTTGCCCTTCTCATAACCCCCAAACTATTCTTTTAGTTCATTCACACAACTTTCCAAGCTCTTTGTGTTTGCATTAAGTTTAGAATTCTCTTAAAGGTTGCGGATGTGTTTAGGGAAAAAGGTTTTGGGCATTATTGGTTTCACAAGAAAAATAAGGCAACGATGATTTCATAAGGCTCAAATGGGTCACTAGGGATAAAATTCATGGTCGGTTAGAAAGGCTCAAACATTCCGAAAACTACCTAAATCACTTTCTCAATAATGTCTATTCCTAGAATTTCGCCTCAAGCACTTCTCAACTAGGTTCTAGAGTCTACCCACATTATCAAGACTTTACCTAACCACATAAAATGAATCTAAGCATGCCGAAATAATAAAAATGGTGGTTGAACCACTCAACAAATCTCAAGCAAAATTTATTCAATCAACATAAACTTGAAGCAATGCTTAACATTTTTCAACAATAAAATCCCAACAAACCCATTCTCATCATAGACTTATGTAATTCATCATTAGCATACACGACAAAATATGAAAATAAAATAAACACAAATAAAAAATTTTCAAATTTTTCCTACCAACAAACTAAAGATGACATTGTCGCCAATGTCACATTATGCACGAATTAGGAATAGAAAAACAAAATCTACAAAGTTACGAGATAGTTCCCTGATTAATCCGTGAAGTTGAAGTTTCGCTCAACAGCATGCACACTCGGTCATTGGCTTTCTCATCACCATAATCTGTAAAAACAATTGAAATAATGTGGTGTCCACTGTGTTAGAAAAGTTCACTGACTAATATGAAAATATTACAGTCCTAATCTCACCTTTACAACTACTAGGAAATTAAAACAAAATTTAAACCATCCAAAACAAAAAGAATTTAGTTCAATGTTCGAAATGAAATATAAAAACAACTAAAAACAAAGAAATTAAAATACAAAAACAGGTGTTCAGGTTCATTCTTCGGCCTCCTCCTCTCCCTCGGTATCGTCCTTTTCTGAGTCGGAGCCCATCCATTCTTCTGAATCCCAGTCTGCCCATTGGAAGCTCGAAGTATCAATGTTGAGCTTGGTGAAGCAACTGTGCTGCATGTCATACATCATCTGGGTCTGCTCTGCCAGCCAATCCTAACGTTTTGCCATTTGTTTCATCTGACCTAGCATCTGCTGCATCATCTCCTTCATAGTGGCTGTGGAACTAGATGATGTGGCAGTGCCTTGTGTGGTTCTCTGTTGTTTTGTCTCGGCGCTGGGTACTTCATCGGCTGGACATTCAAGATGCTTGTGATAGTAGGCTGTGTCGAGAATTGGGGCAACATGGATAAGTGGCTCATCATCTTTTGCCTCGACTCCTGCTCAAGTGCACAACTTTGTAATGAGATGTGGGAAAGGGAAACTCTTTCGCCCTGGTTTGGCTGCATGCTGAATGTTAGTCAAGATAATGTTTCCCACATCCATTCTCTTTCCTGTGGCAATAAAATAGAGCAATAATGCCTTCTCATAAGTCAAGGTACTATAGGGCGTCTCCGGCATCATCCTCACACAAATAAAGTACTGCCACAACCGAGCTACCAGTGTCAAATTAGTTCCCTTAATGCTCTTCCTACCCTTCTTCGAAATCTCCCAAGGGGTATCCAGTTTTGCTATAGCCTGAAGGATCACCTCATCCTTTTTCTGTGTCTTCCTAAATTCCTCATACTCATCACGGTCAGTGTGAGGCAAGTTATAAAACTCATTGATGACCTTCGTATCAAATGCCACATCAGTACCCCTAAAAAACACATAACCAGATTCACACTCCGGGAGGTTGGCATAAAACTCTCTCACTATCGACTCTATGGCCGCATGTGCAGGTTCACCCATAAACAATTCCCAACGTCTCCCTTGACCCCACTCCTTAGCCTGGCTCGTGGTCAATCCACACTCAGTAATAAATCCCTTACCTTTCCTTTGGATTGCCCCTTCATATCGTTTCTGAGCCTTGTCATTAACAAATCGATTGTCCACCTTTTTCCCTTTTCCTTTCCCCTTGGACAATACTTTGAGCGGCATTTTCCCAAACTTACAAATCAACTCAATAATTCAACTCTAAGCACCCTACGAACAACCACAATCAATCCTGCAAAAACACCACACTTCCAAAAATCGCACCTAGACCCCCAAACTTCGATTCTTCCAAACTTCACAAAACACTCCCAAAATTCAAACCCAAACTCCTCAACACTACACAATTCACAATCTACACTTCCTCAAACAAAATCAAAGCACAATAATATGAAAAATCCACAACTGAATCAACAATCAACATTTTCAGATCTACAACTTTAAACTCAAAATTGTGCAATTAAAAGCTTAGGGAACTTGAAATCTTACCAAAACTATGAAGTATTCACCACCAATTTAGCCAAAATCAGCCTAGATCGCAAAATCCCCAAATTCTTGAACCCACAATTTTCTTCAATTTTTCGCGAAGATCTTCACTAAAATGAGTTGTTTTGGTGTTTAGAAAGGTTAAATAGTAAGATATTGTGCGGGAAATCACTGGAAAGGCTTTGGATCGAAGATGGAAAAAGTTTGCTCTCGGATGTGTTTGAAGTGTTTTGTGAAAAATGAAGAGTCGCGGTCACTATTTATAAAAAAAAAACAAGTTTCGCCACAGCGAAAAATTACAGAGCCCATAGCGCCTCACCAAAGAAAATACTTTGGCGCGGCGAACTTTCCTTATTCAATTTCGCCCAACTTTATTCGCCGCGACGAAAATTTCTAGAGCCTACAGAGCCTCGGCGAAGTCTGGGACTTTTCGAATTCCATTTCTTGCAAAATGCAGTTCGCCGCAGCAAAAACTAGAAAATTTCCATTTTTCGCCTTAGTTCGAAAATTCACCTAGAACACCCAAAAACACACAAAATCAAAATAATTTTAAATCATATGAAAACTAAACAATTTCAAATAACAAATAAATGAAAAACAATTGAAACACTTGGGTTGCCTCCCAAGAAGCGCTTGTTTATAGTCGGGAAGCTCGACTTTCTCAAGTCCTTTCGTCAATCCGGGCTATCTAAATATATCATAACAGAGAAATTTCTACGGATAGAAAACTCAGTGATAGCTTTGAATCATCATGACCTCAAGCCTTTGACCAACGCTCCCAGTTGAAGGGATGAATTCTAAAGAGAGATTAGTAGAAGAAATGATCGTAAATGATCTAATGATGATTAGAGAAAAGGAAAGAAACAACGGTTTGAGCCCAAGAAATCTTATGTTCCAGTTCCTCGTCGTGACTGCGACCATGATAACTTCACTCCACTCAATGCATTAGTTTCAACTATTCTAGACAAGTCAGTAGAAGCTAATTTGCCCAAAGAGCCAAAACCCATGGAAAAGCCCTCCTCTAAAAGGAATGGCAAGAAATATTGCTATTACCATCGAGACAATAGGCATCACACCGATGAGTGTCGAACTCTTAAGTAAACAATTGAAGACCTTATTCAAAAAAGCCACTTCAATGAGTATGTTAATAGTACAACTCCCACAAGGGAGAAGGATCAGGAAGATGGCGGGGAAACGCGTAGAGGTCGCAAAGGTCTTTACTTGGTAGGGACTATCTTTGGGGGACCTCATGTAGTTGGAATTCTTAAAATGCACAAGAAAAGTACACCCAAGAAGCATGGCGTGAGCCCTTTAATGTTCTTAGTCTGAAACAGCGACCTTACAAGTTGTATAGAGAATAAGAGATTACCTTCTTTGAAAAAGATGCGAAATGAGTGCACCACCTTCATGAGGATGCACTTGTTGTCATGGCTAAGATAGAAAGGTGCGAAATCCACAGGGTGTTGGTAGACAATGGAAGCGCTGTGAATATTTTATTTCAGCAAGCCTTTGAGGAGATGAAATTGGAAGAGACAGACTTAAAGCCTGTTACCACTCCTCTCTATGGTTTTACCGAGGACCATCTAACCCCTCGAGGAATAATTTCTCTTCTAGTCACTTTGGGATATCCCTACGAAGTTACTAAATTGATAGAATTTTTGGTAGTGGATTGTCCTTTAGCATTCAACAGCATCCTTGAACAACCTCTATTATGGAAGGCTATCACCTCAATTTACCACCAAAAGATGAAGTTTCCCACTCCGACAAGGTGTGGGTGAAGTCAGGGGATCACAACATGAATCTCGCGACTGTTATTATAAGGCAGTCCAGATGGCATGCAAAGGGAAAAGGAAGCCCGAGGGTATTCTCGAACAGGCAATGACAATTAGCAGGATCGAGCCATAGCCTAGTCCAATGGAAGACAACATTGATCCTCATGTTCAAGAGGAGTATACCCACAATGGGCCAGTTGAGACTTTGTCTGAGGTATCTATCGACGAGAATGAGCCAACTCATGTGCTAAGAATCAGAAGTAACCTCAACTCTCAGCTCGTTGCTAATTTAACGAGCTTCCTCAAACATAATATTGATGTTTTTGCATTAACTCATGCGACATGATCAGGATTAGCCCCAAGGTTATATGTCATGCACTCAACATCGATAGAGAATTCAAACTAGTTCGCCAAAAAAGAAGAGCTATGGATCCAGAGTGTTATGCAGCCCTTAAGGTTGAGGTGGATAAACTTCTCACAATCAGGTTCATTCAGGAAACTCATTACCCTAGTTGGGTCGCCAATCCTGTTTTGGTGAAAAAAAAAAACCCAATGGTAAGTGGCGAGCCTGCATTGATTTCACCAATCTCAACAAAGCCTGCCAAAAGGACAGTTTCCCTTTACCAAGAATTAATGAGCTCGTTGATGCCACTTTCGGGCACGAGTTGCTAAGCTTCATGGATACCTATTCGGGGTGTAATCAGATTCTAATATTCACACTCGACGAGGAGCGTACCTTGTCCATCACAGATCTAAGACTTTACTGTTATAAAGTCATGCCCTTCTATCTAAAAAATGCTAGGGCAACCTACCAACATCTACTTAATCGTATGTTTTTTGAGTAAATTGGGAAAACAACAAAGGTCTATGTTGATGACATGTTGGTCAAGTCGTATGTCGCTTCAGATCATATAGTCCACCTCGCAGAAATGTTCAGCATACTCCGAAAGTGCAAAATGAAACTTAATCTTTTTAAGTGTTCGTTCAGAGTATTCTCAGGAAAATTCCTAGGGTATATGGTTAACCATCGAGGAATTAAAGTCAACCCCGAGAAGACCCAAGCTCTTTTAGATGTGAAAAGTCCAGCAAATTGCAAACAAGTTCATAGCTTGAATAGGAGAATAATGGCTCTCAGTCAAAAATTGATGCATGCAAATGCAACACCTAATTTTACCTCACTAAATTCTAATGCAAAGTCATGTAGTAGTAAAGAGCAAGTAAGGGTCTTTCCCGCAGAGGATTTGTGAACTTAATTAATTATCTACTTCTAACGGGGTTTGTCACGAATTATAAAATCTCAACAAAAACTAAAAAAAACTCAAAGCAAACAATGTAAATCAAGCAATTAATGATGATAGAGAAATCAATAAGAGAAACTGGATTGAAGGTTTATTCGCCACCACAAGACATGAATTACATAAAATAAAAGCACTCTTTAACTTTCTACCCTCTTAATCACATCAGCTCAGAAAATATCAAACTTTGATAAGTTCTATCTCTCCTTACTAAGTCGTTAGATTAGACACGGTCATAACCCAATTCCCTATTTATTAGATAACCTAAGATACGATCTCTAGATTCAAAGTAATAAAAGCATTAAGTTGCGAGAGACGTATTGAATCAAGGCTAAACTCGTATGGTCGGTTTAGTTATCTCGAGTGATTACCCCCCATGTATGCAGGCATACACTTTACCACTAGTTATTTAGGTTAATAAAGCAATTTCGTACTAAACAACCTAAATTGGCATTAATAAATTAATCCTAACGATTTAATTGGTCACTTAAACAATTAGAAGAATCTAGTTAAACCCTATTTTCAGAGAAATAATCACATAACCAAGAGGGATCAAAAGATAAAAAGATGTAGATTTTATTGAACACAAGACATGTCTAGGGTTTTGAAATCACAAAAGAATTAGTTCTTCATGAATAAATATGAGAACATCATTGTATTATTCATAACAAATAATAATAAAAAAGAAGAAGAAAAACTTAGTGAAACTTGGTTGGATTAATGAAGTTGATGATGATCTCCTCCAATTCTTTTTCTCCAAGCCTTCTTTAATCTCCCTTTTTCTTCAGTTCTTGAATAATCATTGTTCTGTCTTTTTTTATTTCTCAAAGAATTCCCCCTCAAATAATGCTAAAAGACTTCTATTTATATCCTATAAGGGTTAGGGTTTTGTTTTCCTTAATTATAGTTAGTTTAGGACTCTTAAAACCCTATTTTCCTAGTCAAAAATGGAGGAAAAGTTCCCAGCTGTCGTGACTGTGTCGCAGCACTGTAGCTACTGGAAAAAGTGTGCCGCGGCACAGTAGCTACTGGTCTTCTTCCCGCATCATTCCACTGTTCTTCAGAGATGGTGATTTTTGAACTCGATAATGATGAAATTTGGAAAAGTGGTAAACATATGAAATGTAGCCCTTTGAATCAGCTTTCCAACGGTTCAAGAATTATATTAATCTAACTTCTACATCTCAAGATATTATTAAAATACCATGACATGCTCAGGCTCGAACGTAATCTAGGATCTTCTCTTTACTTCAACTTCCATAACTTCTTCAATTCAACTTCGATTCTCGATCCGTTTGTTTCCAGTCATCACAAATTCTCTCGCCAACATCATCTCTCATCCGAATATTATTTTTGAGCCTTATTTCCTGAAAACACAACAAAAATACCCGTGATCCCGAAAAGTGCATTTATGAAATAATTAAGTTAATTCATGCAAATTAATCCTAATTTCCCACAAATGATACCTATAAACCACTAAGTATAAGTGTATTTTCAAGCACTTATCAAGTCGCCTCATATCAAGAGCAACAGATCGTTGTTTTCCGTTCTTCAATACACTCAAGGCCAACAAGAAATTTGAATGTACTCTAGAGTGTGAGCAAGTCTTCCAGAGCATAAAAGAGCATCTTGGAAAGCCGCATCTTCTATCTAAGCCACTTCCCAAGGAAATTTTGTTTCTCTACCTGTCCGTTTCTTAGTATGCGATAATCACAACTCTCATTTGAGAAGAAGGCAAAATTCAATGGCCAATGTATTATCTCAGAAAACGGTTATTGGATGTCGAGTCAAGATATCTAGAGATTGAGCGATTAGCTTTTGCTTAGCTAATTGCTTCCAAGAAGCTACGACCTTATTTCCATGCCCACACTATCCATGTTTTAACCAATTATCCGCTTAGACAAGTCTTTCAGAAACCAGAGGCCTCGGGTAAATTGCTTAAATGGGCCATAGAATTAAGTCAGTTCGATCTGCATTACAAACCGAAAGTAGCCATCAAAGGGCAAGTCGTGGCTGATTTTATATCGGAGTTCTCTTATCAACCAGATCGAGAATCTGATCAGCCAGCCAATGAAGTTGTACAAGAAACTGTTCAAAATTTGTCAACATGAAGTCTCTATGTTGACGGATCTTCTAACTTAAAAAGAGTCAGAGCTAGTCTTCTGCTCATTAGTCCTAAAGGAACTCGCATTTATGGAAATCTTAGGTTCAGATTCAAAGCCACTAATAATGAGGCTGAGTATGAGGCGCTATATGTTGGTTTGCGATTAGAAAAAGATATGGGGTCAGAAATGATTGACATCAATAGTGACTCCCAACTGGTAGTTAACTAGATATTGGGAGAGTATCAAGCCATGGCCGCACTTGAGCCTTTTAAGCAGTATACGATCAAGTAGATCCCGAGAGATAGTAACTCTATCGCAGATGCTTTGGCTAAGATAGTTTCATCACTAGAATCTGATATGCCAGATAATATCCCAATCAAATACATCAAAGTTCCCAACATCAACTCACCCGACCAAACAATGGCTGAATCTATGTCTTGGATGACTCGAATCATTCAATATCTCAAAGAAAGGGTTCTTTCTAACAGCAAGACTGAGGCCAGACTCCTACAAACTAGAGTTGATTGTTACACCTAATCAGAGATCAGTTGTATAAACGAGGATTTAGTACTCTTCTCCTCTGATGTGTGATAGATGAAGATGCAAACTACGTAATGAGAGAGATTCATGAAGGAATCTATGGTAATCATATTGTCATACGATCTCCACCAATAAAATTTTTCGCTAGGGATATCATTGGCCTTTGCTTCATGAAGACACCTACAACTTTGTGAAGAAGTGTGACAAGTGCTAAAGATTCACGAACATCCCGCGAGCTCCTTTCCACTAGCTAACAATGATGACTAGTCCTTGGCCATTCGCTAAGTGGGGGATTAATCTCATCGTTCCTATGCCAACCGGTAAGGGTGGTGTCAAATATACTGTGGTTGTAGTGGATTATTTCACTAAATGGGTGAGGCAGAGCCTTTAGCCGCGATCACTACAAAGAAACTCAAAGACTTTGTCTTCAAGAATATAGTGTACCACTACGGAATTCTTCATACACTCCTCTCAGATAATGGAAAACAGTTTGACAATGGAGAGTTCAAACAGTTTTGTGAAGAGCCGATGATTCATAATTAATTCACCTCAATAGTAAGACCACAAGCTAATGGTCAAGTTGAAGTTGTCAACAAAACTATTAAGCACACTTTGAAGGCCAAGCTTGGCATAGCAAACTGTAATTGGGCCGACGATCTCTCAGAAGTTCTATGCACATATAAAACAACTCCGAGAACTTCTACTTCAAAGACATTATCATTCTCGCTAGCATATGGTTGCAAGGCAGTGGCCCCAGTTGAAGGAGAAACTGGTTCACATCAGAGAGAATTTTATAATGAGACAGACAATGAAGCACTTATGCGTGCAAGTCTAGACTTGGTTGAAGAACACTGCAACAAAGCTCAGTTAAAGATAGCTTCCTACCAATAGTGGGCTAAAAGGTTCTTCAACTCCAAAGTTAGGAAAAGAGACTTTCAGGTCGGTGAGTTGGTCCTCAAATAAGTCATTCTCGGTATAAAAGAACCAAGCACAATAGTATTGGGGCCTAACTGGGAAGGTCCCTATCAAGTCGCTAAGGTGATTCAACCTGGGACGTATCATCTTAAAAGGTTTAATGGTTCTAAAGTTTTAGGAGCTAGGAATGTTGAGCATTTGCGACCTTATTATCAGTAATTCAAAACTCTTGTATAGCTTATACGATCTGTTTTATTTGTAATCTTAACTTGTAAATTTCATCAATAAGATTATTCTCATTCTTTTTCAAGAATTACTTGTGTTGTAATCTCAAGTTTTTATAATATTGTTATTTACAATGTTTTACAAGTTTTATGATCAAAAGAGTTGTATTCATTTCATGAAGTACTTAAATTATAAAAGTGTTATCACAAATGGCCAAGAAGTCTATTTATATATTGACATAATATGTACATAGATGATCAGCAAGCTATATCGAAAGGAAAAAGAGACAAAAGAGATACTTCGATAGTAGCCAGAGCAAAGGTCGATCACTTCTCTTGAACTTCAGAATCCCTGACTTTCGCTTCTACGATCTTAGGATCAATAGCTTGGTCTTTGAGATTCTTTTTTTCTTGCTAATCCTCTTTCTGGGCAATCTCTTGGTCTTCTTGTTCTTCAACCGACTGCGTCGATGCAAGCACTACATGATATTCTTCAAGAAGGCTGGAAAGATCCATGTTTGGATTAATCGCTCGCAAGCTATAAATAACTTGCAGCGACCAATAACTAGCTTTCCTTTCCACCCTATTGCTAAGCTGCCACATTTGGTCGGTCAGTGAAGTGACTTGCCCATAGGACACCTCGAGCTCTAACTCCTTGGCTCTCACTTTCTTCTCTTTGTTCATCCACAAAGTAGTTCAAAAATCCTCCATCTCCTTTTCTCGATTCAAGCTCTCTTAGAGTTGACTTTCTCTTTCTTTAAGCTCATGCTCTCACAAGCCCAAATCTCTAGCGAGCTTCGCCATTGTCATCTAAAGCTCTTTGACTTGATCGTCCTTTTTCAAAAGCTCTTGCTTTTGGAACTCCACTGCTTGCAAGTAGAGTCCTTTTCTGTTAGAAGTGTGCTCGCTTGAAGTTGTGCATCACTTGTGGCTTCGTTAGAATCCGCCAGGGCTTGCCTCAATTTCATGATCTCCTCCTTCATTTCATGAAGTTTTCCTCCAAAGTTGATCTTCATTTTGTTATGCGTGAAATGTTCAGGGCAAGCATAGACTGCAAAGGAAAATGATTAAGAGTTAGTTTTATTTATAAAAACTAAGAAATTCGATCAACGTCCAAGAGTTTGCAAAGGGAAATATTTGCTTTACCTGGCTTTGCAGTTGGAGCGCAATGACCAAAAGGTCGGAAGGTCAGAAGACAATGTACCTTTCAAAGGTCGACTCTAGTTAGCACTCAAGAAGTGTGAAGATCACCAACCTTAGATGATCTGGAAGTTGCCTAAGAAAGTCTAAGAAAGACTTGTCCCGATCTCTCATGTCAGGAATCTCCTCGCTCTGTTCTTGGCCAGGTTCTCTTTAAGTGGCCTCGCCTTCTTTCCTTTGAGATGCCTTTAACACATCTTTTGGAGGGGCTTTCAAAGCAAGGAGTTAGGTAGGTTGTAGCGTGCCTAGCAATATCCTAAAGTCGTCTTACTTAGACTCAGACACTTCTATTGTTATTATCCTCCTCCTTTTCGTACCCATCATCTTCTTTTTCATTGGATGTGCAACAGCAGGCTGGGGAGCTTTTTCACGTCGCTCCACAGTTCGTTGCCTTTTGGCACCAGTTTGGGTCCCCGTTATAGGGAGACTGTCCAAAGTCGCTCTAGCTTGGGAGCCTGGATTCAACATGGGGAAGGTGATTCCCACAAGTCGATTTGGTTTCTTCGGCTGCATGGTTGCTACATGGCATCAAAAACGAATAGTGAATAAAGTCTAAATATTTAAAAGACTTGGGTTTTTCAAATTAAAGAAAAACTTACGAGCTAAACTGGCTAGATATGCCTCAAAAGGAAAGAATCCGTATTTTCAAAGATTTTCAGTCTTCACGAGCAGTTTCACTTCTTAACCTTCATCCAAAAATTGGCTAAATGCTTGAATGCGGTTACGATCGGTCAACAGCTGCAATTTGGTCGTTTTGTTTTCTACAAAAGAAAAAAGTTCATTAGCTTATATTTTGAAAAAAAGAATAAGTAAAAAAGGACAAAGGACCTGGAATTGAAGGGAAAAAATCTACTCAGTTTCTGAAATTTATAGACACCGTTGTACTTAAAGAAAAAATATTTGGTTTCTTATGCTCCCACATTACTAGATAACCAAATATTCCTCCATCGATCGTTGATCGCTTGGAGAAGTAGTACGAGTCCTTATCTTTACTCTTTTTCAAAATATAGGTGCAAGCGAGCTCTAGCGTCGTTGGCTTTTCGAGGTCATACTCACAAAATGACATATATATAGCGACAACTATCATATATGTGTTCGATGTCAACTAGAATAGTGCAACCTGGAAATGGTCGAGAATTGACCTAATGAAGGGTGGAAGGGAATTCTCACTCCGCATTTAAAAATTCGCAAGAATTCCCTTGGGAGGATCTTGAGCAGTGTACGACCTCTTTCGGTACACGTCCACTAAGATCACGTATTGGTCCAACGCCTTTTTATTTCTTCCTTTGTGGCAGTCGACCTTATCACCTTCTTGGGTCCTATAGAGGTACCCGTTGGGTGTGAGCTTTCTTCGCCAGCTATTCTCATTTCACGGATCTCCACTAACTCTAGAGTCTGTAAAGGTACGACATTTAGGTGAAACTCAAACCTTGAAAAATATACCTCATACGACAACTCAGACGAAGTAGAGGAAATCTCTATGGTTTCTACCATGGCTATCAGGCTCCTAAACCCTAAAACTCCTAAAAACAGTCCTTCAAGACTCTTTACCCCAAGTTTAAGCCTTCAAGTGTTTCTTTCTAACACTACCCAGAAGTGCTCCTTTCCTAGACCTACGAGATACCTATAACCACCATGACTGTAAAAAGAAAAATTTGCGAGAATGTGAAAAAGAGAAAAATGAAGAAATTTCTTTACCTCTCGGTTGCCTAAAATGATGTTCTGATGTAGCGTTGGGCTCACATGAACTGGTAAAGGAAGAACATATTTTTTTAGAATAAGAAGATGGTTTTTTCTCTTTAAAAAATTCGAGTTCTCTAAAAAGTTAAGGCAAGTTAGGGTTTTATAATGAAGAAGATGACGCTACAGCTTCTTTATAAGCAACGTTTGGGCGAGAATTCATTCTTAACTGTGGATCACAACCATGTGTCATCCATCGATCCATGGGAAGAGTAATCCCACGCCTCGTAGAAACCAGTTATCATTGCCCTTTATCGAGAACACCAATCACCAGCATAATTATCTCATCCGTATTTAATGCGCCAAAAGGGAATATTGTTTTAGCATGGCTTGCATTTAATGTTCATGACTGACACTTATTGCGCACAGTGACACTTCTGTCTGATAAAGATTACTTTATTGACCGACCCAGCTATTGAATGCAACAAAGAACATCTGAAGAGGTTGTTTAAAAGAGACATTTATTCAACATGTCAAACGCGAACACCAAACAAGATGATTCAAAATTTTCAGCCATGTAATATTATAAGTGTTTCAAGTCATGAATGACAGTTAGAGTTCTCAAAAACTCCCGATGTGTCAAGGCAAGATCAAGCTCAGGTCAATAGATCTCAGTAAACGATCACACCAGGTCGCCTATTACTCTTAAGTCATAGTACATGACTAGCCTTCAGTTCGTGAGATAAGAAAGAATTTAGATCAAGCAATCAACTTCAGATTGTCTGCAACAATGTGATTGTATCTCAATTCTCAACTCGAGCAAGCATTTCTGAAGTCAAGTCAGGTCGCGACATAATCATGAAGTTCTCAAGATCCAATTCTTTGCTATCTCAAGAACTAGGGAACTTTTGTTATGCCTAAAAAATCAAGACTGAAATAAGCTTATGTTAGCGAGCACCAATCAGAGTTCGAGAAGGCTTTGTGCCACCTAGAATCTACCACATCACCCCAAGACAAGAAGAATATAGTTGTCACCAACCCAACCGAAACAAGTTTTGTTTGTGAATGAATTTGGTTCGCACACTTGTCCAAACCCCATATAATTTAAGAATATTTCCTAAGTTATCAACCAATGGGGTACAAGGAAGGACTTGCACGACACCTACCCACTTGCAGACTTGTGATTATTACCCTGAAATCGGTGGCTATAAATAAAGGACTTCCCCTCACATAATCAAGATCAGACTCTAAAATAAAGAGCATCATTGGAAATGTTCTAACAACACTATTAACCAATGGGCTCTAAATCTGTACCAACCCTTTTTAAGCCAGCCCACCAACTCTTAATAAATCCCAAATATACTTCAAAGGCCAAATACTATATCTACCCATTTATGCAGCCCACGATCTCATACCCGTTCACACAATTGAGCCCACTAATTTAATTAAATCTAATTACCCAAACCAAATAACAATAAATGTCCAGCAAAATAGAAGCACCCAAATATTATAAACTTAATAAATACCATATTAGTCTTGTTCATGGGTATAAGTATGACAACCACAACCAGTAGACCCATAATTATAGACCAACTACAAGCATTTCCTTTCACAATTACCACCAACCGATACATGCATACAACAACCAAATATGCATTCTGTAATTCCTGAAGTTTCCAGCATCCATTTGTGTTTAAAACTGTCAACAAAGTGACCTAAAACACACCAAAAATCCGGCCACATTATAACCATGAAACTGACCCCAAAATGCAGTCCTTACACACGCAATTTCAGCCTATATTCCATGCTCTATTCTGCCAACAATGAACCCCATAGACACACATAATCCAGTCACCCCTTTCAAACATAAATTGAGCAAAAATGCAATCTACAATATATATAATTCCAGCCACCATTTTATGCATCATCCAGCCAAAACCCCACCAGTCAAACATTACCATTAGAATTCATTCAAAACAAAAACACTCCCATTTATTAATCAAACAAACCAGGCCCACTAATTGCCTGGATTTCTCTTCACCAACTCAACTCAAACAATCACAACACAAGCAATATCTCTCCACAACTCTATTCAACATATATTATACATGCATGGTATATCATTAATCAACTTAAGACCAACATTAATTTTAATGAAAATTATTAATCCACTCACCTTTTTCGAGCCAAAAACCTTGATCCGAAGGAGTATAAATCCTCTAATTGTGCCCCCTGCTTGCCTCCCTCCCATAATCCTAATCTTCCTCTACTCCTTCCAATCACCGAAATTTGCCCGCCGGCAGCCACTTTCATCGCTCTCTCTCTCTCCCTCTCTCTCTCTTTCTCTCCATTTCTTTCCTCCCTTTCTTTTCTCCGTTTTCTCTCTTTTCTTTCTCTCTTCCCTCTCTTTTCTTTCTTCTCTTTTTTTCTTTCTTTCCTCTCGTCTCTCTTCTTCCTCTCTTCATCTCGATTCGTCTTCTTTTGAGCGAACAGCTTATTTTAATACTAACTACGGTAACTTTCTTAAACCCCTCCTTGTTTCAGATATTACACTCTCCTCCAAAAATGTTTCAATTTCTTGCCCTTTAACCCCCAAAAAATCGCAAAATAAAATCTAATAAAATCTAAAATACAGGGTATTACAAGCATTTTTGGGTATTTTATTCATCATCTCATGATAGTTGTTAGAAGGGGATAGAGAGAAAATTATCACCAGTGAATGGTGACACCAAATGTTCCTTGATTAATGACATTAACGAACATAGTATCCCCTTTACGAGCCATAATCGTTGCTCCTGGAAAACTTCCATTAACAGTCAACATGCTTTTTGTGCTACACAACTTTGTGAAATTCACTTCTTTTAGCTAAAAAACATGCATAGCTTTACCCATTAAAATAATTAATATCGAGCATTATAAAAAATAAAATCGAAACAAGAGTGAGATGGAGTTATAATTAACATATAAGACATGTATCATATCATGGCATATATTGATCCGAGCAATGGATAGAATTCTTAATCATTTTCTGTCTGAGATTTCTTTAAAATAGCTAAACCCTTGATAATCTTCCCAACTTATTCCCAAGAGAAAATAAATAAATTAAAATTTCTGAGAAATGTACAGAGCAAACATAATGACATAATAATATAAATAAAGCGCTTACCACAAAATCATAATGGTGGATGGTGGGACGTCGGACGCTGAGCCATGGAAAGAAGCAGCCCATCTAGAAACGAGAACCCTAAAATAAAACCTATCTTTTTCGCACCCATTGTTGTTTTTCTTATGTGTTCTCAGGTTGCCTTCTTTTTTCTGAAATCTTTAGCTGCTTTCTCCGGGATACTTATATTGGTTAGAATAATTTATATTGTAAATAGTTCCAAATGTCATTTTCATGAAATATATATTACAAGCTTAATCCATAACTAATATCGTACCTATGTGTCAACAACGCTCCATGTTTCTGGATCAAGAATTCAAGATCAATTATCATCAGATCACTCTCTCAGTCGTCACCAAGTATTGATTCACGTAAATCCAACCAGAAACAAAAACCATTTATTTATTTTGGTTTTGAAGCCTTGAGGAAAATTTGCGCATATAAATAGTGACTTTTGATTCTAACAAAAATATAAGAAGGTCAAGGTTACTCTCTCAGGTGCATTAATTGGCAAAGTAAAAACTCCATTAATAAGAAGAGATCTATTTGATAGATTTTATTACTCTTCTTATTAATGTTTTGGCAACATTCACCCTATTAATTAGTTAGTTTTATCCTCCTATAGAGATTCTTGTTTGGACAAAAATCTTAGATTATGAAACATTAAGACATGATAGGATTTCATCTCTTTTTTGTCAATATCACGATTATTCTTGAACTCCTCAGTAAAAGTTAAAATTTCCTTCAACTTAATCGATTATATTATTATATTTGTGTTTGAGATATACTAGACAACTAATTTAATATTTTTAATATAGCAAAAGGTGTTAGAAAAAACAAGCATATATATCAAGTTATTCATGTATGTCTATCTATTAAGCAACTTCTAATATAGGTATTGGATTTTAAAGCTATCAATTATGATGGTGATTATCGATGAAAAACAAAGTACATATATATATATATATATATATATATATATATAACGTTTATCTATTCTAAATATAAGTGCACGGATTATGTGGGACACCTCACTTGACACCAATGTTTTTAAAGTTGGACCGCCCCTTCATCGGGTCAAGGGGACGTTTCCTAGGTTGATCGGTTCGACCTACTGGATCGATTACCTTCGGTAAATTACCGTCAATCCTTACAAATTTGAAATCTAGCAAACACACCCTCGTAGCTTCTGTACTTTTTTTTCTCTTTCTCTTCGTCACTTTCTTCTTTCTTCTATCACTTTCCCCTCTCTCTTCTACAACTTTCTTCTCTTTCTTGTTCCTTCCTCTTGAAAGTTTTAATTCCTTTACCAAATGAATTAAACCTAAAGCGGAATGGGTTGCTATGTTGATTTTAAGAGTTCTTTGAACATAAACATAAAGCAATAAAAATAAACCAAAGTAAAACAGTATCAGATTTTTACATGGTTTGGCAACATGCCTACATCCATGGGACCAAGACCAGATAAAACCTATCCACTATGGTAAACATTTATAGTTCAATTATAAAGCCGAAGTTAAACATCAGTTGTAAGAACACTCCCTGTTTTGCAATGCTTCAAACTCCACCCTTTGGTCGAACTTCGAACTACCACAACAAGCTCCACGTTCACAAGACCACCTGGTCAACCTTGAGCTCCTCTCAAGGATCAACACCGAAGACGTACTTCAGCTCCAAAAGCTTGAAATCCCATCAAAAATCACCAATGGAAACCCATATTCCAGCCATGAACAAATAAACAAACTGTAACCAAGGTGTTTGTAAGCCTACCTAAGGCATATAAAACCTAGTTCAAAACAAAAGAAACCTCAAGGAATTTTTAGAGTAATATCAAAGGAATAATCAGGCTTAAGAAGAATTGCATTGGAGGAGACGAATATATAGAAAACTGGGTCTCCAATGCAAGAGGACATGTGGCAAGCAATAACTTTATTGAATTCACCTTTATAAAAGTTTATTCCAATATCAAGATGTCATCTATCAAAGAGAATAAAACCTTCTAGCACATTAAATATGAAATTGACAAGTGTTATGGACAACACAAATATCTCAAAAGAGAATATAACAGCTCATGCATTCTAGAAGCATAACACGTGTTACCCAAATAAATTTGCCAAATACGTTGAGATTACTCTAACTCAGAGGTGCTCACCCGATATAGCAGATAAACAACATAATAGAAGGTGGTCACTTTTAACACAAGGTCTTCACATTAGAAATTTAAATAAGAATGATTGTGCAATATTCCAAGTGAATTGTTCATATCATGACTAGTATTACACCACTAGAATCATAAGTTGACAAAATAACTTACACCTCCATTCTTCATCTCTGACTTCTTCACTTCATCCTCTTCCTTCTTCTATTCTTCCCCTCCCTATTACTTTTTCTTCACTTTTGGTTGAGCCATAACTTTTTTTTTTCACCAAAGATTCTGGACCTACATAAAAGAAAGGCTCAAAATTGGGTTTTGATCACACGTGCTGCCATGTCTCTAAGAGAACATGAAAAGTACTGGTTGTATGTAGCAAAGGATAAAGAGAATTTCTGCAGGGAAGTTTCAAGAGCATCAATACAGCTAATAAGAGAATTTCAGCTAATAAGAGCACCAATCTGGCTTGTGGGTATTCTTCTTGATGTTGAAAGTTTAGATTTTGATGTTGAAAGCTTTGTTTTTGATGGTGAAAGTGATATTTTTTTGTGAGTTTTGTTATGACTAAGATGTAGAATTGGTGATTGAAAGATGTGGGGAGCATAGAATTGGAGACTGATTATNAAAAAAATACAGGGTATTACAAGCATTTTTGGGTATTTTATTCATCATCTCATGATAGTTGTTAGAAGGGGATAGAGAGAAAATTATCACCAGTGAATGGTGACACCAAATGTTCCTTGATTAATGACATTAACGAACATAGTATCCCCTTTACGAGCCATAATCGTTGTTCCTGGAAAACTTCCATTAACAGTCAACATGCTTTTTGTGCTACACAACTTTGTCAAATTCACTTCTTTTAGCTAAAAAACATGCATAGCTTTACCCATTAAAATAATTAATATCGAGCATTATAAAAAGTAAAATCGAAACAAGATTGAGATGGAGTTATAATTAACATATAAAACATGTATCATATCATGGCATACATTGATCCGAGCAATAGATAGAATTCTTAATCATTTTCTGTCTGAGATTTCTTTAAAATAGCTAAAGCCTTGATAATCTTCCCAACTTATTCCAAAAGAAAATAAATAAATTAAAATTTCTGAGAAATGTACAGAGCAAACATAATGACATATAATATAAATAAAGCGCTTAGCGCAAAATCATAATGGTGGATGGTGGGACGTCGGACGCTGAGCCATGGAAAGAAGCAGCCCATCTAGAAACGAGAACCCTAAAATAAAACCTATCTTTTTCGCACCCATTGTTGTTTTTCTTATGTGTTCTCAGGTTGCCTTCTTTTTTCTGAAATCTTTAGCTGGTTTCTCCGGGATATTTATATTGGTTAGAATAATTTATATTGTAAATAGTTCCAAATGTCATTTTCATGAAATATATATTACAAGCTTAATCCATAACTAATATCGTACCTATGTGTCAACAACGCTCCATGTTTCTGGATCAAGAATTCAAGATCAATTATCATCAGATCACTCTCTCAGTCGTCACCAAGTATTGATTCACGTAAATCCAACCAGAAACAAAAACCATTTATTTATTTTGGTTTTGAAGCCTTGAGGAAAATTTGCGCATATAAATAGTGACTTTTGATTCTAACAAAAATATAAGAAGGTCAAGGTTACTCTCTCAGGTGCATTAATTGGCAAAGTAAAAACTCCATTAATAAGAAGAGATCTATTTGATAGATTTTATTACTCTTCTTATTAATGTTTTGGCAACATTCACCCTATTAATTAGTTAGTTTTATCCTCCTATAGAGATTCTTGTTTGGACAAAAATCTTAGATTATGAAACATTAAGACATGATAGGATTTCATCTCTTTTTTGTCAATATCACGATTATTCTTGAACTCCTCAGTAAAAGTTAAAATTTCCTTCAACTTAATCGATTATATTATTATATTTGTGTTTGAGATATACTAGACAACTAATTTAATATTTTTAATATAGCAAAAGGTGTTAGAAAAAACAAGCATATATATCAAGTTATTCATGTATGTCTATCTATTAAGCAACTTCTAATATAGGTATTGGATTTTAAAGCTATCAATTATGATGGTGATTATCGATGAAAAACAAAGTACATATATATATATATATATATATATATATATATAACGTTTATCTATTCTAAATATAAGTGCACGGATTATGTGGGACACCTCACTTGACACCAATGTTTTTAAAGTTGGACCGCCCCTTCATCGGGTCAAGGGGACGTTTCCTAGGTTGATCGGTTCGACCTACTGGATCGATTACCTTCGGTAAATTACCGTCAATCCTTACAAATTTGAAATCTAGCAAACACACCCTCGTAGCTTCTGTACTTTTTTTTCTCTTTCTCTTCGTCACTTTCTTCTTTCTTCTATCACTTTCCCCTCTCTCTTCTACAACTTTCTTCTCTTTCTTGTTCCTTCCTCTTGAAAGTTTTAATTCCTTTACCAAATGAATTAAACCTAAAGCGGAATGGGTTGCTATGTTGATTTTAAGAGTTCTTTGAACATAAACATAAAGCAATAAAAATAAACCAAAGTAAAACAGTATCAGATTTTTACATGGTTTGGCAACATGCCTACATCCATGGGACCAAGACCAGATAAAACCTATCCACTATGGTAAACATTTATAGTTCAATTACAAAGCCAAAGTTAAGCATCAGTTGTAAGAACACTCCCTGTTTTGCAATGCTTCAAGCTCCACCCTTTGGTCGAACTTCGAACTACCACAATAAGCTCCACGTTCACAAGACCACCTGGTCAACCTTGAGCTCCTCTCAAGGATCAACACCGAAGATGCACTTCAACTCCAAAAGCTTGAAATCCCATCAAAAATCACCAATGGAAACCCATATTCCAGCCATGATCAACAAATAAACAAACTGTAACCAAGGTGTTTGTAAGCCTACCTAAGGCATATAAAACCTAATTCAAAACAAAAGAAACCTCAAGGAATTTTCAGAGGAATATCAGAGGAATAATCAGGCTTAAGAAGAATTGCATTGGAGGAGACGAATATATAGAAAACTTGGGCTCCAATGCAAGAGGACATGTGGCAAGGAATAACTTTATTGAATTCACCTTTATAAAAGTTTATTCCAATATCAAGATGTCATCTATCAAAGAGAATAAAACTTTCCAGTACATTAAATATGAAATTGACAAGTGTTATGGACAACACAAATATCTCAAAAGAGAATATAACAGCCCATGCATTCTAGAAGCATAACACGTGTTACCCAAATAAATTTGCCAAATACGTTGAGATTACTCTAACTCGGAGGTGCTCACCCGATATAGCAGATAAACAACATAATAGAAGGTGGTCACTTTTAACACAAGGTTGTCACATTAGAAATTTAAACAAGAATGATTGTGCAATATTCCAAGTGAATTGTTCATATCATGACTAGTGGTACACCACTAGAATCATAAGTTGACAAAATAACTTACACCTCCATTCTTCACCTCTGACTTCTTCACTTCATCCTCTTCCTTCTTCTATTCTTCCCCTCCCTATTACTTTTTTTTCACTTTTGGTTGAGCCATAACTTTTTTTTCACCAAAGATTCTGGACCTACACAAAAGAAAGGCTCAAAATTGGGTTTTAATCACACGTGCCGCCATGTCTCTAAGAGAACATGAAAAGTACTGGTTGTATGTAGAAAAAGATAAAGAGAATTTCTGCAGGGAAGTTTCAAGAGCATCAATACAGCTAATAAGAGAAAAGAGAACCAATCTGGCTTGTGGGTATTCTTCTTGATGTTGAAAGTTTAGATTTTGATGTTGAAAGCTTTGATTTTGATGGTGAAAGTGATAGTTTTTTGTGAGTTTGGTTATGACTAAGATGCAGAATTAGTGATTGAAGGATGTGGGGAGCGCAGAATTGGAGACTGATTATAATTTAAGGAAAAAAAAAAAGGATAAATCAAAAAAGAAAAATAAGAAGAAATTCAATTAAACCTTCATTTGATTCAACTAAAAATTTTTAAATCGATTTTAAACTAAATGAAGATTGCAATTTGTAGACGAGTTTGTGATTCGATTGACGTTTGCATAGTTAAGGGAACGAGGATGGTAGTTTGTAGGTGGAATTGGTGTGTGATTTGATCGATTGGAGTGGAAGTATGAGTGAAATTGGAAATTTGGAATTAGGGATTGTAAAATTGGAAACCAGGTATGGTTATTTTTGTGACCCAATTTGGTCCTCAAGCTGGTCAAACCAGCAGTTCGCTACTATTCCTTCGGTCCGACTACAAGTCAGCCCGGGTTAACTTACATAAGCAGTTTTTCCTTCGGCTCGAACAGGTTGAGGCTCCGGGTCCTAGTCTAACTGGTTGAACTAGCAGGGCCGAGTTTTAAAACAGTGCTTGGCATGACCTATCTCGACCGTCCCTATCCCATAAGCTCTAAGCGCACCCATGAGACTTTAGTGATCGAGACACATCATGTTGACAAGCTGAAAATCGTAAAACCATTTTCAAAATAAAACATCTCAAATCTTTTCTCATTTCTTTCATCATAATCATTCATAACAATTTTCTTGCAAACCAGGGGAAAAGATATGGTATCAGGCTTTCCATATCTTTTACAATCCAAAATCCAGAAAACAAGTACATGATGAAGAAACATAAATTTCTGCAATGGAAAATCCAAAGCATAAATTTTTGCAACGGAAAATCCAAAACATAATATTTTTACACACATGGTGGAATGACATCGTGTAGCCCAACCTTGAGTGAAATTCATTCCTTTACACGAAAATCTTGTTGGGGAGGGGAGAGGGGCGGGGGGTGAACATTTGAAAAAGTGGGATGAGCTGAAATACTCAGTGAGTGGTTTTTTTTCAAAAAGCACTTTCTAAAAAAAATTTGATATGCATTAAAGACATTCTTACTTATAAAAACTCATTTCTATGAACATATAATTTAAATATAACCCATCTCTAATTACCCATGTTGAAATCTCTCACCATAACTAGTAACCAAGGGTAAATCCATCTTACCCAGCAAGATTTATCATCGTGCGAGTAGAACCACTAAATCCTGCGAGTAGAACCACTAAATCCCTCTTACCTGGAAGTATTCGCATCATTCATTCAGGCACTAAAACCTGTTAGACCCAACAAAATTCGCATTGTTCAGGCCAAAAACTATAAATTGTCACACCCAACGGGGAAAAAAAACTAATTTCAAACGGGGGGAGAACAGATATTGGGGGTGGTTTCAAAACCACTATCATCATATACTGCTCTCCAACATCAATTATCAAAAAACTCATGCATTTGTATAGTGGAAACACATATAATAACATTTAAATTATAACATGTAACATAGGGTAAAAATTAGTTTCCAAACATATTTTCAAACTAATAATTAACCCATTTTCGCATCATCATCAAAATCTTGCCAACCTCATCAAAGTTTCATTTTCTTATGTCAATGAATAATTTCAACAAAACAATTTTTATTAAAACTCATTTCCATAGAGAAATCAAAAGATTAGGGTAAATAGAACAAATATTATGATGCTTAATAACACAATTGATATAACTTTTACTAAATAAAAGTTAGGGTTTTAGATTTTCCCACTCACAACTTTTGAAGCAACCCAATGATGCTTCTTCCTCTAAGAATCAGTCTTTTCTTCTATGGTGCCAATTAGAAGAAATTAAACCCTAAGATAACTGGAATAAGAGATAAGGATGAGAGAATACCCAATTTTATAGCTTACCCATGAAAATAGAAACCAATTTCACTTTTTGTCACTTTCGAACGATCTCTTTCCTCTCCTATGTTTTCCCTTCTTCTTCTTTCTTTTCTTTCTTTCTTCTTTTTCTCTTTCTTTCTTTCATCAACCTACTTGATATAACGTGAGCGCCTAGCAAATATCATTTTGCCCTCTCAATTTTTCATTATCTTTATAACCCTATGTAACAACTGCTGTAAATAGTACAAATGCATGCATAATAACAATAGAAAATGGGCCCAAAACTTTTCTTTTTATTATAAGTCATAGTCTTTTATACACAAAGAAAGTCATTTACAAAAATGCCATTTTAAAAGACAAACAAGGGGAAACAGTGTAGCTTTGCTCCTCGCTTGCCGACGCCCTTCCGACTACATAATCATCTAGATCCTGATCCACAAAGGAAAATAACGGGGTGAGCACAAAATAATGCTCAGTAAGTAAAACCTCTATCTGTATCCCGTATGTGTTACTCTTATTCTTTCCTTACAACTACTTCTGTTTTCTATCTACTAGACACTATAGCCTCATCTACGGAGGTACGGCCGGTGGCGTTCACACAGCACCATCTCACTCTTCATGACTGTCGGTGGAGTTTACACAGCACCAACCCGTTCTTAGTGACTACCGAGTGGGATCACGAAGCACCTACCGGTTTTCATAACTATCGGTGGAGACCACAAAGCACCTACCCGTTCCACAGATTTTGTGGTGACGATCACAAAGCACTAACCCGTTCCTAATTACGTCGGGTGATGATCTGAAACATCAACCCATCTCTAATAAATATCGGGTGATGATCACAAAGCATCAACCCATTTCTAATACTCTTCTCATTCACTCTATTCTAGCACTTCTCATTCTCTCTACCCTAGATTATTGCATCCACAAAGTTCTCTACTCATAGAGCAAGTGCATACACAAAGTTCTCTACTTTTTCTTAGGTCACTTCTCAATGCACAATTAATGCCTATGGATGGTTCACCTCCACTAATGCACTTATGAAATGCCCACGCAATTTGCAAGAATTAAGGTTCACTACTCATACTCAACCCTCTATTAGGCATTTCATCAAACAACTCAAGTGCATAATAAAACTTACTATAACAATAATTCTAAATCTTCTCTAACCATCCAAAAAAGGGAAAGAACCCCCACATAGCCACATATCTTGCCAAAGAAGGTACTTCCAAAAGGATTCTCAAACCCTCAATTCCATCTCAAACTACCTTTCCAACCACATCTCACATCTTACATTTGAAAGGTATAAACAATCACAAGCACAGAAATCTCTATTAAGCCTCAATAACATGGCATATAACATGTATACATAAGTGCTATCAAAACCTAATCAGAAAATTCCCAAGCTCAACGGGTTGGGGTTTACTTACCTGTTATGGAGAGATTTCACTAACTCTTCTTTTCACTTGGTTTGCTTGACTTTTTCTCTACTCTTAACAAAAGAACAAAAACCCTCAATATTCATATATACAAAAACTCACAAAGCTTCACAACCAAAGCAAGAATCCTTACCTTAGGATGCCTTAGATTGACTTTCTACCCCAAATCACTCCAAAAGCCCTTTAAAACTCCTTGATCAAAAGAAAGAGAATTTGAGAGGAAGCAAGAGAGGAGAGTGGCGATGGAGAAGAAGATGAAGGGTTTACAATGACTAATTCCTTTTAATGAAATTTATACACAAGCATTCCCATTTTGCCCTTACTCTTCTTTGGGAATTCTATCTATATCCTTTGATTCATTACAACCACACCCCCATAGCAACATATTCTCCATGAAAATTCCTTACATTTTACTCCCCACTTTTCCTACTAATTAGGCGTAGAATTGTCAAATTGCCCTTAGGGAAGAAAATATCTAAAACTTAACAAACATTTTGGTCGGCTTGTCGCCGCGGCGAGGAAGCTTCTGTCGCCGCGGCGAAACTGTCCAGCAGCTTCCCGTGGCTTCAACACCTCTTCGCCGTAGCGAAGATTCTTCTTCGCCCCGGCGAAGCATGGAACACTGAATTTCTTCTATTTTCAACCAATTTCAGGGCAAGTATTCAACATAACACTCAATCAAAGGTCAACCAAACAATATTACCAAGAAACCAACTCAAATAAGAGCAAAAGAAGAAACAATAACTACGTACCTCAAGTGGGGCGTTACACCCTAACACATCAACATTTATGTCACAATATGACCCCTATATTTTTACTTCTTTTGAAAGCAATCCATATACTTTACATTTTTTCCCTTAGGACCCCATTTTATAACTTCAAAAATTGACAAATACATCCCTAAATGGGAATCCTAGAGCCCCCGTTCTAAGGTGAGGAATGCCCATTCCATTTTCCAGGTAAGGCATTTCATAATGAACGGCACCATTCCATAGTTTGTTCATGCTTTTGCCCAAAATGGAGAAATCCTCACACCTAAACTAAAACGCTTGTTGCATCCCAAGGAACGCCTGTTCCTCCTTCTAGGAAAACCATTCTAGGGATGAACAGCATCGTTTCATTGGATGTTCATCCTTCTATCCTAAATGATCCATTTATCTCTCCTACACTTCCACACATGGAACATACCACAAAAGTGCACTCATCACAACCAACCATCTCAAGCTACAATTCATCTAACACAAAAAAAAACCTGCAATACAAAATCAATGCATATATACATATAACATATTCATAAATCTATTTCTCTACACAAGCAAAACAAGTAAGGGTCAAAGATACACCACACTCTCATTACTCCTATTTAGCTACAAACAACCCAACATGAACACATTAGAGTACGAGGGTTACATCACTCATATAATGTTAAAACGAGGTCAAAACATAAATATATACAATTTTAAATTATACTAATTAAATTGATTAATATATAAAATTTCATAGTTTTCAATTTTAATAATATGAACAGTAGTCATGTGTAGATAAGTGCACAAATTATGTGGTGCACCTTCAAATGAGTAATTTAATTTTTACTGACCCCTAATTATATTATTAGTGAAGGTTTTAGAATTCAACACAGACCAACCAGTTCAACTGATTGGACTGGGAACTGGTAGCTAAGTCAAGTTGGTTGAAAAAACTAAGAAATGTTGTTGACTCAGTTTGACCCATGGTTGGATTGGGGTTACTATAACGAACCGCCGATCCAATCGGGTTAACTCAATTCCTAAAATCAAAACAAGGAAATCCTTTTTTCAGTTTCATTCGACACTTCATTTCAATCTTTGACTTCTTCTATCTTCAATCCTCAGCATCTTCAATCTTCAATCTTCGACTTTTTCAATCTTTTTTTTTTTTTCCGACATCTTTGGAAGCACCACAATCACCGTCCAACAAGGTTTGTGTTTCATCTTCACTTCATTTTGCTTGCTATTGTCAAATGTTATTACTATAGTTGTTGATGTTGAAGATGTTTTTCTTTTTCTTTTTTCTTAGTTTTTTTTACTGTTATTATTATCATTGTTGTTGTTGCATGGGAGTAGCTAGAGATAAAGGGCTGAAATTGAAGAAGTGAGATTGAGATTCTTTGCTTTGAGAACAGGAGAGTTTGAATTTGGTCATGTTTTGTGAGATTCTTGCAAACTGCAATGTGCAAAATTGCACACTATAATTTGCAATTTTGCACACTGCAGTTTGCAATTTCGTAGACTATAGTTTACACAACGTAGTGTGAAATTTTGCACACTGCAATTTGCAAACTAAGATGTGCAATTTCGTAGGCTACAGTTTGCACATTACAATGTGCAAACTAGCACACTACAATTTTCAATTTTGCAAACTGCAGTTTGCAGTGAATCACAAACTATACTGCAGTGTGTAATTTCACAAACTACAGTGTGGGATTTGATGGTTGGTTTAATGCAAATTGAATATGAAAGTTGGTTTGATGCAAATTGATATGATAAGTTTATGATTCCAATTTATTGTTTAAAGTGTATAAGATAAGTGGTGACATTAGAGTTGTTGTTGTTGGTTGCTAAGGAAGAGACAAAAATCGAGAATGTCATTGTCTAGGTCTGCGCAACATTCTTTGTCTGTGGGTGCTTCCTCACATTTTTATTGAGGAAGGAATGATGTAGCATGGGGACATATTGTTGAGGGCATTGATCAAAATGGAAGGAAGACATTAAGATGTCTATATTTTTCAAATGTAATTGTAATTAGATGGTGAGGTATTTATCTTATGAAACTAAATCTAGCAAGAGTAAGGGGGGAAGTTGGAAAGTGCTCAAATGTTCCTTTTGATGTTAGATTCTAGATGCAAGAGGCACTAAAAGAAATTAGGTTAAAGAATATGGAAAAGTTGAGTCTCGTAAGTATGCAAATCCTTATGGTGCCAGCGTTCATGGATTTAAGGGTGACATGTTTAGTGTAGATTGGCAACAGGCACCTCTATTAGAAATGATCATGAATTAAGGTGTTTTTGGTAGTAAAAGGCAACGTACAAGCACTAATAGAAATAGACCAGTTGGGGTGATTGACTACTTTGCTCCAAGGACTACTCATGGTCTTAGCCCTTAATTAAGAGTGTTGTATTAGAGTAGATGCCCTAGAGCCAATCAATTATTGTAGAATTGACTCTTTGTAATAATGTTCATTAATCAATAAAATGCATTTTATTCTATATCGCGTAAATCATTGTTATTGCATTATGTATTGATATATGTCCTTAGAATGGTAGAACCGTGACGAGGGTATCAAGTGTTTCAAATCTTGATAGTGAGAACCCTATGAGCACATATGGTGGCCATTCTAGAAACATCCGTAGCCCCAGTATTATTCTGAATTAAGGGCATAGATAATACGGTAAGGCTATCATAGTGTTTAATGACCCTGTCGAAAGGCAGTGACTGATCTCACTTGTCAAGGTTGTTTGGTGACAACCTGGTGCAATATATGGGTGCTTGTTGTAGGCGGATACACTGCAGCAAGTTCATTGGACTGACCCACCAGAGGATTCTATATGGATGGTAACCCCAGTATCTATGGAACAAATCCTCTAATGAATGGTGGTGCATGTGATCCTTAGACTTGAGATCACCAGAGCGTCTTGTGCACCGATTGGTGCAGTTTGACACCAGCCTAACACAGTTATATTCAGAGCTATCAATACGGTGGTGATTGGCTGCATCAAGGAGTGTATCAAGACTATGGTCGATTGACAAAGGATTCATTACTCCGGGGTACAGGAGAAGTTATCTCATGGCGCAATTCAGTATATGGCAATGACACTAAAATTGTGGCCACAGTGGGATTGAGTTGTTGCTCTATCTAGTTTATAATAAATGTCATTAGTCCAGAAACTGAATACATAATATCGAGAGTAACCGAAGGTTGACCCTACCTCTATGCCTTCGTCTCGTCGAGATAACGTATGATGAAAAGATCGAATTGTACGGTAAACATATCGTTGACAGGTAGCTACTTTGCTGAATCCGAATCTATTGGGTGGCCATGATGTCTTACTAGGGGCCAATCTTGGTCTGTGTACAGTGAGACGATTAATTGGTGTTAATCGCGATACTATACAGTGTCGGTATGATGAGGAGCCTATGGGTCACACACATAGAAGAAAATTTTAGATCCGAGAAGAAGGAAGGGCGTTTTCATCTTTTTAAGGCGAAAGGGTATTTTGGTAATTTCACAGTGCAATTAAAATTGCTGAAGGTCGTAGCCTTTATTTAATTAGAAAAATTAAATAAGTGAAATTACGTTTAAATATCTGTTCGCATATATTTAATTAAATCGTCATTATTGTTAAATGTTAATATATAGATTAAATATATATTAATTGAGTTTAATTGAGATAACGATGAAATAAATAAAATATCTAATTAGGGAGTGTTTAGTAACATGGGCTGTTTAGGTTGGAGCCCAAGCCTATTCCATATGGGAATAGGGTATGTAAAATGCAACAATTAATTGATTAGCTCATTTTCATTGTAAAACCAAATACACAGCAGCCCCATTTCTCTCCCACGGCAGAAACCCATTTTGCCTAAAATCAATTCATTTTGATTTCATTCTTCTTTAATCTTAAAGCCAAGGAGGATCTAGCAAATCCCTCTTTGGTTCTTTGTGATTATTGTCTTCGTGTGGACTACGTCAGTTCAATCCTACGCTTGGGTCAATAGCAAAAACGTTCAAAGACAAATGTGGTGGAGCCTCCAAACGTGCGTATGACTCTCTTAACTCATGATTAACCTTTTTGTGTAGATTTTACTTTAATATAAATTGTAAAATTATACCCTTGATCTTGGCTCATGTAAACGATCCTTGTATTATATTTTTTTCGTTTCCGCTGTGTATATGGATCATTTACTAACAGTGGTATCAGAGCCTAGGGTACCAAATTTTACAATTTTTATTTGGATGGTTGATAACATGTATTTGTTGATATAATGTTGCCTTATAAAATCTGCCTTAAAATCATGTTTTAATATATTTATGAATCGATTAATTTAATTTGTTGATGATCTGCAAGTTTGGTTTAATGGGTGATGGATTTTTGGTTGAAATCAGGTGTTGCGTGATTGAAAATGTTTGAGTGTTACATGGGTACTGTATGACAGATCCGGAGCTACAGATTCTGTGTATAACGCCGCGGTGATATAACCCATCGCCAGCGAGCGGTGTCACCCTGGCGCTGGGGACAAAACTAGCGCTCGTGTGGCGATATAAATCATCACTGGAGCAATCGTCCTTAGGAAGAATGCTATTTGCAACAGCGCTCCCCGCGGCGATATAACCCATCGCCGCGGCGATCATCCTTAGGACGAACGTTGTACCAAACATCGCGGCGAACGTATGTGAGCATGAACATCAAGTAATCAACGCATGCTGTGGCGATCTAACTCATCGCCGCAGCGAGCACACTTCGAGTGCACAGGGCCAGAATGTAAGTTTCAAAACTTTTAGACCAAATTGCAGATCTATAAATTATCAGGGGGTAAATGGTAATTAACCCACAAATTTCAAAAATTGATTGTTTTGAAATGTATGCTTTGACTTGTTGTATATGCATGGTGCCGGTACATGAGCTTAGACCGAAGGGTGAATGTTTTAAATATTTTCGGTATGTATGGTTGTATAATTTATAAATAGGGCCTGCGTGTCTACTTTCTCCTCTTCTCGATGTACATTCTCTTCTCATCCATTCCCTCGAATGTAATTCGAGGTTTCTAAATTTATTGATGTAAAGAATTTGTATAATTATTTATTGTAAATTTAGAATGATATTTTTGTAATGTACTTGAGGACGAAGCAAAGGTCAAGGCAACCATATTGAAGACTCAAGATGTTATTACAGGACCCCTAGGTGACTATAACACCTCTTCTTATACTATTCTTATAATACATACTATGTAAATTATAGATATCATAGCGTATGGAAAATAGTGGGCTCAAATTTTTCTTACTCATAAAATATAATTTTTACAAATACAAAAGACTATGTATTTAAAAACTTTCTATTATACAAAATATCATAGTGGTGGACAGTGGTGCCATACTCTCCCTCCTCGACGTCCATCCGACCGCTGCGCCTTTTCTGCAAACAGAGAAGAACAACGGGGTGAGCACAACAATGCTCAGTAGTAAATCCTCTACTGCCTGTCCCCGCAACTCATTTGGTTCTTTCCTTACTCTACTGTTCTTCTATTCTATTTCACTGTTTTTTTTCCTTTAATGTTTTGGTCTTTTCTTTTTCTTTCTCTCTGTTCTATTCTTTTTCTCTTTCTCTATTCTTACTCACCATGAAGGACAATCATGGTTCTCTCTTATTCTCATCATACTCACAATGAAGGAAAATCATGGTTCTCGCTGTATAAGATCTACATGCAATTAATACAAAAGAACTGCATGTTTCTTTCTTCTACTCTCTATTCTTATTAGCTCCAACTTTCGCATTCTTTCTATACTCTCTCTCTCTTTCTATCTCATTCTTTTCAAGCTTTCTCATTCTTTAATTCTTTCTATTATCTCATTCTCATTTATGTTTCTCTTTCTCATAATTCTTTTCTGTTAACTCTCTTTAGTAGTCACGGCCTCATCCTACGGAGGCACGGTCGGGACTCACTCTCGCTCTACATGGCTTCTAATCATTCTAGCCAATTGGACTTGTTATGCATGGATTCGGAACCTTGGCCATGTGAGTGTATTTCTCTCTCTGGGTACTCGGGTATAGCCCTATCCGCATGCATCTCACGCGGCTACACCACTTCTCTTTCTCATACTCATGCCGCTCTCTCAATCGGCGTACATGTGGGAATACTCTACCCATTACTCACGGGTTCCCATCGCATAACCTACTTTATGCTCTTATCTCTCTTTTGTTCTTTCTCATGTTTGTCATCTTTCTCAAACTATATACTAAATATAGCTAACTCTTAGCTTTTCTCATCTCTGTTCTTTCTATTTCTATTCTTTCTCATTCTACTCATTGGAATGGCACGACCTCATCTGACCGGAGGCACGGCTGGGCGCTACACTCTACGTGACTTCCGCTTATTTCTACTGATCGATTTAGTCATGCATGATTCGGAACCTTTAGCCATGTGAGTATACATGCTTTCTCTCTATCTCTCTCAAAAGTCACGACCCCTTCTTACCGGAGGCACGGCTGGAACCTCATGTTCCACTCTACGTGACAGTCCCGGCCTCATCTTACGGAGGCACGGGGGGGATCACAAAGCACACCCACTCTCGTGACTCTACTCATCACTCACAGGTTCCCCATCGCACAACTTACTCTATTCTTTCTTTGTACTTTTCTTCTTTTATTCGCTAGTGCTCAATCTCTTTTTTTTTTTTCTCTTTACATAAGAGTGTTCTCATTCTCTTTACTCTTAAGAGTTGCTATTCCAATATTCTCTACTCTTTCTCACTCAAACTATTACTCATAGTATAGTATACTCAAAATTCTCTACTCTTGCTCAACATATATTCATCTCTTCCTCAAGCTCTCTCAATACACAATTAATGCATATGGAGGTTCATACTCATAAATGCACTATGAAATGCCAATATGCAATGTTGCACTAATTAAGGTTCATAATCATTCTCATGCTTCTCTTAGGCATTTCATCAAACAACTCATATGCATATAAAAACTCTTCTCTAACTACAAACTCTATTTCTCTCTTTAACCATCCAAATTGGAAGGAACTCTCTTCCATGGGCATAATCCTACCATAGAGAACACTCAAAATACATACTCAATCTCATCTAACTTCTCAAATCATACACATCTTCACTCGGTATAAAGGAGAAGCATCAACAACTCAACATGAATACTCATCTCAATTTAATTAGCATAATCTCTACACAATTTCTCAACAACCTACAAAAACATGCATACTCATTTCTACTAAATCTCTACTCAAAAGAATTCTCAAATCTCAAACTTGGGTTGGGATTTCTTACCTCATACTTAAGTAGTCTCCACTAAAGCTCTCTTCTTGTTGGACCATAGCTTTTCCTTATTTCCTAAGCATAAACTTAGTAAGAACATAACCCTTACATAATAAAAATCATCTCTAGAGTAGGGATTTCACCTCTTCTTGCTTAGGATCAATCCTTTGTCAAATTCACACTCAAAACTCTCAAAAATCCCTTGGAAGATTGAGTGAGGAATTAAGAGAAAATGAGGGAGAAGAGGCGTGGGAAATGGGTGAACATGATGGGTTAAGAGAATTCAACCCTTATTAGCTCATATAATATACACTCTTTCCATTTTGCCCTTACTTTTCTTGAAATTTCCACCTTATCCTTAATCTTTACAAACTCACCCCCATTTTACACTATTCTCCATGAAATTTCCTTGCATTTTACTCCCCACTTTTCCTGCTAATTAGAGGTAGAAAGGTCATTTTACCCCTATGGAGAATCTCTAGAAACTTCAAGGAATTTTCTGCGTCCTGTCGCTGCAGCAAAGAACTTTCTGTCACCCTAGCGAAAAAGTCCAGCAACCGACATCGCCAACACAGAACCAAGGTCGCCGCGGCGAAGCTTCTCCCTTGCCCCGACGAAAGACTGCAACTCCAAAATCTGCCACGTCTTGATCAATTCCATGGTAAACACTAACCAAACCCAAAACATAAACTCAACCAAGGGCAACAAACAACATGAACAATATACAAACTCATTAAGGGGCAATTTAGTAACCCTTTAGGCCATACCATAAACAATGGCTACGTATCTCAAGTGGGGCATTACAGTGACCCACTGATTCTCTAGGCTCGAGGAAATCGGTTTTAGTTGGGCCATGTTACCGACACGTTTTTTATTGTTTAGAATGCATGCTAAGGTTGAAGTTGAATAACATGACAACACAATGTCATTCTAACAAAGATAATAATCTGATGAGACATTAAATAACAAACTCTCAATTAAGTATATTAAGTACGTGCCTTCCATCACCATGGTTTTAATCAAACACTGTTTGTCGAAACCTTGTTTACTAAAGCGAAGGGTACACTTCTACCAGTGGGAGGTTAAAATGCATTGGAGTTTTCCTTAATGGTGATGGGTCGACTTAAAATGACGGTTTTGCTTGTTCACCAAAGCGAAGGTTGATAAACGCATCATAGGTATAGTAGAGCAGTACACATATTGTGTGTACGTGGTGAAAGTAGTGTCCACTCTACTGAGAACTGAGAATCACACTTGAGGACAATGGTGGAGCCATTGGATTGTGTGATTGGTGTGGCTTTTTCACATTGAGGTTGATGTAGGAGTTATCAACTGGTGTGGATTAAGTTTGTTGGCCCTACAATCAACTCATTTTGGCTTGTTTGCCAAAGCGAAGGTTTGAATTGGCAGGATGGGATCTCGATCCACTAGGAAAGTCAACGGGATTTCCCAAGTTAATAGTGAGGGCTATTGGCTTGAGTAAATAGTGGGATCATCGTTAAAAAAGACCTATTAAATAATAATGAACTTTATAATAACTTTATCTTTTTTTGCAATTGTAGATTCACCCAAATGAGCATTATGAACCTGCGACCGATAACGAGAAAGAAAAACAGGTTGGATGGATCCAATTTCTCATACTGGTAGTCTACTTCGGATTATACTCAAGTCAGAAAAGAAATTGTATATCCTTGAAAAGCCATACATGGCTGAGCCTGATCTGATGCCACTCAGGAAGTTAAGGATATATCAAAAGTTCCTTGATGATGCGATGTGTTCAATGCTTGATGTTAGCATCGATGACACCTGCCGCAAAAGCAGCATGAGATATGATGTTCTTCCATCATTCTACACCTCAAGGAGGCTTTTCAAAACAAATGCTCGACATGAGAGGTACAAGGTGTAAAAGCACTGTTGGGAGTCGTCTGATTGAGGGAGCCCCAGTTGGTCCTCATGTGCTCAAGATGATCGAGCCACAAGGAGGCTTGAGACTTTGGGATGTGGCTTGGATGCAGAATTACAAATGGATTTAATTCTGTATCTTTCCTGACTTTTGCTCGTTCATAATGAATTTCATATGAACATGATGTCAAAACTTTTGAACATGTGAGGACTGCAGAGCAGGACTTGAAAAAGTCCAAACTTATTTTACTGGTTGCTGCCAGTAAAGCAAAGGGTAACGGCAAGGGTAAGGCCAAGGCCAAACCTAAGCCCAAGCCCAAGCCCAAGCCCAAGCCCAAAGGACAAGTAGCTCTTGGGCTGAGAGTGGCCTATGGGAAGGGCAAGTTAGTTGCTTCTTTTGTGGCAAGCCTGGCCCATGGAGGAAACACTGCAAGCCTTTTCGCGGCAAGTAAGAAGAAGTCAAAGGCTATGACTTCAGGTATTATATGATTGAGATTAACTTACTTGGGTCATTGACACAGGATGTGGTTCTCACATTTGTACTGATGTGCAGGGACTAAGGAGAGTAGAGTGTTCGCCAGGGAAAGGGATAGAACAACGAGTTGGAAATGAAGACATGTGACTGCATTGGCTGTGTAAGGACTTACTGTTTATTAATGCTACGAGCTTGTTGATGGAACTACATAACTGTTATCACGTACATTTATTTTAGAAATATTATTTCAGTATCCGCTTTGGATAATATGGGTACCTTTTGAGATATCTAATGGATTGTTGTCCTTTAGTTTGAATGGTACTCTATTTGGAATTGAAGGTTATAAATGGATTATATGTTCTTGATTTAAAAATAAAGATATTCCAATAATGAAACCAAGAGAGCTAAACATAGCGATCAAAACCAGACATATCTCTGGCACTATAGATTGTGTCATGTAATAAGACCCGCATTGCAAAACTTCAAATGGAGGAGTTTTACACCCTTTTGATTTCAATCATTGAGGTATGCGAGTCATGCCTGTTAGGCAAGATGACCAAGTCTCCTTTCACAGGACAAGGTGAAAGGGCTACTGAGCTGGTTAGGCATCATCCATAGTGATGTATGTGTCCACAACAGTTGAGGCTAGAGGTGGATGTTCAACTTCACATTTACTGATGATTTTTAGTAGATATGGTTATGTCTACCTTATGAGACATAAATCTGAAGCCTTTGATAAATTCAAGGAATTCAGGAATGAAGTACAGAATATGTTAGGCAAAAGTATTAAAGATCTTTGGTTGGATCGAGAAGGTGAATACTTAAGCTTGGGGTTTTCAGAGTACCGAGGGAATGTGGGATAGTATCACAACTCACCCCTCCTATACACCCCAACACAATGGAGTGTCAGAAAGGAGGAATAGGACCTTACTTGACATGGTTAGGTCCATGATGAGTTTTAGGTGATTTACCTGCATCGTTCTAGGGTTATGCCCTAGAGACTGCGACTCACGTTTTGAACCGTGTGCCGTCAATGCTGTAGATAAGACTCTATATGAGCTACGGAGTGAGCGAAAACCCAACTTGTTATCTAAGGATTTGGGGTTGCGAAGCTTATGTTAAGAAATTGACTTCGAACAAGCTGGGCCCAAAATCCTATAAATTTATATTTGGGGTATCCCAAGGATACTATTTCTACCACCAGAAGAGTGCAAATTTTTTGTTGCTCGATTGGTGTCTTCCTAGAAAATGAATTTTTCTAAGAAGTACTAGTGGGAGAAAAGTAGAACTGGATAAAGGCTAGAACCACAGAGATATACTAGACGAAGGACGGGATGATGTGCCATGGAAGTGGTTGAACATCAGAGAAGGTTAATCCCAAATTGTGGATCAAAAGTGAACCACCTCAGGTAGCATAGAGAAGCTACGTAGATCTGGGAGAGTACGCCATGAGCCCGAGAGATACGGTTATCTCGTGACTCAACATGGTGACGTACTGGTCTACCAAGACGATGAACCCAGAACCTACGAAGACGCTATATCGGATCCAGATTCCGTTAAATGGCTTGAAGCCATGAAATCTGAGATGGACTCCATGTACCAGAACCAAGTGTGGTCTCTGATGGAACCACCTGAAGGGGTAAAACCCATAGGGTGTAAATGGGTCTTCAAGAAGACGACTAACATGGATGGCAACATGCATACTTATAAAGCACGACTGGTTGCCAAAGGTTTCAAACAAATTCATGGCATTGATTATGAAGAAACCTTTTTGCCGGTTGCCATGATTAAATCCATCCAGATTATGCTTGCAATTGCTGGATATCATGACTATGAGATTTGGCAAATGAATGTCAAAACTGCTTTCCTGAACGGAAACCTTGAAGAGGATGTGTATATGACACAACCTGATGGTTTCGTTCTTGATAGTCAAGCTAATATGGTGTGCAAGTTGCAGAGATCCATTTGTGGACTCAAGCAAGCTTCAAGGAGCTGGAACATTCATTTTGATGAAGCCGTAAAAGAATTCGGCTTTATCAAGAATGAAGATGAGCCCTGTGTTAACAAGAAAGTGAGTGGGAGCACAGTACATTCCTAGTGTTGTATATCAATGACATACTTCTGATTGGGAATGATATACCGAACTTGCAGTCGGTAAAGACTTGGTTATCCAAATGCTTCTCCGTGAAGGACTTAGGGGAAGCAGCCTACATCCTTGGTATAAAGATCTATCGTGATAGATCGCGTATGTTCCTTGGCCTAAGTCAGAGTGCATATATTGACAAAGTACTGAAAAGATTCAGTATAGAAGAATCCAAGAAGGGATTTCTTCTGATGTCACATGGTGTTTATCTTTCTAAGGAATTGTGTCCTAAAACACAAGATGAGAGAGATAGGATGAAGAGGATCCCATATGCATCAGCAATTGGATCCATCATGTATGTCATGCTATGTACTCGAATTGATGTCTCGTGTGCTTTGACCACTTGAAGTAGATATAAATCGGATCTAGGTTAGCATCACTGGATGGCTGTCAAGAATATTCTTAAGTACCTGAAGAGGACTAAGGATATGTTTTTGTGGAGGGGAAGATAAGCTCACTGTAAGAGATACAGTGATGCTAGTTTCCAAACGAACAAAGATGATTATCGATTGCAATCAGGGTTTGTATTTTGTCTCAATGGCGATGCAGTGAGCTGGAAGAGCTCCAAGTAAAGCACTGTAGCGGACTCTATAATGGAGGCTGAGTATATTGCATTGTCAGATACAGCCAAGGAGGCAGTCTGGATTAAGAAGTTCGTTACTGAACTTGGTGTGATTCCCACGATTGTTGATCTCATAGACATCTATTGTGACAACAATGGAGCAATTGCTCAAGCCAAGGAACCATGGTCTCATTAGAACTCCAGGCACATACTCAGACGATTCCATCTTATCAGAGAGATAGTTGAGAGGAAAGATGTGCAGATTAGTAAAGTGCATACTGACGACAATCTCACAGATCCACTGACAAAGCCTTTGTCACAGCAGAAGCATGACAGGCACATGAGATCATTTGGTATTAAATACATGAATGATTGGCTATAGTACAAGTGGGAGATTGTTAGAGTAGATGCCCTAGAGCCAATCAATTATTGTAGAATTGACTCTTTGTAATAATGTTCATTAATTAATAAAAGGCATTTTATTCTATATCACGTGAATCATTATTATTGCAATATGTATTGATATATGTACTTAGAATGCTAGAACCATGATGAAGGTATCAAGTGTTTCAAATCTTGATAGCGAGAACCCTACAAGCACATATGGTGGCCATTCTAGAAACGTCCGTAGCCCCAGTATTATTCTAAAGTAAGGGCACAGATAATACAGTAAGGCTATCATAGTGTTGAATGACCCTGTCGAAAGGCAGTGACTGATCTCACTTGTCAAGGTTGTTTGGTGACAACCTGGTGCAACACATGGGTGCTTGCTATAGGCGGATACACCGCAGCAAGTTCACTAGACAAACCCACCAGAGGATTCCATATGGATGGTAACCCTAGTGTCTATTTAACAAATCCTCTAACAAATGGTGGTGCATGTGATCCTTAGACTTGAGATTATTGGAGCGTCTTGTGCATCGATTGGTGCAGTTTGACACTAGCCTAATGCAGTTCTATTTAGAGCTGTCAATATGGTGGTGATTGGCTGCATCAAGGAGTGTATCAAGACTATGGTGGATTGACAGAGGATTCATCACTCCCGGGTACGGGAGAAGTTATCTCACGACGCAATTCAGTATATGGCAATGACACTAAAATGGTGGCCACAGTGGGATTGAGTTGTTGCTTTATCCAGTTTATAATACATGTCATTAGTCTAGAAACTGAATACATAATATCGAGAGTAACCGGACGTTGGCACTATTTCTATGCCTTTATCTTGTCAAGATAACGTATGATGAAAGGATCAAATTGTACGGTAACCATATCGTTGACAGGTAGCTACTTTGCTGAATTCTAATCTATCGGGTGATCATGATGCCTTGCTAGAGGCCAATCTTGGTATGTGTATAGTGAGATGATTAATTGGTGTTAATTGCGGTACTATACACTACCGGTATGATGAGGAGCCTATGGGTCACACACATAGAAGATAATTTAAGATCCAAGAAGAAGGAATGGTGTTTTCGTCTTTTTAAGGGAAAAGGGTATTTTGGTAATTTCATAGTGTAATTAAATTTGCTAAAGGTCGTAGCCTTTATTTAATTAGAAAAATTAAATAATTGAAATTACGTTTAAATATGTGTTCGCATATATTTAATTAAATCATCATTATTGTTAAATGTTAATATATAGATTAAATATATATTAATTGAGTTTAATTGAGATAATGATGAAATAAATAAAATATCTAATTAGGAAGTGTTTGGTAACATGGGGTTTTTGGGTTGGAGCCCAAGCATATTCCATATGGGAATAGGGCATTAAAGTTTTACTATAAAAGAAAATGTTTATTTGTAAAATGCAACAATTAATTGATTAGCTCATTTTCATCATAAAACCAAATACACAGCAGCCCCATTTCTCTCCCACAGCAGAAACCCATTTCGCCTAAAATCAATTCATTTTGATTTCATTCTTCTTTAATCTTAAAGCCCAAGAGGATCTAGCAAATCCCTCTTTGGTTCTTTGTAATTGTCTTTGCGTGGACTACGTCAGTTCCATCCTACGCTTGGGTCGGTAGCAAAAACGTTCAAAGACAAACGTGGTGGAGCCTCTAAACGTGCGTATATTCTCTTAACTCATGATTAACTTTTTTGTGCAGATTTTACTTTAATATAAATTGTAAAATTATACCCTTGATCTTGGCTCATGTAAACGATCCTTATATTATATTTTTTTTGTTTCCGCTGTGTATATGGATCATATACTAACATTTTGGATAGGAAAGAAGCTACATGGAGAGCATATATGGATTTTGCAAAGTTTTTTTACACTGCTTGCATCCTTACCAATACAATAAATTCAGTTTATCTTCAACCTTTGGTGGATGTTACAGCTGCAATGGGTCCTAGGTAGAAACATCCAACTTATCATGTTATGTGAGTCAATTTATTAAGAGATGCTAAGAAGGAAGTCCAACTACTTGTGGATAGTTATAGGCAAATGTGGGAAGATGTTGGATGTACATTAATGGCCAATAGTTAGACTGATAATTCCCATAGGTCATTGATTAATTTTCTTATGTACTGCCCTAAAGGAGTTTGCTTTGTAGGGTCAATGGATGCTTCCAATGTTGTTAAGGATGTCAGGACATTGTTCAACTTACTTGAGGAATTGGCTTTATAGGTTGGACCAAATAACATTGTCAATCTTGTTATTGATAGTGGATCAAATTATAAAGCTACTGGAAGAATGTGTGCTGAGAAATGTAAAAGTATAACTTGGTCACCTTGTGCAGCACATTGCATAAATTTGATGTTAAAAGATATGGCTAAAATGGATCACATAGCTGGTCTTGCGAAATGCGCATCTAAGGTGACAAAGTTTGTGTATAATCATACTTTATGGATAGCTTGGCTGAGGAAATGACGGGTAATGTATCTTTAGCTTATGTTCTTGTGAAGTCATAAGTCATAACATATTAGTAACATCTATATTTGTCACTTGAACAAGGTTAGATAGAAATTGTACAGCCAGGTGCAACCCGTTTTGCTACAACTTTCATTGCATTGAGAAGCCTACAGGATCACAAACATGACTTGCAAACTATGGTGACAGATAAATTCTTTGTGGATTCTCGATATGCAAAAATTCATAAAGGCAAGCAAGTTATTCCCATAATTCTAGATAATAAATTCTGCGATGAAATTTGTAAAGTTTGCAAAGTTGTGGCTCTGTTAATGCGTTTGCTGTAGATTGTAGACTTAGATGAGAGACCTACCATGGGATATGTGTATGATGGCATGTATAGAGTAAGGTTGGGGATCCAGAAGTTGTTTTAGAACAAGCCTTATACAACAATTATTAAGTTGTTTTGGGATAGGATGTTACGCCGTGATATTCATGTTGCAGCTTATTATTTGAATCCAACTTTCCAATATGATCATGCATCTTTTAGCGTCAAACTAGAGGTTCAAAGTGGTTTCCTTTATGCTATTGAGACTACGGCAAGTTCATTCAAAGTAAGCAAGACTAAGTTAGTGGATGAGAGTAGAATATTTCAAGACCGCGAGGGAAGTTTTCTCAGGAACTTGCTATTCAAACATGCAAAACCACACGACCTGGTATTTATTTTGTAATAGTTATTAATTTCTAAGTTTTAAGTTTGATTTCCATGTTATGAAATAATATTTTTTTCTTGTGTCTAATTTTCAAGTAGATGAATGGTGGAGAACATATGGGTACAGTATTCCAAATTTACAAAAGTTTGCAATCAAAATTCTCAGCCAGCCTTCTACCTCTTCGAGGTTTGAGTGAAATTGGAGGTTTTTGAGTGCATACATTAAAAAAGGAGGAATAGATTGGAGCATCAACGATTGAATGATCTTGTTTTGTTCATTATAACCTGCAGTTGAAAAACAAGTATAAAACATTTCCGATTATGCCTTACTCATTTCCTCATTATTCTTACTTTCCTTGACCTTTTTATTTGTCATGATTTTAATAGTTAAAAATGGTTTTCCAGGATGTGTTACAAGAAAAGTAGTTTCGATCCTATTGATTATGAAAGCATCGACAAGATTGAGTTTTGGGTTGTTGATGCTGAAGATGAGGATGCTGAGCTTAATTATGAGGAATTGGAACAAGCACTTTATGGAGAGGGATCTATTCTTGTTGGTCTTGGTGATCACCCTTCTTATTATGATTCTACAGAAGCTTTAGAAAGTTCTAAATAATAACTTTCATTTACGCTATTTGCAAGTTATTTGTCAACCTATGATTCTAGTCATGGTATGAGCACTTCATGTTGATGCTTGCACAATCATTTCTATTTAAATTTCCAGTGTGACGACTCTCTATTAAAGTGACCACTTTCAATTAAGTCAATTTTCTATTATATCGTGTGAGCAACTCAAAGTCTAAATGGTCACATGCATCTGGCAGATATTTTGCATAACATGTACTGCATTTTGTTATTCCATGAATTGTTTTTATTCTCTTTATGAGATATTGTTTGTGGTCCATGACACTTGTCATTTATTCATGTAATGTGTTGGAAAGTTTGTTTAGAATTGTTGGTGGTCCCAAGAGAATTGGAATAAACTTTTTCATAAAGTAAAACCATAAAGCATCTTGTTGGCCACTTGTTCCCTTGTATTGGAGCCCAAGTTTTCTATATATTCGTCTTCTCCAATGCAACTTTTTTCAAGCCTAAATATACCTCTAATATTACTTTGAAAATTCCTTAAGGTTTCTTTTGTTTTGAATTAGGTTTCATATACCTTAGGTAGGCTTACAAATACCTTGGATAAACTTTGTTTATTTGTTCATGGCTGGAACGTGGGTTTCCATTAGTGATGCTTGATGGGATTTCAAGCTTTGGAGTTGAAGTGTGTCTTTGGTGTTGTATCTTGAGAGGAGCTCAAGGCTGACCAGGTGGTCTCGTGAACATGGAGCTTGCTGTGGTAGTTCAAAGTTCGACCAAAGGGTGGAGTTTGAAGCATTGCAAAACAAGGAGTGTTCTTGCAATTGATGCTTAACTTTGGCTTTGTAATTAAACTATAAATGTTTACCATAGTAGATTGGATTCATTTGGACTTGGTCCCATGGATGTAGGCTTTTGCTGAACCATGTAAAAAAACCCTGTTGTTCTTTATTTTGGTTCATGTTTGATTGTTTTATAATGGTGATGAATGAATACTAAAATCAACTTAGCAACCCATTCTGCTTAGGTTTAATACACTTGGTAAGTGATTAAAATTTTCACTATTAACTTACCTTAGTTAATTCAACTATTTAAATTTTAAAGTACATTAGTCAATTTAGTTTACGATAAAAAAAATTTAACTTACAAATTTATTTTCTCCTGAAATTTTTTGTAGATGCTGGTGATGTTGATGATGACGATGATGAAGATGATATAAGTAATTTTGACTCTCGATCTAATGCCCAAAATCAACTTAGGCTTGACATGGAAATGTAATAGGATTTTGGTTTCATTGTGTTGTTTACACTTTGTAGTGTTCATTTGATTTCAGATTTGGATGAATTTGTTCCAAGAATTTATTAATTATCTGTGTTAATAATATGGATTTTTTAATTTTTTATTTGCCTACTGATGTCATGGTCCGACCCGCCTGTCAAACCAATTCGTCTGGCCAACCTGGGACTCGATCATCTAATTGGGTCACCCCTAGATTGAGTTTTAAAACCTTGCTATTAATTAATTATGGAGAATGGAAATAATAATCAATGAAAAAAAATAGAGAAATTCATAACTAAAATTCATTAATGGGAAAGATAATCTTCACTTTTGAAATATTTATTACAGTAGACTATTTCTAATACAGAAATTTGACTTCTTTTAAAGTACATAAATATCCAATCAAATAGAGATGGTGTCTTAGTAATAATTAAGGTGGTACACCTTAGGCATTAGATTCCATTAATTAATGAGTGTTTTTGTTGAACACAAACTCAAGAGTCAAGAGTCAAAATACAAATAAGAAATAATGTTTAAGTGATATATGCAAATTTTATGCATGCATCACATTTAATTAAATTAATTTTCCTTTCAAAAAAAATTACATATAAGAAAAAAGGGTATATTATCATCATGTGTATTAATTAAAGTGATTATAATTGTATAACATGATCCAAAATTATAAAAACATTTTAATACTTTTATATGCTTTTTAGTTTATATATATGTATAATATGTATAAATGTTAGCATAAGTATTTTTGTCAACTTATGTCCTCATGTGAGCAGTTTAGAGTCAGTGTGGTCACAATGCATCTGACATATATTTTTTTTTTTTTTACAAAGCATATATCGCACTTGATTTGCAAAGAGGCAAATATATTCTCTTTTAAGATATTTGTTGTGGTCCATTTACACTTGTCCTTATATAATTTGATGTACTAGAAAAGTTGTTTTGCTTTGTTTATGGTCCCAAAGATTCTTTTCTAAAAAGCAAAACACAAAAGTTGAACTTTAACTTTTTTGTCCCCTAATGGTTTCCTATAAATTCATACTTTACTTGCATCTTCTTGAAGAAACTCAATTGCCTCTGATTCATCACTAAATATCCTCTGAGGTTTTGTATTCATCTAAGGTTTCTCATATGCTTTGGTAGGCATAAATTTACCTTCCCTTACATTGTCTTTGTTGTGATGAATCTGGAACATGGTTCCATGTTGATGCTTGGACATGTGCAAGCTGTTGTTCCGAAGTTGATTCTTTGTTGTTGAAACTTGAAAGGAGCTCAAGTGTGACTTGGTGGTCTCGTGTGTGAAGCTTGCTATGATGGCTTGAAGTTCAACCGAAGAAGAGAAGATTGATGTGTTGAAAACAGGGAGTGTTTTACAACTATGCTTTCCTTGCTTTGTATTTGAACTCATAAGTTTACATAGTGGATTTGCTTCTTTTGGACTTGGTCCCATGGATGTAGGCATGTTGCCGAACCATGTAAAAATGAGTGTGTTATTTTCTTACTTTGATGGATGTTTCATTTTTTCTTTGAACAACTCTTGTGCACAATATGAACAAGCAACCCATTCCGCATAAGTTTTAATCACTTGGTAACCTCTTAAAACTTTCAATTGGTATTAGCTAGAAAGTTATTTTATTTTATCCTTGCTTGTTGATTGTGTTTTTATTGCATTTTTTATCTGTTTTTGTTCTGGTTAATTTTCATGTTTTTCTGCAGATTTGTACGCTCCATACTTGTGACCACCTTGGAGCTATGTGACCACCCCATGTTGAACTTTTTGGTTGTGACCACCTCAGTTCTTGTGTGGCTACCCTAACTGTTTTGTTTACCATGAGTTTGCTTAGTGAAGGAGGGTCTACCAATAGACCACCCTTGTTGGACAGAACCAACTATGCTTTTTGGAGACCTAAGATGCGTGTCTTTTTGAAATCCATCGATGAGAGGTATTGGATGGCTTGTATTGTTGGTTGGAAAGAACCTAAAGTTGAAGAAGCAAGTGGGAGCAAAGGAAAAGCCATTGATCAATGGACCAAGGCTGAGTTAGAAAAGTCTAGCTTTAACTCAAAAGCTCTGCATGCCTTGTTTAATGCTGTCAGTATTAGTCAAATGAAAAATATAGCTCATTGTGAGACTGCAAAGTATGCATAGGATAGACTCCAAGTAAAAAATGAAGGAACAAACCTTGTTAAAAAGACTACACTGAGGAGATTAATAGCTAACTATGAAAATCTTGTTATGCATAATCATGAATCTATTTCTGATTTTCATGGTCGTTTGTGTGATGTTACAAATGAGTGTTTCGCTTTGGGTAAAATCTATTTTGATGCTGAACTTGTTAGGAAAGTATTGTGCTCCTTACCCAAGAGATTCATGTCCAAGGCAACCTCCATTGAAGAATGGCATGACCCCGATGTGATGCAGTTGGATGAACTAATTGGATCTCTTCAAACATATGAATAGAAACTGATAAGGTGGGGTAAGCAAAAACTAGGTAATGACCTTGCATTTAAACATATGGTGGATTCTTTTAGTCTTGACAATATTGATTTGGATGAGGAACAAGTTGATTTGCTAACAAAGAATTTTGACAAATTTTTGAAAAAATCACATGCAGTAAGAAAAGGAAAACAACCTTTTGAACAGTCTCCTCCTGGTGTTTTTTGTAAAAAAAAATCAAAAGAAAATGAAAAGAAAAGTAACGACATCAAGTGCTATGAGTGTGAAAGGTTTGGTCATATTCAATCTGAGTATGCTAACACACTAAAAAAGAAGAAGGGTAAAGCAAAGGCCGATATCTTGAGTGTTAGTGATGATGGAGAAAAAGAAAGTGAGGAAGATGAGTTAGTTGAGAATGAAAACCTTTTAGCCTTTACAATTAATCAGAATGATAGTGAGAGTGTGTCTTCCGATGATTTTTGTGATGTGTATGTAGAGCAACAAAAAGCTTATGATCAATGGTTGAAAATGGTTAAGAAAGTGTAGCCTCTTAAAGCTGAAAACTCAACTTTGATGGAAGAAAAGAAAGAGTTGTCTGATAAATTTTTGTCCATAACTTCTTATTTAACCAAAAAAGATTTGTTGTTGGAATGAACATTGAGTGAACTAATTGAGGCTAAGGCCATTATTGAGAAGCTGAATGCAGGTCCATACAAGCTTAATGAAGTTCTTGGCCAAGAGAAGATCTTTGGTGATAAATCAGGTTTAGGATTCTCTTCTAGTGTGAGCACCTCTAAACCTAGTATGACCAACTTTATCAAAGCGAGCACTACAAAACCTATTGTGACCACCATAGTCAACTCAGATTCAGCTCTCAAGGTTTTTGCTGCTCCTCCTGATCAGACCTTGAAGGTAAAAAGATTCACTCTAGTTTGTTATTTTTGTAAAAAGAAAGGTCACATCAGACCTAACTGTTTTAAAGTCATTTCATATTTGAAAAGATGCAATGGAAATCATGATTTTAATTCTGTAAGGTCACCTCTTTGTTAGTAAACCGATGAACAAAGGTAGTGGACAAACAAAAATTTCGCCCATTGATTACTCTGATTTCGTCAAGATCATAGTCTGATATAGTGTGTGTGTGTGTGTGTGTGTGTGTGTGTTACATGCTTAAATTAAAACAATAAAGATCCTTAAAAGGATTTAATTATACCCATGATTGGAGGCTTCATCAATATCTCTAAACGCGATTTTGCTACAATTCAAGAATGGAATCGAACTCACGTCATCTACACAAAGACAGTACCAAGAATTAATTTTGCTAGGATTAATTCTTGGCTTTAAAGAGTCAAGTGTTTGGAAGAATGAGTGTAGAGAAGAGAAGAGAAAATTTTCTCTTCTCAAAAAGTTCTCCCACGGCTCAAAATGACATTAGGTTGAGAAAACCTAATTTTGCTTCATTTATATAATGAAGCAAATTTCCCTTCCACCCCTAAAGTTTAGCAACAACCCAAACTTATGTGAAATCGCATATTAGTCTCTATTTAATTATTTAGTTTTATATATATATATATATTAACTCTAATAATTAAATTTGTAATTTTGCTAAATTACTCCAATAAAAAAATTAGACATAGGCTACAACCTCAGTAAATTTAATTACATAACAAAATTACCAATATACTTATTCATCTAAAAGACAAATATACCCTTCCAAAAAAGTCACCATCCTTAAACTGTCTTCTAAGTGTGTCACCCATAGGCTTCTTATCATATCGGCAGTGCGTAGTATCGCGATTGACACCAATCAATCATCCCACTAAACACAGACCAAGATTGGCCCCTAGCAAGGCATCATGGTCATCCAATAGATTCAGATTCAGTGAAATAGCTACCTATCAACGATATGGTTACTATGCAATCAAATCATTTCATCATCTGTTATCTCATTGAGGCTGAGGTACAGAAATAGTGTCAACTTTATTTATTCTCAATGTCTTTGTATTCAGTTATTGGACCAATGACCGGAATAATAAATTAGATTGAGAAACAACTCAAATCTCACTGTGGCCACATCTTTAGTATCATTGTCATATACTGAATCACGCCATGAGATAACTTCTCTCGTACCCAAGAGTGATGAATCCTTTGTCGATCCACCATAGTCTTTATACACTCCTCGATGCAGCCAATCACTACCGTATTGTTAACTCTAAATAGAACTACGTTAGGCTAGTGTCAAACTACACCAATTGATGCACAAGACATTCTAGTGATCTCAAGTCTAAGGATCACATACACCACCATTCATTAGAGAATTTGTTCCATAGACACATGGGTTACCATCTATATGGAATCCTCTGGTGGGTTAGTCCAGTGAACTTGCCTACAACAAGACCCTATGTGTTGCACTAGGTTGTCGGCAAACAACCTTGACTAGTGAGATCAATCACTGCCTTTCGACAGGGTCGTTCAACATTATGATAGCCTTACCATATTATTTGTGTCCTTGGTCAGAATAGTACTGGGACTACAAACATTTCTAGAATAGCCACCATATGTGATCATATGGTTCTCACTATCAAGATTTGAAACACTTGATACCTTCATCACGATTATACCATCCTAAGGCCATATATCAATACAAACAATTATGATTTACACGATATATAGAAAACGCCTTTTATTGATTAATAAACATTATTACAAAGAGTCAATTCTACAATAATTGATTGGCTCTAAAGCACCTACTCTAACACACTTCAGTCTCTCATGTCACCACACCAGAACAATTTTTCCAAAAATAGAAAAGTGTGGAGATCCAAGCTTAATGCTAACTGTCTTGTTGCTCATACCTCTTTGCTTGCCTCTCAAATTGATAGTGGTTTTTCTAGACACATGACAGGTAACAAATCTTTTTTGGCTAAGCTTGAATGCTTGGAAAATGGCCATGTTACCTATAGAGATGGTCATCTTCATGTCTTAGTTAAGGATAACGTCATTTCACTTGCACATGTTAACACTAGCTCTCAACTTGCTGACTTGTTTACAAAGGCATTAGACTTTCAAACGTTTGTGAATTTGAGGAAGTCCATTGGATTGATTCAGCTTGAGTGGAGTTTCTATCTTTGTCATGAATAGATGTCATGAGAAAAATTTCCTTGTTTATTGTTGCAAGTATATTTGATCTATGTTGTATCTTGTGATTTGTATGTTGTTTGTGATGTGTCGACCTTGTTTTTTTTTTTTTTTTCATGGCTGAAAGCATAATGACTTTCTCTCTTCATTGAGTTTTTATTGCTTGACTTTTGTCACCTTGTGAAAAAGCTACCTTACTTGTAATGTGAAAGCCATACTTGAGTAATTTTCTAGGATGTAGAGGCCCTTATGTTCTTGGAAGATCTACCATTTAGAGGGCTACCTCCTTGCAAGTGTGAAAGCTACACTTGGTTGCTTATGAGAGATTTTTGCCCAATGCTATTCTATTGGAAAGAAAAAATAAATAAAAAACTCAAAATTTATGCTCAAAAGAATAAAATTTTAAAAGAAAAAGGGCATGAGGGAAGAGGGAGTTTGTTTGTGATCAAATTGACCAATGTGTCATACTTCTCCTTAAGGACATTTCACACACTTATGAAATTCTTGCATTCTTGCTCATGAATGTTTAAAGGAATGATTGCTTTTGTTTGTGAAACTACATGTGTTGACATTCTCCTTGTGTATCTCCAACAAGTTGGTGAAATGAATTAAATGCTTTTCACATCGATTTTTATTACTTGCTTCTTTAAAACTTGTGACCTTGTGAAATTGATCTCATGGCAATTTTGTCTATTCTTATTATGTTTAAAATTTGAATAAGTGTTTATTGTCTGTTGCCTTTGTACCTATGTCACCTCTTTGAGAGCCTATGTTATCACATGATTGCTGTTTTTTCCTCATCTTTTTTTACTGTGCTCACTTAAAGTTTGATGTTTCCATTTTATGTCTGCTTGACTCTCTGTGTTCACCTGTTTTGACAATCACCACACAATGCTTAAATAGGTTCATTTTTTTTTCATATGTTTCTTGTGTGCTCACTTGGACACTTGTATTGTCGCATGACTAATGATACTTTGTGATTTTTTATCAATATGTTATGTGTGCTCACACTACATGTGATGTGTTCACCTTGCTTGTGCCAAGAAACTTCCCTCCAACAGATCCAGCAAACTCAGAGGATGATCATCTATGAACAAAGATGGGGAGGGCATTAATCTTTTCATTGAGTTGCTTCATTTTTTAGGAAACTTGGCAAGCCGCTTCTCACCTATGAAAGTGATCACAGCTACCCTGATTGTGATCACATTGAAGGATATTTTATTTGCAGAACTCTTTTTATTTTTGCTGAACTTTTGTTTGTAGTTAAGTTTGAGTTGTTGAACTTATTTATCTTTTTTGTTCTACTGTTTTTATTAACTAATGTAGTTGCGTTTTGTGTAGTAAATTCAATTTATGCTTGTCTTCTAACTGCATTTTCTTTGTGTTGTTATTTGCTTTTGAATTCTTGCTAATTCTTCTCTTGATATGCAGATAACATTCTTTTCAATCCATGTGTGACTTGAACTGTCCCCTAATGGAAATTGATTGGTAAATTCGTTATGTATGTTGGATTAGTTGCTCTGGGGTAGTATAATAATTGAGGGAGTGTTTTTTAGTTCAATTTTTGATCTTGCAAAACTGTTTTTAATTGAATCATATTGATTATGTTTTGCTTGTTGTCTTTGTTTCATACTTATCTATATGGCTGGATGATTATGTCCTTATGAGATTAAGTTTTGTCTCTTGTTGATTGATTATTGATTTTTTGAGATAGGTTTGTAAATGAAAAGATTGTGCTTTGCTCATAAGATTGACAAAGGGGAAGATTGTAAGTATTTTTGTCAACTTATGTCCTCGTGTGGGCACTTCAGAGTCTATGTGGTCACAATGTATCTGGCAGATATTTTTTTTTACAAAGCACATATCCCACTTGATTTGCAAAGAGGCAAATATATTCTCTTTTAAGATATTTGTTTTGGTCCATTTACACTTGTCCTTATATAATTTGATGTACTAGAAAAGTTGTTTTGCTTTGTTTATGGTCCCAAAGATTCTTTACTAAAAAGCAAAACTCAAAAGTTAAAGTTTAACTTTTTTGTCCCCTAACCCTTGGTGCATGGTTTTCTATAAATTTATACTTTTCTGGCATCTTCCTGAAGAAACTCAATTGCCTCTGATTCATCACTAAATATCCTCTAAGGTTTTGTATTCGTCTAAGGTTTCTCATATGCTTTGATATGCTTAAAATTACCTTCTCTTACATTGTCTTTGTTGTGACGATTCTGGAACATGGTTCTATGTTGATGCTTGGACATGTGTATGCTACTATTCTGAAGTTGATTCTTCACTATTGAAATTTAAGAGGAGCTCAAGTGTGACCTGGTGGTCTCGTGTGTGAAGCTTGCTATATGGTGGCTTGAAGTTCATTCGAAGAAGAGAAGATTGATGTGTTGAAAATAGGGAGTGTTTTACAACTATGCTTTTCTTGCTTTGTATTTGAACTCATAAGTTTACATAGTGGATTTGCTTCTTCTAGACCTGGTCCCATGGATGTAGGCATGTTGCCGGACCATGTAAAAATGAGTGTGTTCTTTTCTTGCTTTGATGGATGTTTCATTTATGCTTTGAACAACTCTTATGCGCAATATGAACAAGCAACCCATTCTGCATAAGTTTTAATCACTTGGTAACCTCTTAAAACTCTTAGTTAGAGTCATGATGACTCTATTAAAGTGATTAAAATACCCTAGTTTTGATTTAATTGAATTTATATTGAGACAATTTATGAATTTATTCATAAAAAATCACATTCGAATGTTTTCTTGTTGCATGTTTGGAACGATTTTTGAGATTGTGTAAGTTGATATTAGAGTGTAATTTATTGATTAGGGCTGATTTTGTCTTTTTTATGTTGTTCAAGGGTCAAATTGTCATATTCTTGGGGGGTTTATTTTGTCATTTTCAATCATGTAGAGACTAAAATGATATTTTTCATATCTATTATAAAAGGAAAGTGGAATGTTGACAAAATGGTAGCCAGCCACCAACACCCCAACCCTTCACCTTCTCCAATTGATTTTCGGCCACCCTACGACCCCCCTTTGCACTGATTCACCTCCCATCAGCATTCCAGCGACGATTTAGCTTCCTACCAGTGATTTTTCGCCTCCCCTTATGCGTCTCTTCCTATTCCTACTATCTCCACCATTTTCTAACAACGATTCAACTCCTTTTGCACCGAGTCACTTTATATAACCGACGATCCATCTTCCCCAGCTCATTTCGGCTTCATTTCGACGAGTTGTGACGTTTTGCATTCTGTGACTCTTCACCTTCCCGATGTGATTTTTCTCCCTTTTTGGCAATGTTTGGACTCCATAACTACATATTTGGACTTCCCAGCACCAAATATACCTTCCAATAGGTTCGGATCATCATTTCGCCATCGGTCATCAAAAACCACTATTGAAAGCCACTGGAATCTGACGAGTTGTGACTCTTCATCTTCCTGGCGTCCATTCGTCTTCTTCAACTACAAAGCACATCATCTCGTTGTCAGTTACTCGCTCTTTGCCATGACTAGCACCATTTCCAATTCTCCAGTCACCATCGACACCACCATCAGTGGCTAGGCTCCTTGTTGCCCATTACGGTGTAGGCGAGATTAGGATCGACACTTATGGTTCCTCTTGGCAGTTCTTGACTAGTTGGATTGAGCTTGAACATTGGACATTTGGTTAAGCATTGTGTTTTCAGATTATATTTGTTTCTGTTTCATGTTGATTACAATACTTCAATATATTTTGATGCATTATTTGTGAGAATTGATTATGTCCATGGAGAACATTTGTTGAAATTGAACTGACTGCACATTGAATGTTGGTTTGAGATTATTGAATGTTGATTATGGCTTTAAATTGCTTCGATGCTAATTGCAATCAAGTTGCATTAGCGTTTAATATCATTTCTACTTTGGATGCATTTGTTATGTAATTTATTGGTTGGATGGCACAAGGTTGACAGATTGTACTTGTTAGTGTTGTACCAATTAGTGATATTTAAGTAGTAGCAGTTTTCGATTACTCGATGATAGTCTTTAACTAATCGATCTTTGATAAATCAAAAGAGAGACATGATAGATTATACTTAGATATAGTCTTTAATCAAGCAATCTGTGATTAAATTAGTAGGAAGACATGATAGATTATACCTAGATTGCTAGAAAACCATTTTATTTGATTTGTCTGGCCTTGTAGGTTTGGGAAATTGAAGAGCGAGAAGAGGAATTGTGGTAGTTAGTCTTAGGTCTAACCAAATCCATAAGGGCAACGCCTTTAATATTGTGTTTTAGTTAGTGATTTTGACTTCCTGCAATTAGTTAATTTCCTTAATTTTTAGTTAATCAATTTGTCCAATTTCTCTTTGCTTTACTCAACTATACACTAGGTTATTAGTAATTGCTTCTTGTAGATTCGACCCTACTTACCGCTAACTACAGTAATTAGGATTAATTTTGTTAGCCATGATGACTAGTTTGACAATAAACCTTTTGCTTTCTAAGGAACAAAACACTATTACGTAAGGCTCAACCAACTGCATGCAATATTTTTAGAGTACAATCATTTTGTCCCCGAGATATGGCCTAAGTGGATAAGGTCTACTAGAATCTGATAGTAGTACTTAGATCCTTATACGATATCAGTTTTTTGAAATTTTTATGTATCTAAAATACTGTTAATCTGATAATTTTTTATTTTCTTATAATATATGGAATTCTTCTAAATTTTTACTAGAATTGTCATTTAGTAGCCACTCATTTTTTTTTTTATAAATCTATTAATTTTTAATTTCATTTGTATAAGAAAAAATTAGGGGTGTTTTAGACTCTTACAAAAAAAAAATATTAAAAAGTTGCTACCTACAATGACCTCAGTGTTAGTATCAAATTCTACTGGACCTTATGATATAGGCCAAACCTCAAGGACCTAAAAAATTAACTCCATATTTATTATTAAAGAAGCATGCACCGATTGTCATTTTAAATGCTTAAGGAAGCTGAGAAAGATCATTTTTGTTTTTGACTTGTGTAATCCGCCCGCTCAACCAACTTTGGGATAAAGCAAAATGTCGAGATAATAATATAAACTATGCAATAGGATATGATATGGCTAAAGCAGAATTATGTTGACAACATAATAAACAAACTGACACAGTTTCCATATTTCATTGCTGAAACATGAAGAAATTGTTACTTGTTAGGGGTTGGATAGAGATATATATGGATTGATTGTCACCTCATTTATTAGATATATAAACATGAAGAAATTTTTCTTTTTCTTTTTCTTTTTTTTTTTATTTTTTTATTTTTTCTTTCGTCCAAGTATTAGATACTCAAAGAATATCTGAAACTCAAAAGAATTTCAAACAAGCTTGATTATGAAGGTTATGTCCTCTCTCCTTCAAACAATCACTTAATGGTACATTACAATTACGGCCTAATGTGAGAAATTATAGACGAAATATTTTGCGTCGTTGTGCTTTAAGTGATAATGCTTTTTCATGGTAGTCTAAAAAATTTCTAGTGATGTATAGAGGTGGAAAAGCAACCCGCCTGGCCTGACCCAACCTGGCCCGCGGCGGGTTGCTGATAATGGCGGGTCGGTCCTAACCCGCCCGGTAACATTGGCGGGCCGGGTTAGGCCTACTAATGTTTGGGAATTGGCTGGCCCAACCCGGACTGTTAACCCTAACCCGCCAGGTTAGGCCGCGGGTTGGGCTGGGTTAACCCGCTTTTTGATTTTTTTTTTTTATTTTGTTTAAGTTTAAATATTTAATTAACTTTTCAAATGAATAATTCACAATTTATAAATGAATAAATGTAATTATTTTTAGTTAATTGTTAATTTCTTTTCAAATATCAATAATTAAATTAAATTAATTTTTTTTTTTTTGTTAACATTCCAAATCTTAATTCAATTTTAATACATTAAAATAATAATATAAGAATAATCAAATTTGTTCATTTATTAAAAAATAAAATAAGAAATTACAATAATTATTGCCTCGTTAAAAACCTCACCAAGAAAAACTCAATAGGACAAAAACTTGGTAAGGAAAAAAGAGTACAATAATTGACAATTAATTTACAAGTTACAATTTACAAAACAACTAATTTTGGGGTTCACTTGGACCTCCCTCATCCATATCATCTATATTACAAAATTGAAATGATTCTATTAAAGTATCGTCGACAATCTCGTATTGACCTTGATGGCATGACCGTTCCCAATCTCGAAGACATTTGAGGACTTTAATCATTTGTCGTGAAAGTTTAGTCCTCCTTTCATTTAAAATTCTTCCACTTGCACTAAATATTTGTTCGGATGAGACGGTAGAGACAGGAACAATGAAAACATCCAAGGCAAGTCTTGATAATACCAGAAAAATGCATTTTCTGGCTCTCCAATAGTCTAAGAGATCAAAGTTGGCTCTCTGTTGTGGATCTACTGGTAACATTTCAGGGGTTGCCAAATATTGTTGAAGCTCATTACTCTGCGACTGCATGGAAGATAGTACATTAGTTGTTGTTGTTGGTGGAGCTTCTGAAGAGGAGATTGTGCTTCGGATTCGGGTCCTCTTTGGCCTATTCAGTGCACCCCAAGAGTAGAAGTCTTCATTTGTTTCTTCTGATGCAGCTTCCCTGGATGTTTCGCCTCTTTGTGGGTTCCCATACTTGTTTTTATATTGGAAATATACTTCGAAAAGTGTATTTTTTATCTCTCCTATTTGATTGGCATATACTTCGGTTTGTAAATTTTCACATAAATTGTCAAAACCATTTTCTAAACCTGCTAATTTAATTCTAGGATCAAATATAGCACCTAAACAATAAAGAAAATGAATGGGTTCCCAATATTTAAAAAAAAAAAAAAAATTCCATTGCCTTTATTGGTACATTTAAAATTACACTGTCTTTATTTTTTATAAATAACTCAGAAATTTTTATAATTGTATGTATTAACAATGGACTAGTAGGATAATACACACTAGAAAATTGTAAAGTGGATTGGTAAAAAGTTTCAAGAAAAAAATGAAATACTTTAGCTATTTGCCAATCATTTTCTACCAAATAATGAATACCCCTATTATTTGCTACAAAATAACTAATTATATTAGCATAAGGTAAACATGAATCAAGCATTAAATAAGTACTATTCCATCTAACAGGCATGTCTAATGCAAAAGTTCTAGGAGACATATTTGATTTTATACAAGCGTCTTGAAATTCAGCATTTCTTTTATTACTACTAGTAATCCAAGCTAAACAATCTCTAATTCTATTAATATTTTCTTTAATTGTTTTCATACCACTTTTCACAATTAAATTAATAACATGGCATGCACAACGTTGGTGAAAAAACTTCAAATTGTTATATAAAGGATAATTACTTTGAAAATAATCTATAGCTTTACTATTAGAACTTGCATTATCTAAAGTTAAACTTATCACTTTACTAACAACATCATAATCTTCTAAAACTTCAACAATTTTATTATAAATTTGTTCACCACTATGATCAACATCCATTAATCTAAATCCTAATAAAGATTTATTTAATTTACATTCATTATCAAAATAATGACTAGTCACACAAATATAATCTTGTTTAGCTCTACCACTTCAAATATCGGCAGTTAAAGCCACACTAACATGACAAGTATGTATTTTATTTTTTAATTCTAATTTCATTTTTTTAAACAATTTTATTAAATCATTTCTAGTTGTAGTTTTAGAATAACTTTTAAATCCTGGAAAAAAAATGAATTTTGAACAAATCTTTCAAAATTTTTATCTTCAGCCATATTAATTGGTTGATCAGTTGCAGCAATATATAAAGCTAACTGTTCCCTATATACATCAGAATTATAACGCCAATTAGTACCCATATTAGTTATTTGAATTTGATTGGTTTCTCTATTTCCATGTTGATTAATATGTTTATTAGCATGCCTTTTAAAGTACTAGTACCATTACCTAAATCAGCTTTATAAATATTTCCACAGTATTTGCATCTCGCTTTCTTGACTTGAACGTCATTTTCTGTCTCGTAAAACTTGTTGATATGCTTCCAAACTTCTTATGTGTGTCTGTTTTCGCTTTCGACGGCAGTTGATGATCCCGCCTCAGCTTGAGATGAAGTTGGACGAGCACGACGATTACGAGGATGACTTCTAGAACCACCGGGAGCTGTTGGAATCGGGGGCATATTTTAAGGTGTATCGGATTCTGAGAATGGGAAAACGGGACTATTTGAATCTACTCCTACATTTATGTTAGTAAAATCAGCAGGACTAGGACTAGGATAGTAGTTTCCTTTCATCATTGTAATTGATGGGAGAGAAATATCTATCCATTGTAGTTGAAAAAAAAAAATTGATGTAGAAGAAATAAAAATTAAAGAAAGAGGATTGGAATATGGAAATTGAAATTTGGAAAATTGGAAATATGATTTAAAAATTGCAAAAATTAATAAAAATTAAAATACGAGCAAATTGATAACAAAAAGATTAAGAGAATAAATGAATAATTGAGAGATTAGAGAATATGAGAGAATTTGAGTTGTGAGAAAAATGTGAGAGTTTGGGGCCAATTTATAGGAAAAAATGGGAAAAAAAATGACAAAAAAGACCCCTCCAATGACTATAAAACGGTTATATTTCAAGGATAATTTGAAAAATAAAATAAAATTTTTTATTTTATTTTTTATTTTTTTCGGCCAACCCACCTGGTTGGCTGTTGCAACCCGACGGGTTGGCTGTTATTCCATAACAGTCAACCCGTCGGGTTGACAATAGCCAACTCGGCGGGTTGGCGGGTCCCTTGCAAAAGAGACAAAATAGCAACCTGTCAGGTTGCGGGTTGCCATTGTGCAACCCGGCCTACCCGGGGGTTGCTGCCGGGTTCAACCCGCTTTTTTACGGGCCGGATTAGGGTTGACCCGCCTAACCCGGCCCAAATGTTCCACCTCTAGTGGTGTATTCTCTTAATACCTTAAACTCAAGGACGAATCCTTCAAAGTAAAAGGAATTGATATATGTTAAAATTATTTCTTTCCTTTAATACCTAAAACTAGTATACAATGACTTGAGTTATGATTAATACATAAGTTTTACAAGTCAATCAATAAAATTTTATTAATCGTTTATTATAGTGAAAATACGTTATCGTTTTTCATTTTATCTGTTAATGAATTATAAGTTTTAAAGGCAACGATCGCTTAAGGTTTTTAATTTCATTGAAACAAGAATAATTCATTAAGCAAACTATAAAAGCACGTTCTCAACATTACAAATACAAATTAATTATCAGTTATTTATTAATTTCATTTTATTAAAACTAAAGTTTTTCCAAAAGATATTATTCAATTCTTTTGGTACATCAGAAGTCCAATAAGCCTTCATGGACTAGTTAAACGCACAGGCAACTTTATCATGAAAATATGATCGAATCATTAATTAAGAACAAGGCGGCATGTAAGCAGGACGTGGCAGCATCGACGTCTCCGAAGTTGTACCGTTCTTTACAATAAGAACTGTATCCATTCCCCAGGTTGCGTGCCTTTCTAAGTGACAATGCAGAAACCACACTCCTGTTCAATTTAGGGTTTAATATCATTTCTACTTTGATGCATTTTTTAGTATTTATTGTTGGATGGTACAAGTTGACAGATTGTACTTGTTACGTTTGTACCAATTGTGTATTTAATGTAGCAGTTTTCATTAGTCGATGATAGTCTTTAACTAATGATCTTTGAAATCAAAAGAGAGACATGATAGATTATACTTAGATATAGTCTTTAATCAAGCAATCTATGATTAAATTAGTAGGAGACATGATAGATATACCTAGATTCCAGAAAACCATTTTATTTGATTTGTCTAGCCTTGTAGGTTTGGGAAATCGAAGAGCGAGAAGAGGAATTATGGGAGTAGCTTAGGTCTAACCAATCCAAAGCACGCCTTTAATATTGTGTTTTAGTTAGTGATTTTGATTTCCTGCAATTAGTTAATTTCCTTAATTTTTAGTTAATCAATTGCCCAATTTCTCTTTGCTTTACTCAACTATACCCTAGGTGTTAGTAATGCTCTTGTAGATCGACCCTACTTACCAGTAACTACGGTAATTAGGATTAATTTTGTTAGCCATGATGACTAGTTCGACAATAAATCTTTTGCTTTCTAAGAAAGGAACAAAACACTATTACGTAAGGCTCAACCACTGCTGCAATATTTTTAGAGTACAATCATTTTGTCCCCGAGGTATGGCCTAAGTGGATAAGGTCTTAGATCTGATAGTAGTCTTAGATCCTTATAGATATCAGTTTTTTGAAATTTTATGTATCTAAAATACTGTTAATCTGATAATTTTTTATTTCTTATATATATGGAATTCTTCTAAATTTTACTAAATTGTCATTTAGTAGCACTCATTTTTTTTTTTATAAATCTATTAATTTTTAATTCATTTGTATAAGAAAAATTAGGGGTGTTTTAGACTCTACAAAAAAAAAATATTAAAAAGTTGCTACCTACAAGGACCTCATGTTAGTATCAAATTCTACTGGACCTTAAATAGGCCAAACCTCAAGGACCTAAAAATTAACTCCATATTTATTATTAAAGAAGCATGCACCGATTGTCATTTTAAATGCTTAGGACAGAAAGACATTTTTGTTTTTGACTTGTGTAATCCCCGCTCAACCAACTTTGGATAAAGCAAAATGTCGAGATAATAATATAAACTATACAATGGATATGATATGGCTAAAGCAGAATTATGTTGACAACATAATAAACAAACTGACACAGTTTCCATATTTCATTGCTGAAACATGAAGAAATTGTTACTTGTTAGAGGTTGGATAGAGATATATATGGATTGATTGTCACCTCATTTATTAGATATATAAACATGAAGAAATTTTTCTTTTCTTTTTCTTTTTTTTTTTATTTTTTTATTTTTTCTTTCGTCCAAGTATTAGATACTCAAGAATATCTGAAACTCAAAAGAATTTCAAACAACTTGATTATGAAGGTTATGTCCTCTCTCCTTCAAACAATCACTTAATGGTACATTACAATTACGGCCTAAGTGACAATTATAGACGAAATATTTTGCGTCGTTGTGCTTTAAGTGATATGCTTTTTCATGTAGCTAAAAAATTTCTATTGATGTATAGAGGTGAAAAGCAATCCGCCCGACCCAGCCCGCGGGGGTTTCGATAATGCGGGTCGTCCTAACTGCCCGTAACATTGGCGGGCCGGGTTAGGCCCCTAATTTTTGGGAATTGGCTGCCAACCCGGACCGCCAACCCTAACCCGTCGGTTAGGCCACGGGTTGGGCTGGGTTAACCCGCTTTTTGATTTTTTTTTTTTTTGTTTTATTTTTGTTTAAGTGTAAATGTTAATTAACTTTTCAAATGAATAATTAACAATTTATAAATGAATAAATGTAATTGTTTTTAGTTAATTGTTAATTTCTTTTCAAATATCAATAATTAAATTAAATTTTTTTTTTTTTTGTTAACGTTCCAATATTAATTCAATTTTAATACATTAAATTAATATAAGAATAATCAAATTTTTTATTTATTAAAAAATAAAATAAGAATTATAATAATTATACTCGTTAAAACCTCACCAAGAAAAACCAATAGGACAAAACTTGGATGAAAAAAAGTGTAATATTGACAATTAATTTATAAGTTACAATTTACAAAACAACTAATTTTGGGGTTCACTAGGACCTCTCTCATCGTATCATCTATATACAAAATTAAAATGATTCTATTAAAGTATTGTCGACACCTCGTATTGACCTTGATGGCGCGACCGTTCCCAATCTCGAAGACATGTGAGGACTTCAATCATTTATGGTGAAAGTTTAGTCCTCCTTTCATTTAAAATCTTCCACTTGCACATGTTTGTTCGGATGAGACGGTTGAGACGGAACAAAAACATCTAAGGCAAGTCTTGATAATACCTGAAAAATCCATTTTCTGGCTCTCCAATATCTAAGAGATCAAAGTTGGCTCCTGTTGTGTCCTGGTAACATTTCAGGGTTGCCAAATATTGTTGAAGCTCATTACTCTGCGACTGCATGGAAAACAGTACATTAGTTGTTGTTGTTGTGAGCTTTTGCAGAGGAGTTTGTGCTTCGGATTCGGGTCCTCTTCGCTATAGTGCACCCCAGAGGTAGAAGTCTTCATTTGTTCTTCTGATACAGCTTCCCTGGATGTTTCGCTTCTTTGCGGGTTCTCATACTTTTATACTAGAATATACTTCGAAAAGGGTATTTTTTTACCTCTCCTATTTGATTGGCATATACTTCGGTTTGTAAATTTTCACATAAATTGTCAAAACCATTTTCTAAACCGCTAATTAATTCTAGGATCAATATACACCTAAACAATAGAAAAGAATGGGTTCCCAATATTTAAAAAAAAAAAAAATTCATTGCCTTATTTGTGCATTTAAATTACATGTCTTTGTTTTTTATAAATAACTCAGAAATTTTTTAATTGTATGTATTACCAATGGACTAGTAGGATAATACACACCAAAAAGTTGTAAATGGATTGGTAAAAAGTTTAAAGAAAAAATGAAATACTTTACTATTTGCCAATCATTTTCTACCAAATAATGAGACCCCTATTATTTGCTATAAAACTAATTATATTAGTGCCTGGATGATTATGTCCTTATGAGATTAAGTTTTGTCTCTTGTTGATTGATTATTGATTTTTTGAGACAGGTTTGTAAATGAAAAGATTCTGCTTTGCTCATAAGATTGACAAAGGGGGAGATTGTAAGTATTTTGTCAACTTATGTCCTCGTGTGGGCACTTTAGAGTCTGCGTGGTCACAATGCATCTGGCAGATATTTATTTTTACAAAGCACATATCCCACTTGATTTGCAAAGAGGCAAATATATTCTCTTTTAAGATATTTATTGTGGTCCATTTACACTTGTCTTTATATAATTTGATGTACTAGAAAAGTTGTTTTGCTTTGTTTGTGGTCCCAAAGATTCTTTACTAAAAAGCAAAACTCAAAAGTTGAACTTTAACTTTTTTGTCCCCTAACCCTTGGTGCATGGTTTTTTGTCCCCTAACCCTTGGTGCATGGTTTTCTATAAATTCATACTTTTCTGGCATCTTCCTGAAGAAACTCAATTGCCTCTGATTCATCACTAAATATCCTCCAAGGTTTTGTATTCGCCTAAGGTTTCTCATATGCTTTGATAGGCTTAAAATTACCTTCTCTTACATTGTCTTTGTTGTGACGATTTTGGAACATGGTTCCATGTTGATGCTTAGACATGTGCATGCTGCTATTCCGAAGTTGATTCTTCACTATTGAAATTTGAGAGGAGCTCAAGTGTGACCTGGTGGTCTCGTGTGTGAAGCTCGCTATATGGTGGCTTGAAGTTCATCCGAAGAAGAGAAGATTGATGTGTTGAAAATAGGGAGTGTTTTACAACTATGCCTTTCTTGCTTTGTATTTGAACTCATAAGTTTACATAGTAGATTTGCTTCTTCTGGACCTGGTCCCATGGATGTAGGCATGTTGCCGAACCATGTAAAAATGAGTGTGCTTTTTTCTTGCTTTGATGGATGTTTCATTTATGCTTTAAAGAACTCTTGTGCACAATATGAACAAGCAACCCATTCTTCATAAGTTTTAATCACTCGGTAACCTCTTAAAACTTTTAGTTAGAGTCATGAAAATGACTCTATTAAAGTGATTAAAATACCCTAGTTTTGATTTAATTGAATTTATATTGAGACAATTTATGAATTTATTCATAAAAAATCACATTCGAATGTTTTCTTGTTGCATGTTTGGAACGATTTTTGAGATTGTGTAAGTTGATATTAGAGTGTAATTTATTGATTAGGGCTGATTTTGTCTTTTTTATGTTGTTCAGGGGTCAAATTGTCATATTCTTGGGGGGTTTATTTTGTCATTTTCAATCATGTAGAGACTAAAATGATATTTTTCATATCTATTATAAAAGGAAAGTGGAATGTTGAAAAAATGGTAGCCAGCCACCAACACCCCAACCCTTCACCTTCTCCAATCGATTTCCGACCACCCGACGAACTCCCTTTGCACTGATTCACCTCCCATCAGCATTCTGGCGACGATTTAACTTCCTACCAGTGACGTTTCGCCTCCCCTTATGCGTCTCTTCCTATTCCTACTATCTCCACCATTTTCTAACGACGGTTCAACTCCCTTTGCACCGAGTCACTTTCTATAACCGACGATCCATCTTCCCGAGCTCATTTCAGCTTCATTTCGACAAGTTGTGACGTTTTGCATTCTGTGACTCTTCACCTTCCCGATGTGATTTTTCTCCCTTTTTGGCAATGTTTGGACTCCATAACTACATATTTGGACTTCCCAGCACCAAATATACCTTCCAATAGGTTCGGATCATCATTTCGCCATCGGTCGTCGAAAACCACTATTGAAAACCATTGGAATCTAACAATCGCTGTCAATTCGTCTTCTTCAACTACAAAGCACATCATCTCGTTGTCAGTTACTCACTTTTTGCCATGACTAGCACCATTTCCAATTCTCCAATCACCATCGACACCACCATTAGTGGTTATGCTCCTTGTTGCCCGTTACAGTGTAGGCAAGATTAGGATCGACACTTATGGTTCCTCTTGGCAGTTCTTGACTAGTTGGATTGAGCTTGAACACTGGACATTTGGTTATGCATTGTCTTTTCAGATTATATTTGTTTCTGATTCATGTTGATTACAATACTTCAATATATTTTTATGCATTATTTGTGAGAATTGATTATGTCCATGGAGAAAATTTGTTGAAATTGAACTGACTGCACATTGAATGTTGGTTTGAGATTATTGAATGTTGATTATGGCTTTAAATTGCTTCGATGCTAATTGCAATCAAGTTGCATTAGTGTTTTACTATCATTTCTACTTTGGATGCATTTGTTATGTAATTTATTGGTTGGATGGTACAGTTGACAGATTGTACTTGTTTAGCGTTGTACCAATTAGTGATATTTAAGTAGTAGCGTTTTCGATTAGTCATATAGTCTTTAACTAATGATCTTTGATAATCAAAAGAGAGACATGATAGATTATACTTAGATATAGTCTTTAATCAAGCAATCTGGATTAAATTAGTAGGAGACATGATAGATTATACCTAGATTGCCAAAAACCATTTTATTTGATTTGTCTAGCCTTGTAGGTTTGGGAAATCGAAGAGCGAGAAGAGGAATTATGGGAGTTAGTCTTAGGTCTAACCAAATCCATAGGGCAACGCCTTTAATATTGTGTTTTAGTTAGTGATTTTGATTCTCTGCAATTAGTTAATTTCCTTAATTTTTAGTTAATCAATTTGCCCAATTTCTCTTTGCTTTACTCAACTATACACTAGGTGTTAGTAATTGCTTCTTGTAGATTCGACCCTACTTACCAGTAACTACGTAATTAGGATTAATTTTGTTAGCCATGTGACTAGTTTCGACATAATCTTTTGCTTTCTAAGGAAAAGGAACAAAACTATTACGTAAGGCTCAACCAACTGCCATGCAATATTTTTAGAGTACAATCATTTTGTCCCCGAGGTTGCCTAAGTGGATAAGGTCTACTAGAATCTGATAGTAGTACTTAGACCTTATAAGATTCAGTTTTTTGAAATTTTTATGATCTAAAAACTGTTAATCTGATAATTTTTTATTTTCTTATATATATGGAATTCTTCTAAATTTTTACTAGAATTGTCATTTAGTAGCCACCATTTTTTTTTTTATAAATCTTTAATTTTTAATTTCATTTGTATAAGAAAAAATTAGGGTGTTTTAGACTCTACAAAAAAAATATTAAAAAGTTGCTACCTACAAGACCTCAGTGTTTATCAAATTCTACTGGACCTTATGATATAGGCCAACCTCAAGGACCTAAAATTAACTCCATATTTTATTATTAAAGAAGCATGCACCGATTGTCATTTTAAATGCTTAAGGAAGCTGAGAAAGATCATTTTGTTTTTGACTTTGTATCCGCCCGCTCAACAACACTTTGGATAAAGCAAATGTCGAGATATAATATAAACTATACAATGGGATATGATATGCCTAAAGCAAATTATGTTGACACATAATAACAAACTGACACAGTTCCATATTTCATTGCTGAAACAATAGAATTGTTACTTGTTAGAGGTTGGATAGAGATATATAGGGATTGATGTCACCTCTTTATTAGATATAAAACATGAAGAAATTTTTCTTTTTCTTTTTCTTTTTTTTTATTTTTTTATTTTTCTTTCGTCCAAGTATTAGATCCTCAAGAATATCTGAAACTCAAAAGAATTTCAAACAAGCTTGATTATGAAGGTTATGTCCTCTCTCCTTCAACAATCATTAATGGTACTTACAATTACGGCCTAAGTAAAATTAAGAGAAAGAAATATTTTGCGTCGTTGTGCTTTAAGTGATAAGCTTTTTCATGGTAGTCAAAAAATTTCTAGTGATGTATGAGGTGGAAAAGCAATCCGCCCAACCCCGCCCGCGGCGGGTTGCTGATAATGGCGGGTCGATCCTAACTGCCCGGTAACATTGGCGGGCCGGTTAGGCCGCCAATTTTTGGGAATTGGCTGGCCAACCCGGACCGCCAACCCTAACCGTCGGTTAGCCCGGGTTGGGCTGGTTACCCGCTTTTTGATTTTTTTTTTTTGTTTTATTTTTTGTTAGTGTAAATTTAATTAACTTTTCAAATGAATAATTACAATTTATAAATGAATAAATGTAATTGTTTTTTAGTTAATTGTTAATTTCTTTTCAAATATCAATAATTAAATTAAATTTTTTTTTTTTTTTGTTAACGTTCCAAATATTAATTAATTTAATACATTAAAATTGTAATATAAGAATAATCAATTATTTATTTATTAAAAAATAAAATAAGAAATTATAATTTTACCTCGTTAAAAACCTCACCAAGAAACCCAATAGGAAAAACTTGGTAGAAAAAAAGAGTGATAATTGACATTAATTTATAAGTTACAATTTACAAAACAACTAATTTTGGGGTTCACTGGACCTCTCTCATCCGTATCATCTATATTACAAAATTGAAATGATTCTTTAAAGTATGTCGACAACCTCGTATGGACCTTGATGGCATGACCTTTCCCAATCTCGAAGACATTTGAGGACTTCAATCATTTATGGTGAAAGTTTAGTCCTCCTTTCATTTAAAATTCTCCACTTGCACTAAATGTTTGTTCGGATGAGACGGTTGAGACAGGAACAGCGAAAACATCCAGGCAAGTCTTTGATAATGAAATACTTTTCTGGCTCTCCAATAGTCTAAGAGTCAAGTTGGCTCTCGTTGTGGATCTACTGGTAACATTTCAGGGTTGCCAAATATTGTTGAAGCTCATACTCTGCGACTGCATGGAAAACGTACATTAGTTGTTGTTGTTGGTGGAGCTTTGCAGAGGAGTTGTGCTTCGTTCGGTCCTCTTGGCCTATTCAGTTCACCCCAAGGTAAAGTCTTCATTTGTTTCTTCTGATACAGCTTCCCTGGATGTTTCGCTCTTTGGGGTTCTCATACTTTTTATATAGAAATATACTTCGAAAAGTGTATTTTTTTACTCTCCTATTTGATTGGCATATACTTCGGTTTGTAAATTTTCACATAAATTGTCAAAACCTTTCTAAACCTGCTAATTTAATTCTGGATCAAATATAGCACCTACAATAAAGAAAGGATGGGTTCCCAATATTTAAAAAAAAAAAAAAATTCATTGCCTTTATTGGTGCATTTAAAATTACATTGTCTTTTTTTTATATACTCAGAAATTTTTTATTGTATGTTTACCAATGGACTAGTAGGATAAACACACAGAAAGTTGTAAAATGGATTGGTAAAAAGTTTAAAAAGAATGAAATACTTTGCTATTTGCCAATCATTTTCTACAAATATAGAGACCCCTATTATTTGCTATAAAATACTAATTATTTAGCATAAGGTAAACATGAATCGCATTAAATAGTATTATTCCATCTAACAGGCATGTCTAAGGCAAAAGTTCTAGGAGACTATTTGATTTTATACAAGCGTCTTAAATTCAGCATTTCTTTTATTACTACTAGTAATCCAAGCTAAACTCTCTTTTCTATTAATATTTTCTTTTTGTTTTTAATACCACTTTTCACAATTAAATTAATAACATGGCATGCACAACGTTAGTGAAAAACTTCAAATTGTTAGTAAAGATATTACTTTGAAAATAATCTATAGCTTACTATTAGAACTTGCATTATCTAAGTTAAACTTATCACTTTATTAACAACATCATAATCTCTAAAACTTCACAATTTTATTATAAATTTGTTCACCACTATATCAACATCGTTAATCTAAATCCTAAAGATTTATTTAATTTACATTCATTATCAAAATAATGACTAGTCACACAATATAATCTTGTTTAGCTCTACCACTTCAAATATCGGCAGTTAAAGCCACACTAATGACAAGTATGTATTATTTTTTAATTCTAATTTCATTTTTTAACAATTTTATTAAATTATTCTAGTTGTAGTTTTAGATAACTTTAATCCTGGAAAAAAATGAATTTGAACAAATCTTTCAAAATTATTTATCTTCAGCCATATTAATGGTTGATCAGTTGCAAATATATAAAGCTAACGTTCCCTATATACATCAAATTATAACGCCAATTAGTACCCATATTAGTTATTTGATTTGATTGGTTTCTCTATTTCCATGTTGATTAATATGTTTATTAGCATGCCTTTTTAAAGTACTAGTACCATTACCTAAATCAGCTTTATAAATATTTCCCAGTATTTGCATCTCGCTTTCTTGACTTGAACGTCATTTTCTGTCTCGAAAACTTTCGAAGGCACCCAAACGTCTGATGTGTGTCTGTTTCCGTTTCGCGGCAGTTGATGATCCCCCCTCGCTTGAGATGAAGTTGACGAGCACACTATACGAGGAGACTTCTAACCACCGGAGCTGTTGAAATCGGGGCATATTTAAGGTGTATCGGATTCTGAGAATGGGAAACGGGACTATTTGAACTACTCCTACATTGTGTTAGTAAAATCAGCGGACTAGGACTAGGATAGTAGTTTCTTATCATTGTAATTGATGGAGAGAATATCTATCCATTGTAGTTGAAAAAAAAATTGATTAGAAGAAAAAAAATTAGAAGGAGTGGAATATGGAAATTGAAATTTGGAAAATTGGAAATATGATTTAAAAATTGCAAAAAATAATAAATTAAAATACAGCAAATTGATACAAAAAGATTAAGAGAATAAATAAATATTGAGAATTAAGAATATGAGAGAATTTGAGTGTGATAAAAATGTGGAGATTTGGGCCAATTTATAGGAAAAAATGGAAAAAAAATGAAAAAAGACCCCTCCAATGACATAAAAGGCTGTATATTTCAAGGATAATTTGAAAAATAAAATAAAATTTTTTTTTATTTTTATTTTTTTGGCCCACCCCCTGGTTGGCTGTTGCAACCCGACGGGTTGGCTTTATTCCATAACAGTCAACCCGCCGGTTGACAATAGCCAACCGCGGGTTGGCGGGTCCCTTGCAAAAAGACAAAATAGCAACCTGTCGGTTGCGGGTTGCCATTGTGCAACCCGGCCTACCCGGGGTTTGCTGCCGGGTTCAACCCGTTTTTTACGGGCCGAGTTAGGGTTGACCGCCTACCCGGCCCAAATGTTCCACCTCTAGTGTGTATTCTCTAATACCTTAAACTCAGGACGAATCCTTCAAAGTAAAGGAATTGATATATTAAAATTATTTCTTTCCTTAATACCTAAACTAGTATACAATAACTTGAGTTATGATTATACATAGTTTATACAAGTCATAATATAAATTTTATTAATCGTTTATTATAGTGAAAATACGTTATCGTTTTTCATTTAATCTGTTAATGAATTAAGTTTTAAAGGCAACATCCTTAAGGTTTTTAATTTCATTGAAACAAGAATAATTCATTAAGCAACTATAAAGCGTTCTCAACATTACAAATACAATAATTATCAGTTATTTATTAATTTCATTTATTAAAACTAAAGTTTTTTCCAAAAGATATTATTCAATTCTTTTGTACACGCGAAGTCCAATAAGCCTTCATGGACTAGTTTAAACGCACAGGCAACTTTATCATGAAATATGATCGATCATTAATTAAGAACAGGGCGGCATGTAAGCGGACGTGGCAGCATCGACGTCTCCGAAGTATACCGTTCTTTACATAAGAACTGTATCCATTCCCCAGGTTGCGTGCCTTCTATATGACAATGCAGAAACCACACTCCTGTTCAAAATTGAATTGATTAATGTAAGTTGGAGATAATCAATTTGAAGATATTAGTTAAAAAGAGATCTTAATTAATTACCAGGATTATCCGCAACAAATCGAATTGCAGCCCATCGTAAGTTGGAGATAACATTGAAGATTTAAGTTAAAAAGAGATCTTATAATTACCAGGATATCCGCAACAAATCGAATTGCAGCCCATCCATTTTAGGAAGGTTAATGGTGTTAACTTCCGGTGGATCAACCAAATTATAATCGCCTGGATCAGTCACATTGTTGAAATTTCCAGAACCCGTCCCAACCAGATAGAAGCTGAAGCCATGTAAATGCATTGGATGACCTCGATGCAGCCCCGAGATTAGTCCCTTGGTAACCAATTTCAACTGCTTCACCATAATCAATCATCCTCCCTTTTGTCCCTTGGGCTGTGTAGAATGATACATTCGACACATCTCCTGTGAAGTTGTAAAAAAATGGTGGCTCACTGGGAAATCCGGGTTGAAACATTACCCAAACTCCTGAAAAACAAGGTTTCCGAATATCTAGATTGGATGATGATATAAATTAGAGCATAATACTTTTCCCCTTCGAGGTATATCCATAAATAATTCTTTCCCCTAGGTATTAGAAATAAAAATATCCCCTTCTTGACATTATTCTGTTATGTTTATGTTATTAACTATTATATTTTACTTAATTCTTTAAATTAAGGGTTTTTCTCAACCTTGGGGTTAATTAAATAAAAATTTTCCCATAAATTTTAAAAACAACAGAATTTCTCCATCGTTAGTGAATCATTGTATACCATAGAATTATAATAGAATTTCTCCATTCGTTAGTGAATCATTAGTATACCATTAGAATTATAACATGATGGTTTAAAAATTTTCCCAACTTCTCTTTCTTTCATTTATTTTAACACCAAAAACTTAACCGAGAGAAAAATTGTTATTAACTATATCTCAAGAGGTTATTGTTATAACCCTTAAATTAAATAGCAAATAAATGAATACACATGTTCGGTGTAATTGTTTTTCTGATGACTAAGCAAAAAATTTTTTTTTTAATAAATCTCAAGAGAAAATTGTATTACTCTATAAGTTAATTAATATAAATGAATTCAAAAAATAAAAATCTCTACCCGTAGTAGCTTGCAATATATCAATTTGAGGAGTGTCGAAACTAACATTATTTAAGCTTGCAGCGGTCCTGTCACCATGAGCAGTATCACGAACTGTTGACATCTCAATGCGTTTAAAGAAACCGCAATATAGATTCGCGTGTTGATACTTTCCGGAACATTAATAGGATACTCTTCATTTGCCAACTTTTTACGCTGTTAGTGAATTTTTGTGCGGCATCGATTGTCATTGTAAGCAGGAAGAGTTGGGAAGAAAGGAGACGAAGGAGCGGTATAATTGCCTTCTATTGAACAATTGCGGTCGCGGTGGAGTTGGGAAATGGAGAACGCTATCATGGTAAGGAAAGCAGCCATGTAAAAGTGGCTAAGAGTTTGGTTGCTGTGAACAAAACGTCCATCGTTTGTCCAGGGTTTCATTATATAAGTGTGTTTATGGTTTTATTTGGTTGTTATGTATGCTGCATCTTGCGCAACAACAGTGAGGCTGTGGTTTGCGATTCCGAAAAATTGTTCTTCATTCATCACAGCATTCACAATGCGAAGAAGATAAGTTTTGCCAGATTGAACCGGTAATCGATATGTTGTCTCTGCAATATTAGATTATGATAATGAGGAAGGAAAACGAATTATATATATGTGAATGGTTTGGATAAAATATTAATCGATATTAACTTGTGTCTTAATTATATTATCTATATAAACTTTTGTATAGTTAATATTTCAAAATACTGAAAAATTTATAAACATAAAATAGTAAAGATTAATTATTTTTAAAAACGTCTAAAACTTAGCATTCAAAGCATGAGTTGATCGCTTTATTAAGTATAAGTAAAATATTTTGGGGGTGGGAGCTGAATTGTTAGCATATATATCCTGCCACTTATCTCATATTCAGATTTTAAAAAACGTGGTTCGTGTTTGTGCCAAGGGGCCGCTCCAATAAGCTAGCTTATAAGGTTGGAGTGAATAATTCTGAAAATTCTTATCAGCTCTTCTCTATCTACTAAAGTAAACTCATATGTATTACTAATTTCACATTTTAGATTGTATAGATTTATAGTCTTTATATACCGTTGGAGCAATCGTATAAGTCCCCTGGTTCGCCATTGATTGTATAACCATCTGCCTGAGTAGGATTTGCTCCAGTTTCGATTGAAGTAGATATCATCGTCATCACATCTCCCTTGAACCATGATGCTGCCAATACATCAATATTGAAATTAAGTAAAAAAATCATAAAGAAAAAATTGTACTTGTCAAATATCAATTGTTTTCTGCCATCAGTATCGCTCCTATATACTAGCAGTAACTTATTAGATGGAAACTCTGGATACCAAGTACGATTGTCTGTTCTTCATAAGGCGTAGGAAATGGATAAGTGGTTCCAGCTGCTGGTAAAATAACAATGGCGCCATGGACTGTGGCACGAGTCCAGTCACTATGGGCATGCCACCAAAGGGTTCCTTCTTCATCGGACAGGATCACCTCATAGGTGAAGTTAGTCCCTGGTCCAATTGGACATTGTGTTACGTTCTCGGGACCATCTGACCATGGGTTCCTTGGCTGCTTCACTCCATGCCTGCATAAATGGAAAGAAAATTCATTAGCTAATTTTTCAGATATAGTTAATTCATCATCTCATGATTGTTAAAGGGAGATAGATAGAGAGATTTATAACCAGTGAATGGTGACACCATATGTTCCTTGATTGATGACATTAACAAAAATAGTATCGCCTTTACGAGCCTGAATCGTTGGCCCTGGAAAACTTCCATTCACAGTCAACATGCTTTTTGTGCTACACATCTTTGTAAAATTCGCTTCTTGTAGCTAAAAAACATGCACAGAAATACACATTAAAACATAAAAATGATAAGAAACAATTTTCAAGCAGACAAACCCAAATATTAATCAACACTGTAAATGCTAAAGTTAGTTCTTACAAAAAAATCATAATGGTGGACATCGGCAGCTGTGCAGAGAAGCAGCCCATCAAGAAACAAGAACCCGAAAAGCCCTGAAATGAAATTCATCTTTATACCCATTTTTGTCTGTCTTTTGTGTTCTCAGGTCGCCTTCTTCTGTGATCTTTAGCTGCGTATCCCAGCTATTTATACCAAGAGTAAAACGACTTTTGGAGGGGAAAAGAAAATCATTTTATTCGAGGCGAGTTAATCCCTTTTAGTCGTGTGGTTTCAGTTTACTATATTTTAAGACAATTTTTTTAAATGCTAATTTTTGTCCTTTTTTTAGGGGTAAAGCTGGTAATTAAATTAGAGAAAGAATAAAGAATTAGCCTATAAGGAGTATCCTTTAGAGACGCACCTTGGGCATTCCCAAGTGACATGGCTACCAAAGGCTAAGAAGCCAAAAGAAACTTAAGCCAAAACCGCCAAAAGGAAACAAGGAAACAGGGCCTACTAACTACACAAAGGAGCCTGCAAATTAATCAACACTAAAAAATTATCTATGTATAATTTTGATTTTGAATTGTAATGTGCAATTTTATATATATATAAGATGGTATTTTTTTTTTTGTCATTTCAATATAAATTTAATAACTCACTAACTTTTATTGATCAAAAGACAATTACAACAGTATTTTTGAAACAATAAAGACCAAATTCTAGTATTTGAAACAATTGTCCTTAAGTAGTAAGCGAAACCACAGACTAAAAAGAATTAACTTTATTGGAGGCCTAGATAAATAAAGTAGTATTAGGAATTTTGTACTCTCTTTCTCACTCACTCACCATTTGACACTTGTCCAAAACAAAAAAGGATAGCAATAAATGACCACTTTCATTTTCATCTCATTTGCTAAATGCTAAAATAAAGTAAAATAAACTTTCACATTATTACAATGTATAACGTGTATTTTTCTTATTTTTCTTATTGATTTGCAAACACTAGAAGTTAATCTCATATAATATCCATAGGCAAATTCAAGAATTTTTTTTTTTTAACAATTTTTTATCATTATATTAAAGCATTTGAACGGTTAAAATTATTAATTGTGATTTTGTATTTGCATTTTAATTCTGTAGAACTGCTTTCATCCTTTTGATAGAAAGTGAGTTTATTTGTACATGTCAGCATCATTTTGTTATAACATGCTGACTCAGCCTTTTGCAATTAGTATTAGTTAATTAGCTATTAACTATTTATTGTACTCCATATAAACTGAAATATTAGTTAATACAATGAGTAATACTACACTTACACTATTTTTTTATCACCTTTTATAACATCATGATGTGGCTATCACAACCACACAAATTCTATTATAATATTAAAATTAAAAATAATTAAAAATTTATGTGTTGTAACATATGCCCATCATGATGTAATAAATTATGTAAAGAGTGATGTAAGTGTACATTACTCACTTATGCTTGTGTAAGGTTCAAGATTTAAAGGAAAATTCAATCGTACAACAAAATCAACTCCAATCTTAATAATCTGTACAAAGTCAGCTAAGCTATTCGCTACAAAAACTAATTTTAAAAAATAATTACTAAAAATAATTAAAACTCAATTCGAACACTCATAAGTATAATGTACAATGTTTTTTGATTTGAGAAAATATAGAAGAGATATAATTATATATATATATATATATATAATAACATCTCTAAAGTAATACTCTATATAGAATAAACTCTACGTAATCATAAAAATTATATTCCATTTGGATAGTTATAAATAAGAATAAACTTTATCTTGTAATAATTATAATTTTTCTAATTCCCGTCTTAAAGAAAATTGTCCCATATATTAATAATTATCAGTATATTATAAAAAAATATATGCTATGTTACATTAAAGGTTTAAGATGAAATAAAATGTTTATCTAAAGTTGTTTGAGACAATGATTTATATTTTAGACTTATTATCACATCTTTTAATTTGTGGATACATTACTCGCTAGCATGGACATCTTATTGTTCAAGCCAAAATATTTTTAGCTTTTCAAACATGTTTAGAGTTTCTTAGAGCGAAACTTTTTGTATTTCAATACCATCATCCTCATGATAATATTTTTTCTCTTCTTGTCTAATTGTAACAATGATTTCTTTTTCAATTAAAGCATACATGACTAGTTGCTCATTTGGATGATCGAGGAAGACATTAATATTTATTCGATTAGTGTAGTGAAGTTGTCGAATCTGATCACTTAATTCTACAATGACTCTTTGATTCTCCTCATCCACTTCATTTGTAACGTGCAATTCATCGACACTAAGGGTCCGAATTTTTCAATGCTTAAAACAATTGGCAATTATCTATGGCTTCACATCAATTGACCTTACAGCAACTGCATTTACATTTCCATCAAGGATACTTATCTTTATTAGTTCCAAGACACGATCTTCTATCCGTTTTAAAAGTAGGTAATTAAAACACTGAATTAAAATCCTAATACTATTAAAATATGAATTGAAAACCTAATATAGTACTACTAAAATATGAATTATGAAATAAGAAATTTTTGTAACTATATTTTTATTAAGTTATAACCTCTTCATGGTAATAAAATTAGTTAGTCTCACTATTATGACTATAAAAGTCATAAAGAAATTTTATATATATACGTTTTTTAAAATGTTTTAAATGAGGCTCGGGTAGTACATTTTTAGTTGGGAAATAAGGTTTTTTAAAATATTTTAAATGAGGCGCGGGTAGTACATTTTTAGTTGGGAAATAAGGCATTTGTTTTAGTGAAGTTAGGCCAAACACATTTTCTCATGTTAAAAAAAAAACCTAAGAGCATACTTATAGTGATACCACGTTTGTAATGACAATATTTTAACTATCACAACACAAATTATTAATCAATTATCTAATCCAATCTAATAATGGATCGATTTGATTGAAAAATTATAGCTAATTATTTTTCATGTCAGTTGAATAACTTATAAACTATTAGATTGCATATTATATATTTATATTCAACTCAAAATTATTTGAAATTATAATATTCTGTGGCATGCAGTCCACTCTTTCATCTTCAAAAGAAATGGATAACTTATTCTTCCAGTGAATAATTAGACGCAATTTTTAATGCCTTTAAAAACTCTTCAAGAGTTAACAACATGTTCCCACCCAAAAATAGCCCATTGACAAATTCATACCCACCCACATTTTAAATACCATTTTAATACCTAAAACATAATTTTATTAGTAATTTTTGTTGTCAGGAAGGGCAAAATGGTCAAAATCCCATAATTAATAAGGGCAAAATGGTCACCAACCAGTGGCTGCCAGAGAAGAAGAATGGTGCACATTAGTAGAAGATGGCGCACGTTAGCAACGTCAGATCCGGTGGGTTTTTGCCATTTTCTGGTCAATCCGGGTGTTCAAAATCATTTCCAACACCGCCTAGAGAATCCCTATCACCTCCTCTACAAAGCCCAAGCCTCCATTTGCCATCATCACTCACCATTTCCCACCACCACCTCCATTCGCACGACCGACTCTTCAAGTTGGATTTCTAGTTGATTTCTTTGCCAAAAATTCACCCAGACACCACCATCACACTCCTCACAACCCACTCTACAAATCCCTTACCTCCATCACCGTCCCTTGCTTATCGATCGCCGGCCATGAACCGCTCAACCTTTCAACTTCCAAGCCGATTTCTAGTCATTTTCGGTGTCAAAAATCATCCCTGCCACCACCAATCAACTCCCTGAATCTTCCTCTCCAAAAGCCCCAACATTTCTGATCTCGTTTGCTCACCAAGCGCTAGCGATTGAAGCTTCCCCACCTTATGGTTTTTTGAGTTTTAATTGAATTTGATTTGTACCATTTTTGTGTCTGTTGGGTTGAAATACAATTGAGGAATGTTTGTTTGTTGATTTTCTGGTTGTCGACACTCCCCAACGCCGGCGATTGTCGGCAATGGAAAAGGCTGAGAAGAGAAGAAATAAGAGAGGGGTTTTTTAGTTAATCACTTTGTTTCCCACCTAAATCAGAGGATAACCTAATATTTGGGTAGTAAGATGGTGTTTTAAAAGTTTGAGGGTGGGAATATGTCAATGTGCCAATTTTTGGGTGGTAACATGTGTTAACTCACTCTTTAATATAAGATTAGTGTTATGGTAATAAACCTAATCATAAAAATATTTAAATATCTTTCATTTTATTTAGTATGTAACCCACTAACTTTATTCCAAGAATTACATAATTTTAATAATAAAAACAAAGTACTAGTGTTGTTGTTAAAGAAGTGAAGTCAGTTAAAGGGGATTATTATAAATAAAGTAAAAATAGATAAATATAAATTTGCTTTCAAAGAAAAAGGAAACAAATTTAAGAATGCGAATCCATAGGCTCAACAGTGTCATTATAAATGTAGAGGAATTTAGTTGAGGGAGAATTATTTTTCATTTTTCTTGTGTTATTGGCAGGCTCAACCAATTTTGAATAATTAAATAATAAAAACTATAAGAAGCTTTCGTTGACAACATATATAATAAACTTATTAGCATGGCGGTTTCCATTTTGTTGCTGAAACATGAAGAAATTGTTAATTTAACTTCCTTCAATTTCCAGACCTTTTATTGGTTATATATATGGATTGTCACGTCCTTTGAATCTTTTTTTTTTTTTTCTAATTAAATTTTTCTTTCCGTTCACAGTTAGTAAGTAGTAATTTATTAAAAAAAAAAAATTACAATTAAAAAAAAAAATTGATGCATTATATTGTTTTCATCGAGTAACATTTTAACGTTCTTAGTAAATATCTTACTTGTGTAAGAACATTTAGACATAGAAAACCCTTTTCAAGAAAAAGAAATCACATAAAATACCGACTAAACTTGGTTATAAACATATAGAACAAAATTAGGTGGTATTTATCAATTAGAAGACAATGTTATAAGAAATTGAAAGAAAAAGCGCACAAGTTTCAAAATAATCAATAAAGAGATAAAACTCTGTTAATAACGGTTAAGTTTAACGGAAAATAACTAAAAGACATAAATACCCTTAGAATAATATTTATGAAAAATATTGTTATAAGAAAAATTAATATATTAATATAAAACTTAAACATTCAAATTACTCGAAAATCTAGAAAATCTACTATTATTATTAAATAAATAAAATAAAAGACATTAAGAGACCAATAAAACTACAGAGCCACAAAATGCAAAAGCTCAAAAATTCAAAAAGCCAAACAATAATAATAATAAAAGACTGAAAGTACTAAAAATTAAAAGAAAAAAAAATCCCATCATTGCAAAATTGACCAGGGTTTTATAAATTTGCAACCAAATGGCTTATTACTTCAAAGAGAAATTAACCATTAAAAGAATAAATTAAGATTCTCTCTTGATCTGAGTTCTCCTCGCTTTTTAAAGATATCATGACACTTAACGATAATGTATATTATTATTTATTTCCTTTTAATATATTTTATATCAGCCACTAATCATGTACCTGTATTTTAGTTAGGTAAAAATCCAATCAAGAGAGAATGCTGTTCCTAAAAGAATAATAAGAGAGCACGATAAATAATTAACTCACAATCACTGATTTTATCATTGAGATAATTCTCTTGCCCAAGGCTTACGTTTCGACAATTAAGTTGTTTCTATTTAGGCAAGGACATTAAATATAGAAAGTCTTTAGTAAATGAAAATAAATGCGAGAATAAATATAAGTTCGATCCATTTACTTAAATTATTTAACGTAGATAAGCAATAACCCCTCTCTCAAATATTTATATTCAATTAAAATATCAAAATAATAAAAATTAAATGTGTCAAAAACTAACCTTTCAAATCAAATTTTAAACTATCTTCTTATTCTTTAAAGATAAAAGATTAATTTGATTTTTGACCCGACAAGGGAAATCTTTTGGGATGAAAAGATTTATATAAGCTTATAATAATATCTAGGACATTTTAAATTCAAATTCACTTTGAAATATTGAAAATTTTCATTTTTTTATACCTTAGATTATGAAATTTATGAGATCACGTTTCAACATCCTATGAGTCTTAAACTAGTTCATATGAGAACTTTAGCCATGTATTTTCAAGGGGCAATACTATACTTATAATCTAATCTCACAAACTCTCTCTTACAACTCTGATATGACAGTTCGCAATTGGTTTATGATGAATTTACTCATCTGACCAATTGCGAGCTGACCTATCGAGGTTATAAGAAAGACTTTGTAAGATTGGATTGTTGTATGAGCCAAAAATAGTCTTGGGCCTCATTAGGCCCACGCACGAAACGACTACTACGTGGCCCAAGGCCATGGCCCAATTTCGGTTAGGCCTACATCAAGATTGGTGTCACAGGCCAGACCCATGATAGCATTCTAGCTCCTCTCCAGATCGGGCCACTCAGATTGGGCCTCAACAGTAGCTCATCCAAGCCCAAGCCCGTTGGTCCATAATATCTATTAAGGATCCAGAGTCCTGCTCAAACCTTAATACATCTACTTCATATTCTGTCTCTATCCTAATTCACCTAAGATCCTAAATCTTATATGAATTAGGACTCTCACTCTAGGCAAGTAAACCAGGATCTTCCTATTTACTAGAACTCTACCATTATGGACTCGAAGTCCTACTAGGATTCGAAGATCCTTATGACCACTATATAAGCAGATGTCTTGCCTCTTATTAAGTATCCAATATTCAATACCACCTACTAGCTCCTAAGTTCTTGCTCCTAAGAACTATACACCTTCGTCATAGCTCTAGTCTTCGATCAAACTTCGGTAACCCTTTCTCCCCTTAGCCTTCACTAAATAGTCTCTTTCAATCTTGCTGACTTGAGCATCAAAGTGCCTACGGTAGACACCACACCGATATTTTATGTAAGCTTCACACTTGTTTTCTTTGTGTGCAGGTTCAGCAGATCATCAATAGCCTTAACCTTACAAGATCAGCTTTTTTCCATAACTGTAGTTTTTTACCGTCTATAATTTGGAGCCACTGTGGGGCCTTTGGCAATCAACCTTCCTTCAGTAATCTGCTCTACAAAGAATCACGTCATGGCTAAAACCACAAACAATGCCTTAATAGACCTCGCAGTTAAAGTCAAAGTTCTCACTACATTAATGTAGCAGCACATAGATAAGGTCTCAGCACTGGAAACCGAGAACACCAACATTCGAGCCGAGAACCAAACCTTATGAGAAAAGGTAACACAATTCTACTCTTTTGATTTCCTAATCAACCAAGTACTAGAGAATTGCTTTTGTGTCCCAATGAACTCTATGCAACCTCTCATGATCCCAGATCCCATATCTTTGGCTTTAGACCTTCAGTCTTCCTAGCTCTAGTCATCTTTAATGGATGGCTCTATCCCCACCATAATAAACACATCTGACCCAACCATGCAAACACGACCCCTATCATCTAACCCATCACTCACCTTTGACCAATTCACTCAAATTATCCCCAACTAGAAGCTACAAACAACGTCCACATCAGCCATCCCATCCACACAAATGTGACTGATCCTTCATATCTCCAAGCTCTACTCAACTCGGCTCTTCCTGGTGGATCGAGTGGACACCTTTACCCTACCAAACACCACTCAGCTTTACTCATCCTCATGGGTTAAGTGGCCCCCAAACTATCCCCCTCACAATCCATGTCGGCCGAAGCACCCAAATTGTCACACTCGAGCTGACTCATCTTGAAGGGATAAATAGAGACCTTAACCCCCAAGTAACCACCCATGATGGAACCAACTCCCATGCCACACCTTACGACTCAACTCATCCTAATATGTCGAGTGGAAGATAAACCCACTACCAAGCCATCAATGCATACCTATTGTCCACTGCCACACCCTTTGAGAAAATATTTGCAAAAAAATTGACCAACATGGAGGCCATGATGGGGCACATACCTGGAGTATCCACCCCAACCAAGAAAAGCCTACCCAATAGCTATGTTGACTCACCTTTTGTGAATTCCATAGCCCTAGCCGAGATGCCACACAAGTTCACCATCCCCAACATGAGACCCTATGATGGCACAACCAATCCAAATGACCACATTGCCCCCTACAAATAGCGGATGTTTGCTGCCTCTATACCAAGAAACCTAAGAGAAGCCTGCATGTGTAAGAGCTTCGATTCAAGTCTCTTGGGCCCGACTCTCTAATGGTACGCCAACCTCCCCCACAACACCATAGGCTCATTTGCCTAGCTCACCGACACCTTCGTCAAACAATTCGTCGGTAGCAAGAAACTTGAAAAACTATCAGCTGACCTATACTATGTCTACCAAAGTCGAGGAGAGCTACTCCGAGAGTATGTCAGTCGATTCAACAAAGAGAAGATCTCCATCCCATCCTGTAATCGTGAAATAGCAGTGGACGCTTTCAGGAAGAGGCTCTTCCTTGATGGAGAATTCTATAAAGACCTCACCAATCTTAGTTGTAACACCATGAAAGATGCTCTGGCTCGAGCCATCATCCAAATCAGATGGGAGGAGGACGACAAAGGAGACATACCACATATGATGACCACTGACAGGGCGGAGTGACAAACGCCCTAAACCTCACTAGTCCCATTGCATAGCTCTAATAGAAACAATCGAAGACAATATGATCGTCAGCTAGCCCAACCTGCAAACCAACCATCCTGTTCTATTCCATTCACAGTCCTAGAGTACAACCTGAACATTGAGCTAGCCCAAGTGGTAGCAATAATGAAAGGGATGTGTTCGACTATATAATGGTCGGTTAAACTTAACCTTGAGATCAAGAGAGACACCGCCAAATGGTGTGAGTTCCACCATGACCATGGCTATAATACCGTCGATTGCATCATTGTAAGGTTAGAGGTTATAGCCTTTTTGAAGAGGGGACACCTTCAGGACTTGCTGACCGACAAGGGTGAGAACACCATCAATCATCGAAGTAACAAAGAACCATCTTCCCTACCCTCGGATCCAAAACCAAAAGGCTTTTGCAACATCATCTCCGGTGGATCAGAAGTTAATTGAGTAAGCTATTCCTCATCCAAGAGACATGCCCAAGCCAGCCATCATCTCAAAGCCCTCTTTTCTCATCCACCTTCACAAACACCAACCAAATAGGTCATCTAGTTCGAAGATGATAAGTCAGTCACCCTAACCACCCCACATCATGACGCCCTAGTCATCACCCTACATATTGTGAATATCCTTGCCAAAATAATATTCATGGATAGAGGTTTTTCAGCCAACATCCTCTTCCTATAAGCCGTGGAGACAATGGGCCTGGATGAGTCAGACATCAACAAGCACCTAACCATNTTGAATCATTGTATCAAGATTACATCAAACCCTAGCTAAACAACTCAGTTCATACTTAAAAACGAAATAAAATTACAAAAACAAACTGAATCAAGGTTTATCATTGAAAAACAAGCAAAATATGGAGAAATCTTCTCTAATTTGAAGCCCAAATTTTCAATAATCTTCTCCTTCCATGAGCTGTCTTCCAAATGACGAACCAAGACCCTTTTTCTTTCCTTTTCGCTCTAGTTTATACCTCTCTCACTTAAGGATGAAGCTCTAGCAAGCCAAAATGCGTCATTTTATTTTTACATCTGATGCAGTTTTCGCCGCGGCGAAGTTTTTTCCTCGCCATGGCAAAGACTTTCAGGCCAAATTTTAGCATGATAGAGTCTGAATCTGGAAAAGTGTTAAACACATAAATTGTAGCACTTTCAATTATCTTTCTGTTGTTCAAGAATCAGCACAATCCGAGGTCTACAGCTCAAGTTATGGCAGAATTACTGAAGCACATCCAAAGACATTTTTCTTCAGTTCCCAGCATACTTTTCACGACTTCAAGCCAAGTTTTCACCATTGTCCAGTTAGAATTAGGAAAAACCCAAAACATGAACGTTGTAGCTCTTCTTCTTAGCTTTCCAAAGCTTCTAAATTAAGGTCATGTCGAGTTTCCAAGCTCAAGTTACACAATTTACGCTTAAAACTGTCATTTATGCTAAAAATCATCGTTTAGTCCTACAAAGACAAATTAATAGAATTAGGTAGCAATTATGGCCCAAATTGTATGAAAAATATCCTAAATCCTATCAAAATTCAATGCAAAATCATAGTGTAAAATATGATTATCACTGACCGACAAGGGTGAGAACACCATCAATCATCGAAGTAACAAAGAACCATCTTCCCCACCCTCGGATCCAAAACCAAAAGGCTTTTGCAACATCATCTCCGGTGGATCAGAAGTTAATGGAGTAAGCTATTCCTCATCCAAGAGACATGCCCAAGCCAACCATCATCCCAAAGCACTCTTTTCTCATCCACCTTCACAAACACCAACCAAATAGGTCATCTAGTTCGAAGATGATAAGTCAGTCACCCTAACCACCCCATTTCATGACGCCCTAGTCATCACCCTACATATTGCGAATATCCTTGTCAAAATAATATTCATGGATAGAGGTTTTTCAGCCAACATCCTCTTCCTGGAAGCCGTGGAGACAATGGGCCTGGATGAGTCAGACATCAACAAGCACCTAACCATCTTAGTCAGGTTCAACTCCAAACAGAAGTACACCATTGGAGAGATTGCCCTCCCTATCTATGCCAACGGTGTGAACCACCAAGCAACCTTCCTCGTCCTTGACTGTCCCTCACCCTACAATGTCACCCTAGGTCGCCCTTGGATCCATGATATAAGAGTTGTCTCATCTACCTTCCACCAAACAATCAGGTTTCCCACCAAATGAGGAGTGAGAGAGATCAAGGGTGATCCTAATGTCAGCATGTGATTGGGTTTACATAGTGGAAAAACACAATTTTAAAACAAATAAAAACCGATCATATGCTTTAATCCCAAATCTAGGTATAGATTATAATGTTTACAAGTTTTGCATTACAACAATATAATAAATCAAAACTGTATAAAAAAACAAATCCATACAAGGATTTAGTTCATACCGACATTTGGAGGCTCCTCCGAATATCTCTGACTTCGGAGACAAACACCGTTCATCGGCTACTGTTCAGTGGATACTGTTCACCAAAACTGTTCACGTAATTCTTCGCTAATCAATCCAAAGTAGGATCGCACTCACGGAAATCCACATGAAGACAATCCGCAAAACCCTTGATTATTTTGCTAGAACAATCAAAAGGCTTGAAGAATCAAGAAACAAGAACAAGAAAAATATTCTTCACTTAAGATTGTAACGTGAGTGAGAGAGAGAGAGAGAGAGAGAGAGAGAGGTGGCTAGGGTTTTTTATTATTGAATAATTCTCATTTGTTTTAATTTTAAGTTGCACTTATATAGTGCAACAATTAAAACCCTATTCCACTTAGGAATAGACATAGGCTCCAACCCTAATTCACCCTTGCAACCAAACACACCCTTTATGGTATTTTAATTAATTAATTATTATTATAATTAAAATCAATTAATATATAATAATATATTAACATTTAATTAATAATAATAATTCATTTAAATATATACAGAGATATATTTAAATATAATCTCACTAATTTAATTTTAATATTAAAATTAAATACAGGCAACAACCTCAGCAAATTTAATTGCACTGTGAGATTACCAAAATACTCTTTCATCCTAAAAGACGAAAATACCCTTCTCACAAATTGATTATTAAATTATCTTCTAAGTGTGTGACTCGTAGGCTCCTCATCATATCGGCAGTGTGTAGTATTGTGATTAACACCAATTAATCGTCTCACTATACACGGACCAAGATTGGCACCTAGCAAGGCATCATGGCCACTCGATAGATTCAGATTCAACGAAACCACAACCTGTCAACGGTATGGTTATCGTGCAATCCAATCCTTTCATCATCTGTTATCTCATCGAGACTGAGGTACATAAATAGTGTCAACCTCAGATATCTTCAACATGTTTGTATTCAGTCAATGGACCAATGATCGGAATAATAAATTGGATTGAGCATCAACTCAATCCCATTGTGGCCACAGATTTAGTGTCATTGTCATTTACTGAATTACCCAGTGAGATAACTTCTCCCGTTCCTAAGAGTGATGAATCCTTTGTCGATCCACCATAGTCTCAATACACTTCTCAATGTAGCCAATCATTACTATATTGATAGCTCTGAATAGAACTACATTGAGCTAGTGTCAAACTACACCAATTGGTGCACAAGGCACTCCAATGATCTCAAGTCTAAGGATCACATGCACCACCATCCGTTAGAGGATTTATTGCATAGACACCGAGATTACCATCCATATGGAATCCTCTGGTGGGTCTATCCAGTGAACTTGCCTCTAACAAGTACCCATGCGTTGCATCAAGTTGTCAGTAAACAACCTTAACAAGTGAGATCAGTCACTGTCTTTTGACAGGGTCGTTTAACGCTATGATAGCCTTACCGTATTATATGTGTCCTTGGTCAGAATAATACTGGGGCTACAAACATTTCTAGAATGACCACCATATGTGATCATAGGGTTCTCACTATCAGGATTTGAAAAACTTGATACCCTCATAATAGTTCTACCATCGTAAGGACATATATAATTACATATAACTATGATTTACTCGATATAGAAGAATATGCATTTTATTAATAAATAAACATTTATTACAAAGTCAACCTTACAATAATTGATTGGCTCTATGGCACCTACTCTAACACCTAATGCCTCGAGAGATTGTTACAAGAACGCCTTCAAGGGCAAGTCTCATGCTTTATAGCAACTATAGACTCACCCGACTCTTCCAGCCGAGCTGACCAGCCATCCATGGAAGAGTTGGATGAGGTCCAAATACACCCAGACCATCTTGACAAGAAGACACAGATCAGCTCTCGACTGAGTCTTGAGATAAGAGAGCGACTGATTGATTTCCTCAAGTAGAACCATGACTACTTCGCATGGTCCCATTCAAACATGACAAGGATCAACCTTGAAGCCATCATCCATCACCTCTAAGTAAACCCTAATCATCCCCCAGTGAAGCAAAAGAGAAGGAAGTTTGCCTCAGAACACAACCGAGTCATTAGTGAGGAGGTTAACAAGCTGTTAAGCAATGGGTTGGTCTGAAAGGTGCATTACCCTGACTAGTTGGCCAATCTGGTTGTGGTCAAGAAAAAGAATGGGGAGTGGCAAGTCTGCATAAACTTCATAGATATGAATAATGCATGCCCAAAGGGCTTCTTCCTACTCCCTCACATCAACATGCTAGTCAATGCCACAGTCAGTCATGAGTTGCTTAGCTTCATGGACGCCTTTTTAGGCTACAATCAGATTCTCATGTATCTGGATTAGGGGTGGAAAAAACCAGTTAACCATAATTTTGAACCGAACCAAATTTCGGTTTAGGTGAAAAACCGAACCGAAACCGGATCGGTTTTTCACTCAAACCGGTTTGTAACCGAATCAAAAATTCGGTTCGGTTAGCCGATTAATCAAATCGGACCGGTTTTTCACTCAAACCGGTTTGTAACCGAATCAAAAATTCGGTTCGGTTAGCATATTAATCGGTTTTAAACCGATTTTTTCAAATCTTTCCATCTTTTGAACTTTCTTGTTTGATGTGATGTAACTCACTCTTGTATAAGTATACAGTCTTAACACAATGAACACAATTTGGCTCACTGCTTGTTTTCCCCCGATTCTTCATATATATTATAACATATTAAATCTCTGTTAGCTTTTTAACAATCAATTAAGTGAATATATTACTTTATTTGGATTCATAACTTAACAAGTTAAAATTCAACTGTATATGTTACCAATCTTAAAATTTAAATAAAAAATCTCATTGCCAAATTTCTTACAAACATATTTACAAACACTTGGCGTAGATACAAACAAGTCAACAAAACCCAAATAAAACTAAAAACTATGAAAAACCCACAAAAGAAAACAAGTCAAGAGCGAAAGGAGTTTTGGACAATCATTAATCAATTTCATAGACATAGTAGTAGTTGTTAACTTGTTATCTCCATGGATGTACGTGTTTACTTACCAGTTTGCAATCTACTTCAATATGTTGAAAGCTCATGAATAAAGTCACCTTGCTCAATCATCGGCCTGCTCTGTGGTACTTGGTGGTGTTTTCGGCGACGCAGCAGCTTCAGTTTGGCTCTCATATTTGGTCTCTTGGTGTAAACAACTAATGGTTGATGAGGAGATCAAACAAATCGGAGGCCTGGTGTGGAGGTGTTGTCGAAACCAAATGGGTGATGAGGATTTACTAAAGAGTTTAGTAAGGATTGAGATTTGAGAGGTGAGAGTTAGTAATAGTCTAAATCTAATACAGAGGGAAGACATTTAGGGATTTACTTTTAGGGCATTTAAAAAAAAAAAAGCGGGTTAAAAAACCGGATCCGACTAATCGGTTCACCATTTTTTTGAACCGAAACCGAACCGGTTTGCTCAAAAAACCTAATTTTCGATTTGGTTTCCGTCCGGTTTTCCAGTTCGGTTTGGTTTTCGGATTTTTTTTTTCCACCCCTAATCTGGATGATTAAAAAAAGACCGCTTTCATCACAAAAGAGGCATCTACTACTACAAGGTGATGCCATTCGGCCTTAAGAATGCAGAAGCCACCTATCAACGACTCGTTAACAAGATGTTGACAGAACATTTGGGGGACTTAATGGAAGTGTACATCGATGACATGCTTGTCAAGTCCCTCATAGCCAAGTAGCACCTAGATCACCTCAGTCAAGCCTTCATCGTCCTCAAGAAGTAAAATATGAAGCTCAACCCAGCCAAATGCTTATTCAGGGTTTCCTCTGGTCAGTTTCTAGGGTATATGGTGACTCAACACGAGATAGAAGTCAACCCTAATCAGATTCAAGCTGTCTTGAACATACCTTCACCTTCATGTATCAAAGATATCCAGCACCTTGCTGGAAGAGTGGTAGCCTTAAGCCAGTTCATCTCTTGGTCAGCCGATGAGTGTCACCATTTCTTCACAACCCTACGAAAGCCTAAGCAGTTTGAATGGACCCTAGCCTTCAAAGAAGTGCTACAATAGTTGAAGAGGTACTTAACGTCTCATTCACTCCTCTCTAAGCCTTCAACAGGGAGAAACTTTACACCTACTTAGAAATCTCAGAAACAGCCATCTCAGTCATCTTATTCGGGAGGATAGTGGAAAATAGCTACTAATCTACTATGTAAACAGGTCACTCCTTGACGCTAAGACCCGATACAGCCAATTAAAGAAATTGGCAATCACACTCATCCATGCATCTAGGAAGCTCTGACCCTACTTCTAGTGTCATTCCATAGTCGTCCTCACCACCTTCCCACTAAAGAAAATCCTCCACAAGTCTGAGCTCCAGGGTCGGCTCACCTAATGGACAGTTGAGTTGAGTGAGTTCGACATCTCCTTCCATCAAGTCGTAAGTGTTAGCCAACTTCACAACCGATTTCACGCCTAACATTTCTATTCAGGCGGAGACAGAGTTGTTATGCATGAACAAGTTCACACCTTCAGACTCTCTCGGTCAATAGGTCGAGTAACATGAATGGAAGTGGGTTAGGCATAGTCTTAATCACACCTGAAGGGGAAGTCATCCAGAGAGTCATCCGATGTGAGTTCAAATGCACTAACAATGAAGTCGAGTACAAAGCTCTGATAGCCAGTCTCTCACTCGCCAAAGACATAGGGATAACAAAATTAGAAGTCAAGTCCGACTCCCAGCTCGTAGTCAATCAGCTCCATGGCATTTATCAAGCTTGAGATTCCAAGATGACTTAACAGTCGGCCTTCGAAAAGATCACCATCACCTAGATCCCAAGGACCAAAAACACAGATGCAAACACCTTAGCCAAACTTGGCTCAGCTTTTCAAGAATAATCCTCAACATCTATCCCTCTCTTTTTTCTCCAATGGCCAGCCGACTAGAAAGAACTCCAATTTGAAACCATACTCACCCCTAAAGAACCGGCTGAAGTAATGGACATCGACTCGACTAACTCATGGATGACACCCATCCTCTAATACTTAGAAATTGATGAACACCTTACTGATAAGAACAAAGTTTGCCAACTCAGGGGTGAGGCAACCAGATTCACCATCCACGAGGATCAACTCTTCAAGAAATCATTTTTTGGTCCATACCTTAAGTGCATCACTCCTGAATAAGTTAAGTATATCATTGCCAAGATCCATAAAGACGAGTATGGGAATCACGCTGGGGGACGCAGTCTTGCCTATCGAGTGATCACAGCTAGATATTACTGGCCCATGATGCGGTCTGATTCAACCGCTTTTGTCAAGAAGTACAATAGTTGTTAGAGGTTTGCCCATATCTCGCACCTTCCACTCGAGTGACTCTACTCAATCCTCACCCCTGGCCATTCCTAAAATAGGGGATGGATATAGTCAAAAAAACTCTCAATCGCACCCAGGCAATGAGTATACATTCTAGCAATCACTGAATACTTCACCAAATGGATTGTAATTGAAACATTCGCCCAAGTTAGAGACCGAGAGGTAAAGGGTTTCATATGGAAGAATGTGATCTGTCGATTCGGTATACCGAAAGAGATAGTCACTAATAATGTATCTTAATTTATCAGCTTTAGATTCAGAAACTTTTGTGAAATGTGGGGAATCAAACTCAGCTTCTCAAACCCCCGCACCCCTAATCAAACGATTAGGCCAAGTCATCCAATAAAACAGTCACATAGATTATGAAAAAATGCCTTCAGAAAGCAAAGGGTGTATGGGTGGATGGACAACCAAGAGTCTTTTGGTCTTATCAAACCACCCTACTCGTCTATTAGTGAGACAACTTTCTCCCTTGTAAACAGCTCAAAGGTAGTCATCTCAGCCGAGGTGTCAATCCCATCACCCAAACTTCAATGGATGAATGAAGAGTTCAATAACAGAACCTATGCCACAACTTGGACACCATTGATGAACTTTGGGAATAAGCCCACATCAGAAACGCCATCTACCAATAGAAAGTCACTCAGCATTACAACCGTAATGTCCAAGTGGGAACATTCAAAAAGGGTGACTGGGTCCCTCGTAAAGTCTTTTAGAATACCAAGAAGATCAATGTTGGCAAACTAAACCCAACCTAGGAGGGGCTATACAAGATCATCAAAGTAGTGGATAAAGGCGCCTACAGACTCTAATCTCTAGAGGGCAAAGACATCAGCAACAGATGAAACGCCATACACCTCTAACGCTATCACTTCTGATAGGTCGTGGCTCAGCTCCATTTTTATCAAATTCAAAGGGATAAGTAGGCCTATCCGCCCCTTACATTGTCAGTCAGCTCAACCGAACAATGCCCAAGGGCAGTTATGTTTTGATCAATAAAAGTATTATTCAATGAAAATTCTAAGTATTTATACACATGCACCTTCAATCGGCCTTGCTAACTTGGCCACTAGACCTTTAACCTATGCAACTTTAGTCGGTTCATACCGACTCGGCCGTTAGGCCTAGTTTGAATAAAGTTCAAACTTTTCATGATCAGTCGGTCCAACCGACTCGCCTAAAGGCACTCAACCCTTCACACCTTTAGTCAACTCATACTGACTTAGCCTCAAAGCCTCCAGTTCGAATAAAATTTTAAACTTACCATAATCATTCGGTCCAACCAACTTGCCTAAGGTCACTTGACCTTTCTTACATTTAGTTGGTTTGATCCGAGTTAGCTTAAACAAACAGTCAATCGACACTGACTCAGCCTCAATGTATTTATACTTTAAATGGAAGTTACACATCTATAAGAAAATACTAGTATGAAAAAACATCGATAAAATGTTCCATATAAGAGCATATCCAAATGACTTTTTATATTACTCAAAGTTTTTATTATAAAAAGCCTATCCATAAAAACAAAAGTCCAATAGACTCTTTATCCTTTAAATATAAATTAAAGAGTGAGTTTGGCTTTCCACATCTAAAGAGTCAAATTTCACTCTCTATCTTAATTTTAATTAATAAACTACAAGTTTCCATGCATTTTATTTATTAATTCTCTCTCTAATTAAGATTCTTTCTTGAAAATAAAGAGTCTAGGATTTGAATAAAAAATTTGTTCTTTATATTTAGAAATTGATGAAGATGCTATTTATTTATATGAAAAATACTCTTTAAAATAAAGAGCACCATTGAAGATGCTCTAAAAGCCTTAAAGGGTTGAGTCAATTACAAGGAAAGGTGCTCAATAACCCAAAAATATGAGTTCAAAACATAAAGAAAAACTAAGGAGCATCATGCTCCAATTCATCATCCCGATCTGACTCTTCCTAGATCGGTTCAACCTCATTCTCCTTCTCGGTAAACTTCCTCCCAGATGGCTCGACTTGAGATGCTGCTTCAGTCGACCTCACAAGGGTACCTTCCATATCCTTAGCAAACTCCATCATCTGGTCTTCAGAATCTGGCTCGGCTTGGTCATCATCGATTCGACCTCCCTCTTCGGCCGACTCATCTTTGATCTCATCCCAGAGTTTGATGTCTTCATGGGGCTTCCAATGCAATGTGTTTCCGGCCTTAAAATCCTTCATTAGCTCGACACAGGCCTTAATAACTACATCCCCAGTGATGGACCAACATCACTTTCTAAGAGCTACTAACTCTTCCTCTTTCTCGGATAACTTCCTCTTCGCCTCAGCTAACTCTTCCTCGACCAACCGCAGTTTGAAAGTGCTCTCCTTTGCCAACTTTTGGGCTGTAGCCTTTTGCGTGTGTGGATTTGTGTTAGACTTGGTCAGCTTTTGGATTCACACCTCTTAGGCCACCACATCCTTTTTAAAAAATAAGCTTCCACACAAAGTCTGCACATAGAGCATTCGGTTAGTATAGTCACAACTTAACATAAAGTACAACAATAAAATTATATTTGAAGTTGCCGCGACACTGATAATCCGAGGATTATACTGTTTTATTTAGGCTTTTTGGCCGGATTTTAGATACTTCTTAACTCGTTTATGCCTGAATTGCTACTTAATTCCATTTATTTTATGTTTCAGGCTAAAACAGACATTTTGAGCGAATAATGAGCGAATTGGAGTTTCTAGACTCAAAAGTCAGCTAATCTCAGATTTTGGGAAAGTTCTAAAGCAGAGTCAAAGCACTATGAAGCTTGTTCCAATGGGAAAGCATCGAGAATCGAAGATTCATGCAAGGAAGCAAGCGAAAGGCAATTCGGTAAATGCATAATTTTCCAAGAAGGTTCGCCGCGGCGAAGGTCATTCTTCACCGCGGCGAAAGAAGCCAAGAACGAGATTTAGCTTTAGTTCGTCGCCACGGCGAAGTCTGCGAAATTTTGTTTTCTCCAAAATGCACAGTTTTATTTTAGGAAAGTTTTAGGTCTTTGGGCGAAGTATAAAAGAAAAACCTTGCCATTTTGAAAGAGGTCGTCTAGGGTGGTCTGAGTTCGCTTGGTTTTCATTTTCCTTTGAATAGATTTGACATTTTTGTTGAGAAAGTGAGAAGATTTGAGATTCAACCTTGTGGATTCTTCAACTAGGGGAGATATCCTTTCTTTTCTCTTTATTTCAATATGTTGAATGCTACGTTTACTATTTTTCTTGTTGTTTGTGTTGATTTAGTTATGAACTAACCCATTTTGGGTTAGGGTTTTGATGTAACTCGAATTTCTATGGGTTAATCATTTGATTATTGTTATTTTTATACTCTATTGTACAGATTGTGTGGTTATTCTGTTTTTATTGATTTTATTTGATGAGTATGATGAGATTGAGAAATGAATCATGTTGAGCTTCTTGGTTAATCACCATTGTAGTATTGAATGCTAGAGATAGATTTGAGAATCAATAAAATCAATCTAGGATTCCATTAGCTTAATGAACTTGATCTATTATTCTTCAATTTGTTGGGTGCGGAAGTTTAATAGGGAAAAGTAGGAATTCATAGCGTAAGAAGGCATGCTTGACAACTTAGAGAATTCGATTTACAATCTGTGCATGTGAGTGTGAAAATAGCATAATCCGTAAAATTCATCCATAGAGTCCGAATGAAGTCAAAACCCTAACTGTTTGTTAAATTGATATTACTCTTGCTTTAAATTCTTGCTCTCATTAATTAGTTTTTAATATTTAGTAAGTTTTGTTTTTAGTTTATTTTCTAATCTCCCATTAATCCAAACAATTTCGGTTTCTCCAACTTGAAAAACACTTAGGAAAATTAGTACTTAACAATTAATCCTCCTGGAAACGATACTCACTCATCACTTTATTACTTTGTACGACTAGTTCACTTGCTATCATTGCATGTTATAGTAACAACGCATCAAACACTTCCCACTCTACCGCAACTGTCATCCCTATCTGAGTCATTTGACTCTCACCTGCGAGGAGAAGAAGGGAGTCAGCTAGGTCCCCCATCCTGGCTACATCAGAATAGAGGGAGGCCATGGTCGGGAGGGTGATGGTTAGCTTATCCCCCTTTTCATCAATCCGAACATTCTTTGACAACCTAGCCTTGACCAATGTTTGTCCAGTCAGTGGAGTCAAGTCAGTCCCTTCCACTCGAACCTTCTCCTTTGGTATCGACTCCCTCTACCTCTTGGCTCGGCACTACGCAACTGCCTCACTCGTGTTTAGGATGTCTACGTTGATCCCTTTCTTCATCAATCTCTTTGCAATGGTAAACTCTTTGAGTGTTAGAGGGTAAAGAAACGAGTGCCGAAAGACCAGGTGATTACAGTAACAAATCAGTAGCATGTGCCACACTCGCTTCAATGAAGAGAAAGGGATATCTCTCTGGATAGCTACTACTCCATCCCAAATATGACTCGCCCACAGGTTCGCCTCTTTCAGTACTACCCTCCAATCTCGCTTCTCCTTCAGTATGGTGAGAACCTCCCTAGTGGTCTCATCCAATTCGTAACCACTATGCCTGGCTCAGTTGAATGAGAGATCAGCAAAAGGCATGGAAAATAAGACTTGGTTATTAAAGCACAAAGACAAGCAAAGAAGTACTCCCGGTAGCTCTCCAAGTACAAGGTATGTCGCCCTGCCCTTTCTCACCAAAGACTGTTTCGTCCTTCAACAAGAAGAAGTTCTCCTTCCATTTCTTATCACTTGACCTAAGACACGTCACCAAGTGAATCTGATCATGTCTTAGTGTGATGGCAGATCTCCCATTGTCCTTATCATGCTCCTTCAAATAGTAAGAGTAAAAGAGTTCATGCAACCGAAACCTCACTTAGTTCATGGTACAAATGAGCTCCAGCACCATCAACAATCTCCATCCATTCGGCATGAGTTGGGTCGGCGTGATCATGAAGTGGTGCAACACCTCCCAAACCTATCAAGGAATGGGTAACCTCAACCCATCATAGAAATTTATCTCATACATGCTCACCCATCCTGGCACATCCAAATCGACCCTCTTATAACTCTTGGGGATCCTAATCTCCACCAAGTCAAGAATGTAGTACATATCTTTATTCTCTATTCATCCATCTTTTTTAGGAGAGGAGGATACTCCATAATTAGGAGGCCATCGCTCGGCTTGGCTCGGGACTCGGCTCATCCCCTAAACCTCCACTGGTTGAAGGACTATCTCTCGAGCCTTCACTTGTCGAAGGCTCATCTCTAATACTACCCGACTCTTCACCTAATTCTTCCCCACTCTCCCTTTGCCCATTAAAGTCATTGCCACTTGACTCAGCTGCAGTCGGCTTGGCCACAGCCACCGACACACCTTTAATCCCTGCAAGGGGCTTCTCGTCTCTTGTCATCCATACCATGGTGGGGGCAGTCTTATACTCGTCACCGCTATCCATCTTTACACGACTCGGTTTGCCTAAACCGAATCTTAACACTTAGTTGAATTCCCGACACTTCCAATACCCATTTAGATTGAGCTTACTGCACTTGGTCTAGAAACTTTCACTTGACTCAGCCAAGCACACTAAGATGAGCCGAATGGCAACATTAAATAGCTTAGCCCTATCTTTTTTCCTCCAAAACCCAAAAAAAACCCACGACCACTCCACAAACGAAATCCACCAAACGCCCAAGAAACTACCTAGAATCCATTTCAAATTGAGAAATTTCCAATGAATCCTTCGCAAAAGTCATCTAATATGCACTAGGACCCCAAAAAACCAAGATAAACATTCTCCAAAAAGCTACTAAACTTCAAAACACAAAATCGAAAGAAAATCACACAAGTTTTGCCTAAACTACTCGAATCGGTGGAAAACAAAAATGGAAGGAAACAAGAATGAAAAAACCATAAGAAAAACAAGTAGAAAGGAATAATTTTTACTAGAAAAGTACGAAAATGCTCTCTTGCTACTTCTGAAACAGTACGAGAATGCTTTCTCTTGTTGCTTCTGAAACGCCCTCTCAAAGTGAAAATTGAAATGAAGATGAATAGTTACCAATTACGTTTTCTCCTTTTCTAGTGCCTAGCCTATTAGAGGTGATGCATGGCTATACTCCATTGGTAATGTCTTTTCGATTTCCCACTTAAAGCAAGAAGGGATCCTAGCCTTACACATGTCAAACGATAGGCTTAACTCGAGAGTTGTGATCCTTTGTTTTTCGCTCAAAGTGTGTAAAAACCCTACCCTACATGCCTCATTCTGCTGGAGCCACCAAATTTTACCCAAAGAAAAATCAGCTCGTCTGAACGAGCCAACTCATTGACTAGTTCTTAAAATGTTGAAATTCTCCACTTGAGTTCTCACAAGCAGAATATGCTTGCACTCGGCTCGACTAGCCGAGTGGGAACATCTATAAGGGATGCACCTCGCATCCTCCCACTCGGCTCAGTTAACTAAGTATGAACATCTAAAAAGGATGCACCTCACATCCTCCCACTCGGCTCGGTTAATCGAGTGAAGACATCTCCAATAAATGCACCTTGCATCGCTCCTCGACATGAAGCATCTTCACATAGCCGAGAGTACTCTTGCTCACCCTAGGACATTTTTGCCCTACCTAGTTAACCTCAATTCGGACTAACTACTCTCCAAGCTAAGTACTCCTTAACTTAAAGAGTGGGGGGCTAACTGTATGGGCCAAAAATATTCATGGGCCTTATCAAGCCCAAGCATGAAATGACTACTATGTAGCCCAAGGCCATGGCCCAATTTCGGTTGGGCCTATATCAAGATTCATGTCACAGGCCAGACCCATGACACCATTCTAGCTCTTTTCTAGATTAGGCCACTCATATTGGGCCTCAACAGTAGCTCATCCAAGCCCAAGCCTAAGCCCAAGCCCAAGCCCAAGCCCAAGCCTAAGCCTAAGCCTAAGCCCATTGGTCCATAATATCTATTAAGGGTCCAAAGTCCTACTCAAACCTTAACACATCTACTTCCTATTCTGTCTCTATCCTAATTCACCTAAGATCCTGAATCTTATGTGAATTAGGACTCTCACTCCCACAAAGGCAAGTAAACTAGGATCTTCCTATTTACTAGAACTTTACCATTATGGACTCAAAGTCCTACTAGGATTCAGAGATCCTATGACAACTATATAAGCAGAGGTCTTGCCTCTCATTAAGCATCCAATATTTAATACCATCTACTAGCTCTTAAATTCTTGCTCCTTAAAACTATACACCTTCGTCGTGGCTCTAGTCTCCAATCAGACTTCAGTAACCCTTCCTTCCCTTAGCCCTTACTAAATAGTCTCTTTCAGCCTTATTGACTTGAGCATCGAAGTGCCTATGGCAGACACCACACCAGTGTTTTACGTAAGCTTCGAGCTTGTTTTCTTTGTGTGTAGGTTCAACAGATCATCAGTGGCCACAACCTCACAGGATCAGTCCTTTTCTGTAACCATAGATTTTTACCGTCTATAGTTGTGAGCCAATATTTATTGATTTCAAGTTCCAATTATGCAACATTTCAACTCTTGATCTTTAATTATGGTTGGCAATTTTTTGAGGATGAGGCCAAGTATGGTTTCGTCATTCCAAGCCCACCACTATCCCCATCTTTGGAATTTGGAGTGCTTTTCCCGAAAATTTAAACACATTTTTATTGTTTTTTTTTAAATAAAAAAAATGAAGTTTATATACTTTTTATAAGTGTATTGGATTATAATTAAAAAATTTTACCAACTATTTGTCATTGTAATGGAAAGNGTACCTAAAACTAAAATCAAATAAAAATAAACAATTTAGCCCATTACTTGTTTTGTAAACACTGATTTAAACGGAGGAGGAAAAGCAGGTCTCAAAATTTCAAATGGTTGGTTCTAAGAGTTATATTGATAATATAAATGTCATATTTGATATTAATACTCTGTTATTGGGGTGATCTAAATTACGGCATGATATTGCAGGCCATATGACATGTTGATCATCTAATGTTGTTGTATAGGGATATTTTATCTTACTTGCCTCCATAATGTGGTCTGTAGCAATTAAAAACTTTCTCAAATACTCCTGATAATGATAAAAAAAAAAAAGGGATCAATCTTGTGCATGACTTGAAAATATATATCTCTTCATACATTTAATAATATTGTGCACAAAATATTATATCCAATTATGAATTATACAACTTCATATCAAATCAATTGATACAACTCATTTTGCATTTATTTTGTTATTATCACTTATCACTAGTGGACAACAAACACATTCATTACCATTGAAATCTATTAAAGTCGGTTAAAAAGTTTCCTTATGCACTAATATAGTAAAAACCTTAGTTATAATATGTTGATGCAAAAATCCGTACTGGGCTCCCAACTGGCCCAATTGCAAAAGGCTCCGTGCTAAGGCCCAACTCTAGTTAGCCCAATAGTAGATGGCTTTATGCCACGACCCAACTCCAATTACACTCAAGCCAAAAGCCCAACTCCAATTGGCTTAAAAGCTTAAGGCTCAATGTCACATCCCAACTCCGGTTAAGCCTATATCAAAACTCATCCTGTGAAAGGACCATTCAGCAAGATAGCACATTCTGTAAGAAGGACCGTTCTATGAGCTGGCCAATTATACGAGTTGGTCCATACCACGAGTTAGTCTACTCTATGAGTTAGGCTACTCAACGAGTTGAATCACCCTATGATCAAGGCCATCCTACGAATTGGGTCAACCTACATTTTGGGCCACTCCACGAGTTAGGCCTTTCGACATTATAAGTAACCTCAGGCTTTAGTCCATCAGTCTACACTCATCCCACAATAGGACTCTAAATCCCACACATATCCTAGTTCATCCAAGTCACCTAGTCTTACATGAACTAGTACTCCTACTCCTACATAGATTAGTACTAAGAGTTTCATGTTTACTCAAACTCTTATTGTGAGAATATCTAGTTCTACAAGGACTCAAGCTTCCTTGGCTCACTATATAAACAGATGTCAACCCTCTCATTATTCATTCAGTCACATCTCCTCTCACTATATCACTAAGTTTTTGCTCCCAAGAACCATCTTCTTTCCCAATTGTAGAGCCTAGTTCCGACTAACTCTACGCTCGATAATCGTCATAGAGTCGTGCCTCGGCAACTCTAAGTTGATCAGTCGCACCCTAGCCAACCACTCCCGGTAAACCCTTATCCGTTCTCAGCCTTACTAAATTCCTTTCAACCGTGCTGACTTGAATGTCAAAGTGTCTACGGTCGACACCACATCGGTGTCCCTCGAGCTTTCACGTTCACTCTTTTTGTGTTCACTCTTTTTGTCCTTGTAGGTCTACGAAATTGTCAGTGGCCTCATCCTTATGACATTCAAGGTAGATTTTACCGTCTACATAATACTTATCCTTACTCTATATTCTCTCATACTAAAACCTCTTCTTCTCCCACAATAAATTACCTTATATTGTTTTTCAAATACCACAATTTCAACCATATATTCCTTTTGCAAAAATATATAAACACATCTAATATGCTCTTTTCCCTTACTCTCATATATGACACTTTCTCATTCTCTGTCATATTAAAACCTCTTCTTTCCCATTACATAATCCTGATATTGTTTCTTAAACGCCACAATTCTCCTATTTAAGCCTTTAGCTCTTTCCCACAACATAATCTGATATTGTTTGTTAAACGCTACAAACTTCCTATTTAAGTCTTCAGCCCTTCCTTCTACTTTTAGTGTATTGATCCAATGCAAAATATTAGTGTATCATCTTATGCAAATTTATAACTCTCAATTGAGTCTTGAGAGTTACTAATAATATGTGTAGTTTGGAAAGTAAAAGAATGGAGTCTGTAGAGACAAGGGGCATTTCTGGAAATCAACTAGGATCAGAAGGAATTCCCTAGGCCTAGATCACTGAAAACAGCACATGATCTAATACTGGTAACGTGTTACCTCCTTAAGTCCTTTTCATTAAATATTTCATCCAGAGTTGGGGACAAAATATCACAATTTTACTTCAACTCTGTAGAACCAAGAATCGATGTGAGAGGCGAAATTTAAAAAATAATACAAATTTTAAAATAATGATGAGTATTTAATTTTAATATTGATAATGTTTTTAATTAATATAATTATCTTCTACGTGTTTTTATGTTTTGAAAGCTATGTATAATAACATTATTATTTAAATCAATCCCCGAATTTATTAAATTTATTTTTAATAGAACAGGAATGCTCTATATGAAAACCTAAATTTATTTATATATTTTTATAAAATGATTTTGATGAATATAGATATTTATGCCCATTACTTTGCATGGTCAGAGATTTTTGATAAATTTTGTGAAAATTAGAGTTTACCTATATCTTAATCAAATCTTGTGGGAGACAAATTAAAATTCATGATTTATCCAATTTCAATTAGTATTGAACTTGTACTATCTATTCAAAAGTCTTGCTCATATTATTTTAAACTTATGCATAATCAGCACATCTTGATATTAATTATGTCATAATTATGCTTATACACCGTTAGTATAATCTCATTGGACTGAAAGTATATTTTATAACTCAAATCTAATTGTGCACATGCATGTATTATCCTAATAAATTAATATTAGGATGTCAATATATATATATATATATAATTGTGGGTAATATCATACATACATCATTTTCATACAATATTTCCCATACAATATTATATGGCAAGATATGATTGGCTAATTTAAAGTTAAAATTAAACTTTCACCTAATTATATCTTGTCACATAATATTGTATAAAAAATATTGTATAAAAATGATGTATGTGTAGTATTATTCTATAATTGTTAACAATTAGATACAATATAATGAGAGCATTGTGAGTGGAATGGGTTGGTTGGACTAGACTCATTTCGACTCCCTTGTCTTTCAGTAGACCCATTTCTCCTCTCTTGGACTAGACCAGACCCATTATTTTCTATTTTCTTCTATTGGCTCAGACCCACATGGATACTCTTCTTCACTATTGGACCTAATCCACTTCTTTCTCTCGTATTGGACCAAACCAACATGTAATTTCTTGGCAAAATAAATTAAAATTTGCACTTCAAGTTCAACCATAACGTGCGGTGCATTTAATAAGACATAAAATTGGCAAAAATCTATTGAAGTAAACTACTAATCTTGAAGCTTTAAAGTTTTTGTTCATTTATTGAGAAATTTAATTACTATCGTCTTTGATGATGCACATGATTCATGTCTTCTTCAGCCTTCACAAGCCCTGCCTATAAAGTTCAAATATATGCAGAAATTAAAGAAAACTTGGATAATTAAGTTGACCCTGCGCTCAACTAAATAATCTAGAGTAGTCACCTAATTATATATACTAATTAATTATCTTAGTTTAAATTAAGCCAAATGTGACTAAACTTTGAACCACTCTAATCCTAAAGCACACTTCACCCAGTACCAGACAAGTTGCAACATTACAGAAGTTGATAGCTTTAATAGCTCATCATATATTCCAAATTTCAAATTTGAATTGGCTGCTTCACCTAAAACTTTTGAGCCACTAAACCACAATTCTACAGCCGCCTGATTTAATATTCTAAGACGGGTGTTGACCCATTTTTCCAGCAATTTTCCTGGACATAGCAATTGTTGTTAGGTAAAACTCCCTCTAAAATATGACTTGTAAGAGGAGAGAGTCCAAGAGTTGTTAATAAGCCATCTGCTAATCCCATACTTAGTGTATATGGGATGCTAACAGAGTCATGTTTATCGCATACCAATTTTGACCCAAGTTAGATATATACTTATGATGACTAAACGATGACATTTTTCCACCCAAAAAGTTTCAAAATACCACTCTCTTATCCAAAGTTTATATTCCGTTAATACCCAAAGCTGATTCCAGTTGATTCCGACAACGAAAATTCTTTTTGTCATTATCATTTGAATCTCTGGTATCTTTTCCGTAAAACCCCTTTCACTTCGGTACCTGATTTATTGCTGATTGTCGGTCATTGCAAAGCTAAAGTTTCTTGTTCTTAGCTGATTTTCAACGGCAAATATTCAATTGATCACCACCATTCAATCCAACAACCTTCACTCTACAAAACCCCTCTTACCTTGGTTTTTATTAATTTGTCAAACATCGGTTGAGAAAGTGAAATGTCTTGTGGGTATTAACAAAATATAAACTTTGGGTGAGAAAATAGTATTTTTGAAACATTTTGGGTGGAAAATAGTCGTTTACTCTAATTATAGTACATTAAAAAAAAAAAAAAATTTGAATCATCAAATATTCTTATATTTGACTATAAAAGCTTTAAAGTATAATATCTTACTTGGAGTGAAAGAATACTGATTTCATTTTAGAATAACCCCACAAATCATATATTCATTAGACTTGGTGTTCCGCTCCCTGGAAAAAACTCAACTCACAATTTTATACCTATTGGTCATACCTCACAATATATAAGATAAAGATTATTATCTATGACTTTATTTTTAGGTTGTTTTGATTTAGCCGCTACATCACTAAAGTTTTGATTAAAGGAAGGAATGATGCCCACAATTCAATTGTCCCTTTAATCTCTTTTAATATTCCACATTATCTTGTGAAAAAGTCTACATCAATTCTTCCATGAAAATTGGATAAAATAATATTTTCTTAGTGTTGTGCATGTTTTCTACGGCCTAATTTGTGCCACCTATCCATACATTATATCGAGATCTAATGATCAGACTCATCCCACGTGTCGCTCTCATAACAGATGACTTCATCAGCTAACTCATCAATATTAACTATTAAGCATAGGTGCTCAGACTTAAGCATGGATGGGGCTGACTCAAATCTGGATTAAGGATGATTATGCGTGTAATCTATCCAGTAACAACAACTCCTAACCACTATCAGATGGTATGTATAAAAGGGAGACATCACCTCCGTTTTGGGAGACTGATTATTGACACAAGCACAGGAAATCACTTAGAGAGAGTTTTAGTTCTCTATTACATATTTTATCCCATAATCATCTTGTGTGTAAAGCAAATACAAAACAATAATATAACAGTGAACATAGGTTTGGTTCCAACCCGTCAAACCACTTTAAAAACCTCTTTTGTTTTCATATTGTGGATTCTCCAATCTATTCTTGGCTAATTAATCTTAATCACACACACATCATATTCAATCTTGCCTTGATCGATTGGATATCTCTGGTTGTAGCGATTTTTCTTAACAACACTAGAGGTTTTTCTTAGATCTCTCTGTTTGTTTGTTTGTTTAGCTAATTCAAACAGTTAGGTCTATTGAAGATGTACATAAGAAGAAGGATCTTCAGAAAAATAGAATGGAAGAGAAGAGTACTTAAGTTTTCTAATTAATTGACCAAATTAAAATAAATCAATTTAGAGTCTTTTGTTATTTAATATGAAAGAAAAGCAGTTGAACCAAACAAATAAAAAGAGCCGGATGGATTATGTTTTATTCTAATTTCTTTTTCATACTTTAACCAATAAAGAAGATTCAACCCAAAACGTATTTCCAGCTGCATGCATCACGAGGAAAGGAGACAAATCAACTTCTTCTTCACGTCAAAACCGCTGACCTGTCTCTCCCACGTCACCATAACCAAACTCACCTCCACCATTAATTGCTAATATAATATAATATTATAGGGTTACTAGATGAAATGCATGCATGAAATTGAAATCATTAATTTTGTTTGATGGTTTTGAAGAAACGATGTCGTTGTAGCTTGAACTTTCTTTGGTTGATGATGTAGAAGATTGAAACTTGGAAGAAATGTGAATAAGTAGAATTAGGTTATGAAGACTGGGACAAGTTAAGTCTTTGTGTGATATAATACTGTTTGAATTTTCAGTTCAGATTTAAATTAGACTCTCTCAATTAGACTTTCCAAGAAAGCGAAAGAAATTCACTTTAATTTGAAACATTCAAGTTATGCAGAGCTTACATGTGACAATTCAAGAATCAAGATTTTCATCCACAAACACACAAAAGGTTTTTAATTAATTTCTTCTCAGCACCAACCCACTTTGTGTTATTTTCTTTGTTTCCGCACTTATCTTTAGAGCTATATACCAAATATTGCTTCATTGTTCTTCCAGGTTCAGGAGCCAAGTGCTCTACAAACTGAAGCAACGGTGGCGGGGCAATTCGCGAGGAAGCTGCTTCAAATTCTTTTCTACTTTCACTTACTCCTAATCACGATCTTGACAATTTTCTTAACAATACGCGGCGTTGTTTCAGCTGACAAGCACCATTTCTACCCCAGGAGATGGTACCCTCCCTTGCTTACTTCAGTTGCTAGCGTTGGAGTTTTCTCTTTCGCTTGGCAATGGATAACTTACTCCAATCCTTCAAAAGCCATCAAAATATGCTTCTGGCTTGGCCCGTTGTCGACGTGTGCAGTTGGTATAGTATTTTTATTAATTAGTTCTGCAGCTTGTTCAGCAGTAGGTGCCATTTTTATCATTTCTGCATTCATTCAAACCCTCTACACTTGTTGGGTCAATCCCAGATTTGAATATGCTGCCAAGATTTTATCAGTCTCCGCAGCTTTTCCTCCTGCTAAAACTACAGTTTTGGTCACTCTATCAATAATCACAAGTGTTGTATATACCTCTTTATTGATGTCTGGCATTGGAGGAGCCACTGCAGTTGGAACTAAATTAGACACCTTGTTCATAGTGGTGATCCTGCTCAGCCTGGCCTGGAGTATGCAAGTGATCAAGAATATATTGCAAGTTACTGTATCAAGAATCAAATACATTCACTTCGCATACGGGGCGGATATGGATACACAAATTGCTTTTCGTGATACGATGAATCATTTGGTTGGGAGTGTATGCATTGGTTCAATATTCGTTCCAATTTTTGGGGTCATTCGTGCTTCAGGACGAGGCATCAGTTTGATCGCTGGGGGTACAGATGAGTTCTTGTTCTCCTGTGCTAATTGTTACTCAAATGTAGCTGCAACTCTTGGAACACATGGAAACCGGTGGGGTTTTGTGCATGTAGGAGTTTACAATAAGGGATTCGTCCAGGCGTCTGTTGATACCTGGGAAACGTTCAGGCAAGTTGGGTTGGAAACACTCATCGACTCTGATCTCACAGGGGCGTTCTGTTTTTTCAGCGGTGTAGCAGGGGGCGCAGTATGCACTCTTGTTGCAGGAACATGGACACTTCTTGTTCAGAAGAGCTACGCCGCTGAAGTGTCTATATATGCTTTCTTCATCGGCTATTTCATGGTAAAAGATTCTGGAATCATAAACATATCTTAACTTCAAACCTGTAAACAAACTAACTCCTGTGGTTTGTTGGCTATGTTTCAGTGTCGGATAGCTTTGGCATGGCCACAAGCATGTGTTTCAGCTTATTATGTTGCTTACTCTGAGAACCAACAGAACCCTCGATTCGATTCAACAATCCCTGCTCGCATGCAAGAGCTTCAGAGATATCAAACTTAACAAACATTAGAGCAAATCCAAGCATTTGTATATAAATACCCGATGATGTTGAAGATATTCACCATCTAGCAAAAGATCAGTCATGTTGAGAAGCATATAGGCAATGTAAAGGCTTGATAGGATGATACACCGAGAGAAAGATGAAATAATTTCAAAGATTGTGAAACTTTTTCTTTCTATTTGGCAAATAACATGTACAAAATTGCTATGACGGATGCACCTATTTCATGGTGCATATTAGAATACAATTATATAACCATATAATACCAAATATTTTATATATCAATTAACTATGCGATGACATTTGATAGGGTTCCAACCTTCCAATACCGATGCCAACTCAGACAAAACTGAAACCATATGAGTGTTCTTGTCAGTNTGGGTGGAAAATAGTCGTTTACTCTAATTATAGTACATTAAAAAAAAAAAAAAATTTGAATCATCAAATATTCTTATATTTGACTATAAAAGCTTTAAAGTATAATATCTTACTTGGAGTGAAAGAATACTGATTTCATTTTAGAATAACCCCACAAATCATATATTCATTAGACTTGGTGTTCCGCTCCCTGGAAAAAACTCAACTCACAATTTTATACCTATTGGTCATACCTCACAATATATAAGATAAAGATTATTATCCATGACTTTATTTTTAGGTTGTTTTGATTTAGACGCTACATCACTTAAGTTTTGATTAAAGGAAGGAATGATGCCCACAATTCAATTGTCCCTTTAATCTCTTTTAATATTCCACATTATCTTGTGAAAAAGTCTACATCAATTCTTCCATGAAAATTGGATAAAATAATATTTTCTTAGTGTTGTGCATGTTTTCTACGGCCTAATTTGTGCCACCTATCCATACATTATATCGAGATCTAATGATCAGACTCATCCCACGTGTCGCTCTCATAACAGATGACTTCATCAGCTAACTCATCAATATTAACTATTAAGCATAGGTGCTCAGACTTAAGCATGGATGGGGCTGACTCAAATCTGGATTAAGGATGATTATGCGTGTAATCTATCCAGTAACAACAACTCCTAACCACTATCAGATGGTATGTATAAAAGGGAGACATCACCTCCGTTTTGGGAGACTGATTATTGACACAAGCACAGGAAATCACTTAGAGAGAGTTTTAGTTCTCTATTACATATTTTATCCCATAATCATCTTGTGTGTAAAGCAAATACAAAACAATAATATAACAGTGAACATAGGTTTGGTTCCAACCCGTCAAACCACTTTAAAAACCTCTTTTGTTTTCATATTGTGGATTCTCCAATCTATTCTTGGCTAATTAATCTTAATCACACACACATCATATTCAATCTTGCCTTGATCGATTGGATATCTCTGGTTGTAGCGATTTTTCTTAACAACACTAGAGGTTTTTCTTAGATCTCTCTGTTTGTTTGTTTGTTTAGCTAATTCAAACAGTTAGGTCTATTGAAGATGTACATAAGAAGAAGGATCTTCAGAAAAATAGAATGGAAGAGAAGAGTACTTAAGTTTTCTAATTAATTGACCAAATTAAAATAAATCAATTTAGAGTCTTTTGTTATTTAATATGAAAGAAAAGCAGTTGAACCAAACAAATAAAAAGAGCCGGATGGATTATGTTTTATTCTAATTTCTTTTTCATACTTTAACCAATAAAGAAGATTCAACCCAAAACGTATTTCCAGCTGCATGCATCACGAGGAAAGGAGACAAATCAACTTCTTCTTCACGTCAAAACCGCTGACCTGTCTCTCCCACGTCACCATAACCAAACTCACCTCCACCATTAATTGCTAATATAATATAATATTATAGGGTTACTAGATGAAATGCATGCATGAAATTGAAATCATTAATTTTGTTTGATGGTTTTGAAGAAACGATGTCGTTGTAGCTTGAACTTTCTTTGGTTGATGATGTAGAAGATTGAAACTTGGAAGAAATGTGAATAAGTAGAATTAGGTTATGAAGACTGGGACAAGTTAAGTCTTTGTGTGATATAATACTGTTTGAATTTTCAGTTCAGATTTAAATTAGACTCTCTCAATTAGACTTTCCAAGAAAGCGAAAGAAATTCACTTTAATTTGAAACATTCAAGTTATGCAGAGCTTACATGTGACAATTCAAGAATCAAGATTTTCATCCACAAACACACAAAAGGTTTTTAATTAATTTCTTCTCAGCACCAACCCACTTTGTGTTATTTTCTTTGTTTCCGCACTTATCTTTAGAGCTATATACCAAATATTGCTTCATTGTTCTTCCAGGTTCAGGAGCCAAGTGCTCTACAAACTGAAGCAACGGTGGCGGGGCAATTCGCGAGGAAGCTGCTTCAAATTCTTTTCTACTTTCACTTACTCCTAATCACGATCTTGACAATTTTCTTAACAATACGCGGCGTTGTTTCAGCTGACAAGCACCATTTCTACCCCAGGAGATGGTACCCTCCCTTGCTTACTTCAGTTGCTAGCGTTGGAGTTTTCTCTTTCGCTTGGCAATGGATAACTTACTCCAATCCTTCAAAAGCCATCAAAATATGCTTCTGGCTTGGCCCGTTGTCGACGTGTGCAGTTGGTATAGTATTTTTATTAATTAGTTCTGCAGCTTGTTCAGCAGTAGGTGCCATTTTTATCATTTCTGCATTCATTCAAACCCTCTACACTTGTTGGGTCAATCCCAGATTTGAATATGCTGCCAAGATTTTATCAGTCTCCGCAGCTTTTCCTCCTGCTAAAACTACAGTTTTGGTCACTCTATCAATAATCACAAGTGTTGTATATACCTCTTTATTGATGTCTGGCATTGGAGGAGCCACTGCAGTTGGAACTAAATTAGACACCTTGTTCATAGTGGTGATCCTGCTCAGCCTGGCCTGGAGTATGCAAGTGATCAAGAATATATTGCAAGTTACTGTATCAAGAATCAAATACATTCACTTCGCATACGGGGCGGATATGGATACACAAATTGCTTTTCGTGATACGATGAATCATTTGGTTGGGAGTGTATGCATTGGTTCAATATTCGTTCCAATTTTTGGGGTCATTCGTGCTTCAGGACGAGGCATCAGTTTGATCGCTGGGGGTACAGATGAGTTCTTGTTCTCCTGTGCTAATTGTTACTCAAATGTAGCTGCAACTCTTGGAACACATGGAAACCGGTGGGGTTTTGTGCATGTAGGAGTTTACAATAAGGGATTCGTCCAGGCGTCTGTTGATACCTGGGAAACGTTCAGGCAAGTTGGGTTGGAAACACTCATCGACTCTGATCTCACAGGGGCGTTCTGTTTTTTCAGCGGTGTAGCAGGGGGCGCAGTATGCACTCTTGTTGCAGGAACATGGACACTTCTTGTTCAGAAGAGCTACGCCGCTGAAGTGTCTATATATGCTTTCTTCATCGGCTATTTCATGGTAAAAGATTCTGGAATCATAAACATATCTTAACTTCAAACCTGTAAACAAACTAACTCCTGTGGTTTGTTGGCTATGTTTCAGTGTCGGATAGCTTTGGCATGGCCACAAGCATGTGTTTCAGCTTATTATGTTGCTTACTCTGAGAACCAACAGAACCCTCGATTCGATTCAACAATCCCTGCTCGCATGCAAGAGCTTCAGAGATATCAAACTTAACAAACATTAGAGCAAATCCAAGCATTTGTATATAAATACCCGATGATGTTGAAGATATTCACCATCTAGCAAAAGATCAGTCATGTTGAGAAGCATATAGGCAATGTAAAGGCTTGATAGGATGATACACTGAGAGAAAGATGAAATAATTTCAAAGATTGTGAAACTTTTTCTTTCTATTTGGCAAATAACATGTACAAAATTGCTATGACGGATGCACCTATTTCATGGTGCATATTAGAATACAATTATATAACCATATAATACCAAATATTTTATATATCAATTAACTATGCGATGACATTTGATAGGGTTCCAACCTTCCAATACCGATGCCAACTCAGACAAAACTGAAACCATATGAGTGTTCTTGTCAGTTCCATACCAGAATCGAGAATTTCAACAGAACGTGTGCATTTTTCTTCCATTATACAAAAAAATAATAACAGATTACTAGAAACAAAGATCGTATATCAGTGAACTAGAGGTCAAAAACTCAAGTAATCACCTTGATTTTTGCTTCAGACCGTTCACCTTATTTTTTCTACAGTATTTTATATTTAAACTTCAGAAATACATAAAGATGTATTCTCAATGCATTGAATTATACAGCAATGGGAAAACTCTACTAAGTGCATTTGTAAATAAAGAAAATATGATATATAGAGGAAAAATACCCTTACAGAGATCATTCAAGTATGATACAACACTAGAAATTTTCCCTTTTCACTATAGATTCAACAAAAATGACAGTGAAACAAATGATGTTAAAAACCGTGACAAGTATGGAATGTAAATTCACCATGTAGATGTTGAGCTACAAGGCTATAATAAATTCTGATAAAAGAAGACAAGCAAAACAGATAAGTCATTTGGGTCCACGATGACCTCGCCCACCACATTCAGCGCACATAATGTTACCAGTTCCCCCACAACCTGCACAGAAAAATTATCAAATTAAAGCTTTGTGTTTTCCAAGCATAAACAGAAACAGAAACTAGATAATTAACAGTATGCCTAACTGTCTCATTTTTCTTCAAGAGTGGAAATTGTTAATTATGGGGTATCAGTAATCTCAGATTGACTTACACTGACATTACAGGAAAACTTACCACAGAATTCAAAAATTCCCAAACATTCTGAACTTCATACTACTTTCTTATATTATAACTTCCAAAGATATACATATATCACTACGAAACTTGATTGGATCAAGAAACATCAAGCTAACTAAGTATTTTCCTAGTAACAGGCTCAAACAGACCTAAACTGGGTGGGAAGGCATATCAAAGTAATTAGGGAGATCACAAAGCAATTTTGAAGGTGAAAATAAACTGATTACTGAAGGGGCCTTTGAATCCAATAGTTTTAGAAAGAGATACCACATTTAAATGTATAAATGTTACATTAAGGAAGACAGTAGGAATTAAGAAATGCCTAGAAATATAAAGCCAGCAAAAAACAATCTTGTCTAGATCTTTAACTGAATCATCCATAAAAGGGAAAAACCTTGACGATAAAAAATGGCCATTTGCTACAGACTAAAGTTCAAACAAAAATGATATCATGTAATGCTAACCCAAAAAATACTCATGAAAGTCAATTTAGGAATATGGAGAAAATTGTCAAGGGCATATCTATCCATGAAAATTTACATGCACTTTGAAGTCAAAAGTTGAACTGGAGAGAGAAGAAGTTTACCTAGGCAGCGCACTTTGACAATGATACCCTGGCTCTCTAGTATCGAGTCCACATATAGGCCTGAACCAGAGCAAGTGGTGCAAAGGACTGCACCTTTAGCTTGGCAATCAGTGCACCGGAGATTATTTCCAATTACTTTTTCAGCGAGTGATAGCCCAATCGGCTTCTCAATTCTTTCCTCCGGAATAGGCTTATCATAACAAAACAGAGATTCAAGACTGCTTCTTTGCCTCTGCATATCTCCAACCGAACTTGACTCAGCCTGCAACATCAAAGATGTATCCTTTAGATATTACACAGAGCAACACAATGCGAAAACCTTCAATCAATTTTCATCATCCCAAAGTATACACATAAGCACAAATGGAACTTTATTTCTCAAACCAGTTGCATACAGCTCCCCATCTCTCAAATAATTTGGTATTTATGAGTAACAATCTACACGAAAAACTCGATATCGACTCAATTAGGAGGCCCATCTCTAAATTGGCAATCTTTAAATACCCTCAATCCCTTCTTGAAGAAACAAGTAATCTTTAAACAATAATTTATCAAGAACAATCAACGTTCCAGCTAAAAGACTTTTACAAGTTAAAGCATCACAGAAATTATGAACAAATTGCTTGGTTGATTATTGGACATATTACAATCTACAACATATTAAATCAAAGAAAATCACTACCTTTTGAATCACACGTGTTAAAGAAATGTATCTAAACAATTAAAAGAACCCAATAAATCGATTAATTAAAATAATTAAAAGAAATGAAAACCCAACTAATGCAATTTAAGTTTAAGAAAAATACAACTTACCCCATTTGAAAAAGAGGGAGAAAGAGAACCGTAAGAGATGGCGCAGATTCTTCTAGTGGAGTGGCATGTACTGAATTGAAACCCAAAACTGAAATCATTTTGTTTATTGTTATGAACCAATCTTGAGGAGGAGACGGAGAAGCCAACGGATGAAGCTAGTCTCAGAGTAGAATCCATTAGAAGTTAAAAACACATGCACAAAACTGTGAAGCGGAAAATTAGAGGATGAACAAGTAATTAGAGAATTGAAGAAAGTTGCATAAATATGGGCCGAAACAGAAGATAGCTTTGGAGAAATCGCTGGTTGTTTCTGAGTTTTTGCTTTTGTCTGTGGGTGGGGATTACCTAATTTTATTTAATAAAGAGTAAACACATTTACCCACTCCAGGTTTGGCGAATCCACAGTGCCCACCCATGGTTTCATGAATTTCAGATTCACACCCTTAAATTAACCGAAAATTGTTTAATTCAATGCTTAAAGGGTAAAATGGTCAGCACACAGCTGTCCCACCCTTTTCTCTCCCTCCTTTCACTCCTTCCTTTCTCTCCCAGATTTTAGACAGATTTCAGTCGGATTTTGCACCAAAATCGACAGAAATCATCTCTTCATCGCCGATTGCACCTTTCCCGAGTCTGATTGGTTCGTTGTCAAACTGATCTTGCACCATTTTTGCATTGTGTGTACGACCCCTGGCCTCGCTCGACTGACTGTTCTCAGGCCCGATCTAGACGGTTTCCAACGTCGATTAAACCACTTAACTCTATCATCATCTTCCTCTCGCCATCCTCTTCAAAACCCTCACCAGGATTGCCACCAACAACTATCGTTTCCACCTTTCCCAAGTATATCTCTCCATCACGACATGCGTTGTTGTTTCCACCTTTCTTGACTATATCTCTCCATCGCAATGTGAGCATGAGTTTGTTGCGTTTGCACTGAATCTGCCGTCTACCGCCAACATCAAGCTCCTCTCTTCTTCCTTGACACACCGATTACCATCTCGGGTTGCACCGGTTGCCGTTTCCTACTCGTGATCATCGTTCATTTTTCGAATTTGTGAGTGGGTTGTGGTTTGGGTGATTTGGTGGTTGAATTTATGAGTGATTAGCTGGTGGTTTGTGGTGATTGTTTAGTGGCGGTGGGGCTGACTTTGGGGTTTAGAAGGATTGTAACGGTGGTGGATGGGTGGAATGGTGGTGGGTGGTGGTGACTTTGGGGTTTTGGTCGTGATGGTGTTGAATGGTGGTGGCTGGATGGTGATGGTGATGGTGGCTAGATAACGGTGTAATCAAAAGTCAAGGGCAATATGGTAATAGCATTGTTTGCAATTATGTCCTAACTCAAAATTCATTAACAGTGCTAATTTAAGGGTGAGAATTTAGAATTAAAGAAATCATGGGTGGGAACTTAAGATTCGCCAAACCTTGGGTGGGTACATGTCGTTTACTCTTTAATAAATTTTACAAAGTGGCAGCAATTATGTAATCAAGATTGAATAATACTACACATACATAATTCTTATACAATATTATGTGACAAGATATGATTGGATAAAAGTTTAATTTTAACTTTAAATTAGTCAATCATATCTTATCACATAATATTGTATGAAAAATGTTGTATGAAAATGATGTATGTGTAGTATTACTCATCAAGATTTACATAGCTTTTCTTGCTGTTTTTTAAGTTATCTTTTTAAGATTGTTAGCATACAAATTATTTAATTATTTTTTTTTTTGTATGACCGAGGGTATCTGAACCTGCTTACATACACTTCAATTAATCCCTTGAGACTTCGAATAACCGATTAGATAAGAACTCCAGTGACTACCCTTATTAGCACTCGAAGAAGGATTCAAACTTAAAATCTCTTAAATAATATATTCAAGAGTCTCTATCGAAACACAAATAAACAAATTATTTAGATTATCAATATATTAAATATATATAAATAAAAAAAACTATATTGAAATAAGTAAATATTTTATCTATTAATGATAATAATACACGTGAAAACAATCATATATTTTTACAATCAAAATTTGTAAATTTTAATTATACACTTATAGAAAAGACTTTACAGCATTGCAAATGGAATCAATTACAATGAGTAACAACAAATAAAAACTAATGAATGATAAATATTTTCTAAAACTTGAAATATTCTCATGAAATTAAATATACATTTATATTTGTAGAAATAAATAAGAAATATTTTAAACCTTTAAAAAGAAATATGTAAATATGTTTTGTATAAGTTGCTATCCACATCTTAGGTCTTAGCCACAAAAATATTTTTATATAAATTTTTTTGAATTTAATAATATTTAAAAGTATTGTATGTGCAGATCCTTCTACATTTGATTAGGAGAACTCTGGGTTAGGCTTTACTCAAGAATTAAGCCCATGATCAAGTCGTGAACCCTTTTGGGCTTGAGCCTTTTACAGATTTGGCATTTCGGTTTCTCATTAAACTTCCCATAAATACGATGGACTGAAATATTAATCCTAGTAGAATCACTTTATAAATACATTTAGATTTATAATTGAATAAAAAAATTTGAAAAATATAAAAGTCCTCAGCAACCGTTAAGTCAACAACCGCTAACCATCGTTTATCCCCAGCAGCCACTGTCGACCAAGACCAAGTACGTCCGACAATAAAATGATGGATTTACCCAAATTTAACCTATTCAGTATTCACCCCACCCCAAATGATGGATTTTGTTGTCATCCCTAAATAAAACGTTGGGCATTAGCACTACTTCTTTTTATTTTATTTTTATTTATTTCATCTAAGTATTTGTAGTAGAAAAATTTGACTAAGACATATCCATTATAAAAGGCATGTCGGCATATTTACAAAGATTTTCAAACCCTTCAACATCACACTAACTGTCCAAATATAAATGATGCTAAGAGGTTGTAAATTACTTTCTTATTAAAATACTTTAAATAAATGAAATTACACCTAATATCCAATGGTCACCCCTATTAGGGGCTAAGGTGAATTGAATTGAGACCCTGAAACTACTTGACCAGATAAGAGTTTCAGTGGTCATCCCTTAATAAGAGTTAAGGTGAATCGAACTTAGGACCGTAATACATCTAAGGGTCTTAGTTGACTACTTGACCACCCAATAATGGTTAGAACTATCTCATTTTGTTAGCTCTTTAGTCTCCTTTAATGTTATTCAAATTTGGGTCTCTCATTTCTTTGTTCCAAGTAAGTCCTATTAGAAATTGAAATAAGTAAGATAAGGAAAGTTGTTTTTCTCTTCTTTTTCTTTAGATATTTCATTGTCTGGTGATCTAAAAATATCTCCAACTCATATTTATCTAAAAATTCAATTTCTCTCTAATTACATAAAAACTATGAAAATATGTGAAAGGATTTGATATCTTTCAACAATCCAACCAAATAAAAGCAGAGATGGGTTGGCCTTTTCTTCTTCACTAAGTTCTCTCGTCTATTCAATCAATAATCCCTCCCTTTCATTCTTGTCTTTTTATTAATTACACACTTATCTGCCTTCACACTACGAGCTTCTTCCGTGGACACCCCTAATGTTGTGGGTATATGAGAAGTCCCACAGGTTTAGGAATATAACATTTACAACCTTATAATTGACAAATGTTTGTGAAGAATTAATTCTGACATAGAATCTTGGGTACAATGACTATCCTATGACCAAAAAAAAAAAAAAAAATAAAAAAAAAATAAACCTGATATATGGCACTTGTCACAGGTTGAAATATTAAATTTATTAAATAATTTAATAATATTGATTTTTGATGTGCCATACTATCTTAACATTGTGATAATTACTTTTCACAAACATACATCAATTATAAGGGTATAAGTGTCTCATTCCTAAACCTGTGGGTGTTTTATGTTCTTTCACTATAGAGCCCTATGTTAGAAAAAATTCCTAATTGTGGCTTACATTAATTATATATTGTTTTAATTAAAACCGAGTAATTGTATAGTCCAATGAAAAAAAACCTAATGGGCTTAATGTGATCATATTAAAGTTTTGCCTATTACACTTTATTTGATTATTTTAGACTGATGAAAAAGTGTGGCTTGAGCCTGTAGTAGATTTTAAAGTATATTAGACCTTTAATTGAAATGTCCAATAAACCAATATTAAATTGACTAGATTCCATTAACAAGAGTTAAATCGAACAACTTAACATGCGTTATTGGAGAGGAATACTTACGATTTGTATGGCTTGTGAAAACTTGCCACTTTTACTGTTAAGGAATTAAAGAATAAAAAATTATAATTGTCTATAACCCTTTACTATTAATTCAGTATTATATAATTTATTTGTTGATCTTTTAAGATATTATTGATTATGACTGAATTGTATTCACATTGATTGATTGAGTGAAGATAAAATTCTTCTTTAATTAGCTTATACCTTCTTCACACCACTTTTTAGTAGTTCACATTGACCTTTTGTCAATGTTAATCAATCTAATACTTTTCCAATAAAAAAAAATATTCTAATTGTAGATGTTAGGTTAAAGTTCCTATTCAAAAATATAAGTCAATAAAAGTCTAATAAAATAATAATATTTAAACTATAATCGAAATTTATATTAACTTAATAATAGATGCATGTTTCAAGAATTTTCCGCTATGAACTAATAAAGACTAGAAGATAAAATTTTATAATTCTTATTACGAAAAAAAAATTAACTGAAATTTTATCCAGTACGAGAAAACTTAAGCGAATATAACTGATAAGCATCATTCAATTTTTGCGGCCATATTTTCCTCGTTTCCTGCACGTTTCAATAAATACAACAAATCTCTCTCTCTCTCTCTCTCTCTCTCTCTCTCTCTCTCTCTCTCTCTCTCTCTCTCTCTCTCTCTCTCTATATATATATATATATATATATATAAGAGTAATACTACAGTTATCGACGGGTGTACACCGAATTTGTGCACCGAATGACGTGACAAAATTCTAACCGTTGATTTATTATCAGTTAATATTAATAAACGGTCAGGATTTTGCCACGTCATTCGGTGCACAAACTGAAGACTCATGTAAGTCGTACACACTTTGAAACGGATAGAATTATTCTATTTTGACACATAGAATTTATGATTGCTATATGGTTGAATTTTATTGATGATGTTGTAGAAAGATATTAATTGTTGAATTGATATTCCAAATCCAAAGACAAAAACATACATATTTGAGTGACACGCAGGACACTTGTTTTTTTTTTTTGTTTTTTTATCTCTAAAATTGTTTTATTTTGGAGCTCTAGAATTGCTCTCTTTTGCCACGTTGGATGTGTGGTTTAATGAGATATTTTTAGCTCCAAGATTTATGAATACCCATGCTAGTTGTCGCCATGAATACTTATGTGTCAAAATAGAACAATTCTATGAGTTCCAAATTGTGTCACATGATGAACAACTTGCATGAGTATTCAGCTTATGTATAATGTGACACATTTTGGAACTCATAGAATTGTTCTATTTTGATATATAGGATTTGTGATTGTTATGTGGTTGAATTTTATTGGTGATGTTGTAGAGAGATATTAATTGTTGAATTAATATTCTAAATCCAAAGATAAAAACATACCTATTTGAGGGACAGGTATGACACTTTTTTTTTTTTTTTTTAATCTCTAAAATTGTTTTATTTTGGAGCTCTAGAATTGCTTTCTCTTGCCACGTTGGATGTGTGCTTTAATGAGATATTTTTAGTTTTAAGATTCATGAATACCCATGCTAGTTGTTTGCCATGAATACTCATGCGAGTTGTTTGCCATGTGACACATTTTGAAAGCTCTATAATTGCTCAATTTTGACACATTGGATTAACAAGCTAATCAAATTGTTCTATCTTGACACATTGGATTGATATTTATCACTCCATCTATAATTATTAATTAAAAAAATAGGAACAATTCTAATTATATAGGTGCATTGCATTGACATTCTAAAGGTCTAACCATAATGACATCTTATATTTGTGATTGTCATGTGGTTGAATTTTATTGGTGATGATGCAGACAATATTAATTGTTGTATTGGTATTCCAAAGTCTAAATAAATAGACATAAAGATTGGATTACATAGGTGCGTTGCATTGGTATTAAAAGCATACCTATTTATTAATAATTATATAGGTGCATTGCATTGACATTACAAACTTTTATTTGTATTCAATTCGTATTTAATTATGTTGGCATTCGAAATGTCTAAATAAGGAGTTATAAAAGGGGCGTATGTTCAGTTGTGTATTATCGCAATATGTTAGTTGGTGTCAACAATACGTCTGATCTTTTGTTAATTGTTTATGGGTCATGTTAGTTTGTGTCAATAATACGTATGTTCTTCATGATTTTATTAATCGATGATTTTTTATTTATTTATGTTTTTGTTGTTTTTTACAGGTCAAAGATTCATGAATTGACATGGAATAAAGACAGGATGTCCGATTGATATTGTCAAATGAGTTGTTATTTTGATTCGTTCTTTTGAATTGTACGCATATCTTTTAACTATTTTAATACGAAATTGTAAGTATATCTCCTAACTATTTTAACGGTTATTATTTGATTGAATGATTGTTTTTGTTCGGTCAATCTATTTGAATGATTAATTGTGTTAGTCCTGCTGAACGTTAAGTGTATTCCTTAACAATTTTAATATGAAAATTAATTAACTTTTGTTGATTTCGTTTTCAGGTAACAGTTATTATACGAATGAATAATTGTTCTTTAACAAATCTTAACATGAAGATCGATTAGATTTTGTTATGTTTTTTAAATGTTTATGTACTTTACTAAGATCAAATCGAGGATGATCCTATTGTTAGCTGAATTGTGAGTATGTGTCATATCTATATTAGTAGAAACAGTTCAATTGTGTTGAATATGTTTTCTGTAAAAACATTAATGTATTTTAACTTGTTATATGAATGATTAATTGTTTATGTCTTGTTGATGTGTGAGTATATATGTTAAATGAATTAATTTTGGCTGATTCCGTTTTCCAATTAATAGGTGTTATTTGAAATATTTTTTATTAGTCCTAATATGATAATCCCTTAAATTTGGGTTAAGTAAACCTTTCATTTTATCATCACATGCATTTCGGTTTTCACTGAACAATCAAGAGTAAATTAACCATAACTTGCTCAATAAAAATTCAATTGATGAGAAGATTGAATCTTTAGAAACTAGACAGACAAGACTTTAATTTGATATATTATACGCTTAAGTTGGATAACTGTAGCCCCCACTATCAAACCATTCCTTTCATCATCACACATATTTCGGCTTCCACTGAACAGTCAGTAGTAAATTGATCATAACTTGCTCAATAAAAATATAATTGATGAGAGGTTTGAATATTTAAAAACTAGATAAAAAAGGCTTTAATTTGATATATTATATGCTTATATTAGATAACTTTAGCCCCACTGTCAAACCATTCCTTTTATCATCACACATTTTGGTTTCCCCTGTTTCTCGATTTTCACTGAACAGTCAGTAGTCAATTGGCTATAACTTGCTCAATAAATATCTAATTGATAAACGGTTTGAATATTTGAAAACTAGATAGATAGGGCTTTAATTTGATATATTATAAGTTTAATTTGGATAACTATAGCATCACTGCCAAACCATTTATTTTATCATCACACACATTTTAGCTTCCACTGAACAGTCACTAGTAAATTGATTATAACTTGCTCAATAAAACTCCAATTGATGAGAAGTTTGAATATTTAGAAACTAGACATACAGGTATTTAATTTGGTATATTACACACTTAATTTGGATAAATGTAGCCCCACTTCTGAACCATTTGTTTTATCATCATACACATTTCGGTTTCCCCTCTTTCTCGATTTCCATTGAACAATTAGTAGTAAATTGACCATAACTTACTCAATAAAAATAAAATTGATGATCGGTTTGAATCTTTGGCAACTATAAAGATAGAGCTTTAATTTGATATATTACACGATGAATTTGGATAACTATAGACCTGCAGCTGAACCATTCATTTTATCATCACACATATAAAATCAATATATATAAAGCTGAATACCCATGCGGGTTGTTTGCCATGTGGCATATTTTGGAAGCTCTAGAATTTCTCCATTTTGACACATTGGATTGACGAGCCAGTCAAATTGATATATCTTGACACATTGGATTGATATTTATTGCTCTATCTATAATTATTAATTAATTAAAAAAATTGGAATCATTCTAATTATATAGGTGCATTGCATTGACATTCTAAAGGTCTAACCATAATAATACCTTATATTTATGATTGTCATATGGTTGAATTTTATTAGTGATGATGCAGACAATATTAATTGCTGCATTGATATTCCAAAGTCTAAATAAATAGACATAAAGATTGGATTATATAGGTGCACTGCATTGTTGTATTGATAATTAATAATAATACTAATTATATAGGTGTATTACATCGACATTTTAAAGGTCTAACCTAAGGACACCTTGGATTTATGATTGCCATGTGGTTAAATTTCATTGGTGATGATGTAGACAATATTAATCGCTGCATTGGTATTCCAAAGTTTAAATAAATAGACATAAAGATTGGATAACATAGGTACATTGCATTGATATTAAAAGCCTACCTGTTTATTAATAATTATATGGGTGCATTGCATTGACATTACAAACATTTATTCGTATTTAATTGTGTTGGCATTCAAAAGGTCTAAATAAGGGGTTATAAAAGGTGTGTATGTTCAGTTGTGTATTATTGCAATATGTTAGTTGGTGTCAACAATACGTCTGGTCTTTTGTTAATTGTTTATAAGTCATGTTAGTTTGTGTCAATAATACGTCTGTTCTTCATGATTTTATTAATCGATGATTTTTTATTTATTTATGTTTTTGTTGTTGTTTACAGGTCAAAGATTCATGAATTGGCATGGAATAACGACAGGATGTTCGATTGACATTGTCAAATGAATTATTATTTTGATTCGTTCTTCTGAACTGTACGCATATCTTTTAACTATTTTGATATGAAATTGTAAGTATATCTCCTAACTATTTTAACGGTTATTATTTGATTGAATGATTGTTTTTGTTCGATCAATCTATTTGAATGATTAATTGTGTTAGTCCTACTGAACGGTAAGTGTATTCTTTAACAATTTTAATATGAAGATTAATTAACTTTTGTTGATTTCGTTTTCAGGTAACAGTTGTTATACGAATGAATAATTGTTCTTTAACAAATCTTAACATGAAGATCGATTAGATTTTGTTATGTTTTTTAAATGTTTATGTATTTTACTAAGATCAAATCGAGGATGATCCTATTGTTAGCTGAATTGTGAGTATGTGTCATATCTATATTAGTAGAAACAGTTCAATTGTGTTGAATATGTTTTCTGTAAAAACATTTGTGTATTTTAATTTGTTATATGAATGATTAATTGTTCATGTCTTATTGATGTGCGAGTATATATGTTAAATGAATTAATTTTGGCTGATTCTGTTTTCCAATTAATAGGTGTTATTTGAAATATTCTTTATCAGTCTTAATATGATAATCCCTTAAATTTGGGTTAAGTAAACTATTCATTTTATTATCATATGCATTTCGGTTTCCACTGAACAATCAATAGTAAATTAACCATAATTTGCTCAATAAAAATCCAATTGATGAGAAGATTGAATCTTTAGAAACTAGACAGACAAGACTTTAATTTGATATATTATACACTTAATTTGGATAACTGTAGCCCCCACTGCCGAACCATTCCTTTCATCATCACACATATTTTGGCTTCCACTAAACAGTCAATAGAAAATTGATCATAATTTGCTCAATAAAATTCTAATTGATGAGAGGTTTGAATCTTCAAAAACTAGATAAAAAAGGCTTTAATTTGATATATTATATGCTTAATTTAGATAACTGTAGCCCCTCTGTCAAACCATTCTTTTTATCATCAAACACATTTTGGTTTCTTTTGTTTCTCGATTTCTACTGAATAGTTAGTAATAAATTAGCCATAACTTGCTCAATAAAAATCCAATTGATGATTGATTTAAATATTTGAAAACTAGACAGATAGGAATTTAATTTGATATATTATACGTTTAATTTCGATAACTGTAGCTCCACTTCCAAATAATTTCTTTTATCATCACATACATTTCAGTTTCCACTGAACAATCAGTAGTAAATTGACTATAACTTACTCAACAAAACTCCAATGGATGAGAGGTTTAAATATTTAGAAACTAGACATACAGGCCTTCAATTTAGTATATTACACGCTTAATTTGGATAACTGTAGCCCCACTACCAAACCATGTCTTTTGTCATCACACATTTTGGTTTCCACTGAACAATTAGTAGTAAGTTGACCATAACTTGCTCAATAAAACTCCAATTGATGAGAGGTTTGAATCTTTAGAAACTAGTCAATAGGGCTTTAATTTTATATATTATATACTTAATTTGGATAAATGTAGCCCCACTTTCAAACCATTTATTTTATCATCACACACATTTCGGTTTCCCTTGTTTCTTGATTTCCACTGAACAATTAGTAGTAAATTTGCCATAAGTTACTCAATAAAAATCCAATTGATGAGCGGTTTGAATATTTAGAAACTAGAAATATAGAGATTTAATTTGATATATTATACGAAGAATTTGGATAACTATAGACTTGCGGCCGAACCATTCATTTTATCATCACACAAATAAAACAAATTGAATTTTAGTGATGACAAAGGAAAACAAATATTGATATGTTGTTTTAATTATATTTGTTCTATCTCTTTTTGTTGATATTTTTTTATGTTACAACATATATCGAAAACAGGTTGTTGCGGAATATAACAAATTTTAGTTGTATCACAAATATCATCTGATGTTTGTTGCCGAACCATGTAGCTTTAGTAAACCATTTATAATATGCCGAACCATTATTATTATCCTTAAAGGAAAACAAATATTGATATGTAGTTTTAATTGTAATTGTTCTATCTCTTTTTGATGATATCTTTTATGTCATATACATATATCATGAAAAGAGTTTGTTGCTAAATATAACTAATTTCATTTATTTAACAAATATCAACTGATGTTTGAGGCTAAACCATGTACCTTTAGTAAACCATTCATTTTATTATCATACATATTTAGGTTTCCATTGAACAATTAGTAGTAAATTTATCATAACTTGCTCAATAAAACTTCAATTGATGAGAGGTTTGAATATTTAGAAACTAGACAAATAGCGCTTTAATTTGATATATTATATGCTTAATTTGGGTAACTGTAGCCCCACTGTCAAACAATTCCTTTTATCATCACACATATTTCAGTTTTCACTGAATAGTCAGTAGTAAATTGAGCATAACTTCCTCAATAAAAATCCAATTAATGAGAAGTTTGAATATTTAGAAACTAGACAGATAGAGATTTAATTTTATATATTATACGCTTATAGCTCCACTTCTGAACCATTCTTTTTATCATCACACACATTTCAGTTTCCACTAAACAGTCAGTAGTAAATTGACCATAAATTGCTCAATAAAAATCTAATTTATGAGAGGCTTGAACCTTTAGAAACTAGATAGACAGAGCTTTAATTTGATATATTTTACGCTCAATTTGGATCATTGTAGGCCCACTGTCGGATCATTCATTTTATCATCACATACATTTTGGTTTTCCCTGTTTCTCGATTTTCACTGAAGAGTCAGTATTAAATTAGCCATAACTTGTTCAATAAAAATCTAATTGATGAGTGGTTTGAATCTTTCGAAACTAGAAATATATGGCTTTAATTTGATATATTATATGATAAATTAGGATAACTATAGACCTGCTGCCGAACCATTCATTTTATCATCGCACACATAAAACAAATTCAATTTTAGTGATGACAAAAGAAAACAATTATTGATATGTAGTTTTAATTATATTTGTTCTATCTCTTTTTGTTGATTTTTGGATTGATTTTGTTGCTTGATTTGTGGGTTTTACAATTATCGTCTTTCTTTAGGATGCTATCATCAAATGATTTTTTTTTTTTTTGCTATAGGTGGTGGTCAATTCTAATTACAGCAAATGAATTTGTGTTACATGAGCTTTATCTTCATGACTTCTTGAATGCTTCAATTAAGTTACCTTTAGATTATACTGTTGAAGTTGTTGTTGCTTTCTATGTGAGTTCTCTTTTCAACATTCTTAATTTTTTTATTTCTAAAATAATAATAATAAAAATAATTCATTTTCTCTTCTGAACAATCAAAATCAATTTTTTCCTTTGGCTATGCAAGTTTAAAAGTTCACATTTTTCAACAAAGTTTCTCTTTCTTTGATTAATTTGTAGACTTATCAATAATACCCAGTGGGTTATCTTGCAAATTTTTTGCTTTCTTGACAAAGTTTTAAACTTTGGTAGTAAATGTCAAATGGTAACATATTTGAGAAGAACCATGATGATATAAATTTTGAGTTAAATTTGTGGATATTTTATTTATTGATTTTTTAATTATCAATTCAATATAAAATGAACTTCAATATAGAAAATATATATTTAAAACACAAAAAAAAACCAATAATAATGTAAAAAATATATAATAAATATACCTGTGCAACGCAACTTGAAAATGAATATAAGTTACAAAAATTGTGGAAGGTCAATATAAATTTTGAGTTTAAATAGTTGATCTTGATAATATTTAGGTAATATTAAATATCATGCACGATTCACTATAAAATACTGACATCAAATATCAAAGACATATCTACAAAAATAATATCAATTGTATAAGGTGATGATTAGAGGTGGAAAAAATGGGTCGGGTTAGGCGGGCCAACCCTAACCCGGCCCGTAAAAAAGAGGGCTCAAACCGGCTGGCCTTAATGGCGGGCCGGGTTGAGCCCAACCCGCCAGCAACCCCCGGGCGGGCCGGGTTACACAATGGTAACCTGGCGGCCCGCCGGGTTGCTAATTTGTCCTCTTTGCAAGAGGCCCGCAACCCGGCGGGTTGCTAAAAACAATTTTATGCTTCTATTTCTTACAAGGAGAATTTTCTAAAGACAATAAACCTGCAGTTGTTGCACAAATGAATACAAGACAAAAATATAGTCAAGATATGAATTGAATCTTGTAAGGAATGAAATAAAAGGGTCATAGATTCTATTGTTTGGTTAAAACATACATCCCAGGCCTGAATAAGGATTGTGTCCAACTTGACACTTTGCTAATTGTCAAAACAAAATCAAATATATGATGGCAAATCATATTTTCTTGATTACCTAAAGCAATCTATCCAATACGTGTAATTATTAATTATTAATAAAACTCTAATAACTAAGAGAAAAGTAATTTACTCTTAAGAGTTTAGATATTTATTCACAGAATTTGCCTAAGATTTGAAGACATTTAGAAGAACTATAAATATCACAATAACTAAATGAATAATTATATAACTCTTAAGACTACAAATTTTATTATAAAATATCACAATAAATAACTTTGGAAAAATGATCGTAAAAAATTGTTTCTTTTGATCTCGAAAACCATTTATGTAACTGGTGTCAATTTTAGTTATTTGCTTTGTTGTTGAAACCGCACAAAACAATTTAGTTTACAGTTCTAAAGAATAGCTATTTGATTTGTACTTTTGGTACATAATGAACGATTGGACAATCCCAGATCACCATAAATCTCTTCTTTCAGAGTATCATGCTCTTTGGAAGAGGGACAGAAAGCTCAAATGCTGCAGAGGTGCGGTATTTTCACTATTTCCTGAATTGTTTGGAATGAGAGAAATAAAAGCGTTTTGGATATGAAAAAGAAAGGCTGTTGAATTGCTTTGGGAGAGAGTTTGTGCGATGAAATCAATCAAGGTTTCACATGCTAACTAATTCTAGTGAATATATTCCTTCTTCATTCAAAGTGATGGGTGGGCAGTAATTTTGAAGTTTTATTTACCTAATTTTTTTTTTATAATTTTTTTTCATTTTTCTGGTGGAATCATAGACTTTTTTCACATGTACTAATTTATTTTCTTTTATTAATATAGTTTGTTCCCTATAAAAAGAAAGGGTTTTCTTTAAAATTGTTGTGATTATTGGTTGTTGCAAATGATGTATTCTATATGTATGAAAGGTCATACATATTTTGATTTTAGTTTACTTTTAATGCTTGCATCATCATTATTTAACTGTATCTATTTGGATATTTTTCAAACAATACCTTTATTCTTCCTATGTACTTCATTGTTGTCATATGCTAAGATATCGAAAAGATTTGATGAGTTAATGGTTCCAAATAATAAAAATCTATCAATATCAATAAAAAAAAAAACATAAATAAATAAGAATCATAGTTGACCTATATGAGAATAAGATTCCTCATTTAACTCAATCTCCTAAAGGAGGATCCCCAACCACAATCTGCTCCATATCAAGCAAGAAATTGGCAAGCATGGGAATGCAACAACATTACAGGGAGGAGGTTGGAGATCCCTAACCCACTTAGTTAACTAATTATGAATCTTGAGAGAGATCCAATTTTTCAGGATAAGGATGGTTAATACCTATCTGGCACTACTACATATGTGACATTGAAATTCAACTAAAATAAACACAAGCAACTTTTCAATGCTACACTGACTTGGATGATTAACACTTTAAAGTGATGCAATAAACTAAAGTTAACAAAAAGTAAATAAATGAAGTACAAAATTAAGGATCATGTCAGAGTAACTTGATCATCAGATATATTTATTTCCAAGTTAGTGAATTCACAACCCCACAAAAGTGAAACGAATCAGGACTCATGCTCATGATGCTAATATGAAGTACTTGCCAAACTAACTAAATGTTCCCTAGATTTAGGGTTAGACAAAGGGGAAAAAAAAAAGGTAAGTTTCTGTTAAAGAATCCATATTACCTGGATTTTTCTTTTGTTTCCTTTTCATCATCCCCAAGTCCATCTGCTTTTAACTTCTTACTTATCTCTGCAGCTCTAGCAGCAGCCAACTCTGTAGCAGTCTTCATAGATGCAGCTCTGTTAGCTGCCTGCTGCGCAGTCAGAGTTTGTTGCATCAGCAAAGCCTGCTGGAATTGCATCTGTTGCATGGCAACAGCTTGCTGCATCATCATTGGCAGAGAAGAAGAAGCAAGTGATGAATTCACAAGAGTTTTTGGTGGAAGTGCTTTAGCCATCTCAACATTCAATGGCCGACCTCCAACATCCATATTGTTTAATGCCAAAGCGGCAGTTGCTTCTTCAGGTTTTGAATATTCTATGTAGGCAAAATGTTTTGAATCAGTTATGGTACATTCAAGAACTGTGCCACAAAAGCTAAAAAGTTGCTTCAGCTGTTCCACAGTAAGAAGTGGGCTAAGATTGCTAACTTGTAGAGTTCTTTTCAAAGCATCAGCCTTCCCTGCTTTGTCATCTGATAAGAAGGATAACACCAATTTTAGGAAGTAGAGCAAAAATAAAACAAATAGGTATAATAATTATATAAAGAAAGCAGGGATAAAATTACCAGACGATTCTTTGGTTGACTGTTGTGCTTGAACCTGAGCAGCATGAGCTTGAAGAGCCTGGGCAGCAACAATAGCCTGAGCAGCAGCCATTGCGGCTGCAGAAGGCGCCATAGGCACCTGACTGAGAGTCCCCATGCTGGTTGTTGCAGCTAATGCAGTCATTAGCAAATTGTGAGGCGGGTGGTTCAATTTGCAATCAGTTTTCGGGCAACGACCATTAAGATAGTCTCGACAAACCTCCCCAAGTGATGCTCCCATTCCAGGCAAAATAGCACCACCAGAAGCTCCAGAAACAACACCTGGAATCATTCCAAGTAATCCAGGAAATGCCCCTGAAACTGACCCAGAATAGTTTGGCATGTTGGGCATAGTTTGGTTGACTAAATTAGGAAAATTGGAGGCAGGAGCCATACCCAACAGTCCTCCAGTTGAAGTACCTGCTAAATATAGTTCAAATATTCAAATCAAAAGGCTCACCAACATTCACTCTATGAAAAAGAAAATCAATCAATTTTCAAAATTTGAACCTAAATTCCTAGCTAAAAGAGAAAATCTTAAGTCCAGTTAAAATAAAAAGAGAAGAAGTCACGAATTATGTACCTGCACTGAAGAAAACCGGGAAGGGACTACCCATAATGGGTTTACCATTGCACTCAATGCTCAACATATAATTACCCCTCTTAGGAACCACATAAGTGACAGTATAAGTACCATCATTCATGTCCTTAACAATCCCCTCCTGCTCCGAACCGCCCACTCCTACACCCGGTGCAACCTTCACACTTATTTGAGCACCTCCATTAGCCACCTTCCTCCCATCCGAGTCCTTGGTCACAACCATAAACGAAGACGCAGCACCCGCCGTGCCACCAGCAATACCCGCACCAGCAGCCGTGCATTTGGCGGGGTCCACTGGCCCGATGGGCTTGTTGCTCAAATCCTCCTCCCAATCGTCTTCAGAATCACTATCAGAACCAGAACCCGGTTGCTTCTCGCGAGCTTTATTCGCAACGTCTTTGAATGTGGCTTCGAATGCGGCTTTTGCAGCCGCGGCCTTCTCGGCCTCGCTCTTGAGTTTGGCTTCTTCGGCTTGCTTCAGCCATATTGCTTTGGGAGCAGCGGTGTTCCGATCCCCCATTCAATTAGAGAGGCAAAACCTAATTGAACCACAAAATCGATACAATTGAGATTGAACCAATTTGAAATTAGGGCAGTAGTGTTAAACCCTAGCTCTACAATTTTGCGAAATAAAGTAAACGAATAAGGGTTAGGCGTGTACCTTGTACCTGGCGGCGAAGGGCGATTGGATCGGGAGGGTGAGGGCTTAGGAAAGAATACACTTTACTAAATAGTAAATACGCTCGTTTTAGTAATTTCAATAATAACGTTTCGCTTATAACACAATTGGATCGTATAAACACATAAAATTTATACGAAATTTACCTAAAATAATTATTTTATTCTTTATTTATTATTTTCTTTTTATATGACTAAAAATTATACAAAATTTACATAAAATAACTATTTTATCCCTTTTTTTAAAAAAAAAATTTGTTCTGTTTATATGACTCAGTTGTTATATAAGTCACGTATAAACATAATATTGCTCTAATTTCAATAGATAATTTAAAAAGCCCCACATGTTTCACAATTTCTTATAAACACCAACTAGTTTAGGAAATGAGATTTTAGTCCTACTCCGTCCTTCGAACTTCGTTAATTTTGTAGAATGTACAATTTTAAACTTTTTTATAAAAAAGTTACGGGGCATCAATATATCAATATAAAGTTGAATACTCATGCCCGGTGTTCGTCATATGGCACATTTTAAAAGCTCTAGAATTGCTTCATTTTGACACATTAGATTGACAAGCCAGTCAAATTACTTTATCTTGACATGTTGGATTAGTATTTATTGCTCCATCTATAATTATTAATTAATTAAAAAAATTGGAACAATTCTAATTATATAAATGCATTGCATTGACATTCTAAAGGTCTAATCATAATAACACATTATATTTATAATTGTCATATGGTTGAATTTTATTGGTGACAATGTAGATAATATTAATTGATGTATTGGTATTCCAAAGTCTAAATAAATAGATATAAAGATTAGATTACATAAGTGCATCGCATTGTTGTATTAATAATTAATAATAATATTAATTATATAAGTGCATTGCATTGGCATTCTAAAGGTCTAACCATAAGGACACTTTGCATTTGTGATTGCCATGTGGTTGAATTTTATTGGTGATGATGTAACAATATCAATTGTTGTATTAGTATTCCAAAGTCTAAATAAATAGACATAAAGATTGGATTACATAGGTGCATTGCATTGGTAGTGAAAACATACATGTTTATCAATAATTATATAGGTGCATTGTATTAAAATTGCAAATCTTTCTTCGTATTTAATTGTGTTGACATTCGAAATGTCTAAATAAGGGGTTATAAAAGGGCGTATGTTCAGTTGTGTATTATTGCAATACGTTAGTTGGTGTCAACAATACGTTAGTTGGTGTCAACAATACGTCTGGTCTTCTGTTAATTGTTTATAGGTCATGTTTGTTTATGTCAATAATACGTGTGTTTTTCATGATTTTATTAATCGGTGATTTTTTATTTATTTATGTTTTTGTTGTTGTTTACAAGTCAAAGATTCATGAATTGGCATGGAATAAAGGTAGGATGTCCGATCGACATTGTCAAATGAGTTGTTATTTTGATTCATTCTTTTGAACTGCAAGCATATCTTCTAACTATTTTTAATACGAAATTGTAAGTATATCTCCTAACTATTTTAACGGTTATTATTTGATTGAATGATTGTTTTCGATCAATCTATTTGAATGATTAATTGTGTTAGTCTTGCTGAACGGTAAGTGTATTCCTTAACAATTTTAAAATGAAGATTAATTAACTTTTGTTGATTTCGTTTTCAGGTAACAATTGTTATACGAATGAATAATTGTTCCTTAACAAATCTTAACATGAAGATCGATTAAATTTTGTTATGTTTGTTTTCAAGGAAATGTTCATGTACTTTACTAAGATCAAATCGAGGATGATCATATTGTCAACTGAACTGTGAGTATGTTTCATATCTATATTAGTATAAACAATTCAATTGTATTGAATATGTTTTCTGTAAAAACATTCGTATATTTTAATTTGTTATATGAATGATTTATTGTTTATGTCCTGTTGATGTGCGAGTATATATGTTAAATGTATTAATTTTGGCTAATTCCGTTTTCCAATTAATAGGTGTTATTTGAAATATTTCTTATCAGTCCTAATATGATAATCTCTTAAATTTGGGTTAAGCAAACAATTTATTTTATCGTCACACGCATTCGGTTTCCACTGAATAATTAATAGTAAATTGATCATAACTTGCTCAATCAAAATGCAATTGATGAGAGGATTGAATCTTTAGAAACTAGACAGAAAGGGCTTTAATTTGATTCTGAACCATTCCTTTCATCATCACACACATTTCGGCTTCCACTGAACAATCAATAGTAAATTGACCATAACTTGCGCAATGAAAATCCAATTAATGAGAGGTTTGAATCTTTAGAAACTAGATAAACAAGGCCTTAATTTGATATATTATATGCTTAATTTGGATAACTGTAGCCCCATTGGCGAATCATTCTTTTATCATCACACACATTTCGATTTCTCCTGTTTCTCAATTTCCACTGAACAATCAGTAGTAAATTAGCCATAACTTGCTCAATAAAAATCTAATTGATTAGCGGTTTAAAGCTTTGAAAACTAGACAAATAGGGATTTAATTTGATATATTATATACTTAATTTAGATAACTGTAGCCCTACTTCTGAACTATTTCTTTTATCATCACATACATTTCAGTTTCCACTAAACAGTCAGTAGTAAAATGACCATAACTTGCTCAATAAAACTCCAATTAATGAGAGGTTTGAATATTTAGAAACCAGACATATAGGGATTTAATTTTGTATATTACACGCTTAATTTGGATAACTGTAGCCCCACTGCCGAACCATTCTTTTTATCATCACACATTTTGGTTTCCACTGAACAGTCAGTAGTAAGTTGACCATAACTTGCTCAATAAAACTCTAATTAATGAGAGGTTTGAATATTTAGAAACTAGATATATAGGGATTTAATTCAGTATATTACACGATTAATTTGGATAAATGTAGCCCCACTTCCGTACTATTCCTTTTATTATCACGTACATTTCAGTTTCCCCTGTTTCTCAATTTCCACTGAACAATCAGTAGTTAATTAGTCATAACTTATTCAATAAAAATCCAATTGATGAGTGGTTTAAATCTTTGAAAACTAGAAAGATAGAGCTTCAATTTGATATATTATGTAATTAATTTGGTTAACTATAGACCTACGACCGAACCATTCATTTTATCATCACACTCATAAAACCAATTGAATTTTAGTGATGACAAAGGAAAACAAATATTGATATGTAGTTTTAGTTGTATTTGTTCCATCTCTTATTGTTGATATTTTTTTATGTTACATACATATATCGAAAACAGGTTGTTGCTGAATATAACAAATTTTATTTGTATCACAAATATCATCTGATGTTTGTTGCCGAACCATGTAGCTTTAGTAAACCATTTATAATATGACAAACCATTATTATTATCCTTAAAGGAAAACAAATATTGATATGTAGTTTTAATTGTAATTAGTATATCTCTTTTTGATGATATCTTTTATGTTGCATACATATATCATGAAAAGAGTTTGTTGCTAAATATAACTAATTTCATTAAGTTAATAAATATCAACTGATGTTTGATGCTAAACCATATAGCTTTAGTAAATCATTCATTTTATCATCATATATATTTAGGTTTCCACTAAACAATTAGTAGTAAATTGACCGTAACTTACTCAATAAAACTTCAATTGATGAGAGGTTTGAATCTTTAAAAACTAGACAGACAAGGCTTTAATTCGATATATTATACGCTTAATTTGGATAAATATAGCCCAACTATCATACAATTCCTTTTATCATCACACACATTTTGGTTTCCACTTAATAGTCAGTAGTAAATTAACTATAACTTTCTCAATAAAAATCCAATTGATGAGAGGTTTGAATATTTAGAAACTAGATAAATAGGGCTTTAATTTGATTTATTATACCCTTAATTTGGATAAATTTAGCCCCACTGTCAAAACATTTTTTTTATCATCACACACATTTCGGTTTCCACTGAACAGTTAATAGTAAATTGGTCATAATTTGCTCAATAAAAATCTAATTTATGAGAGGTTTGAACCTTTAGAAACTAGACAGATAGAGATTTAATTTGATATATTATACGCTTAATTTGGATAACTGTAGCCCCACTGTAGAACCATTCCTTTTATCATTACGCACATTTTAGTTTCCCCTGTTTCTCGATTTTCACTGAACAGTTAGTAGTAAATTAGCCATAACTTGCTCAATAAAAATCCAAGTGATGAGCGGTTTGAATCTTTGGAAACTAGAAAGATAGGGCTTTAATTTGATATATTATATGGTGAATTATAGACCTGCTTCTGAACCATTCATTTTATCATCACATACATAAAACAAATTCAATTTTGGATTGATTTTGTTGTTTGATTTGTGGGTTTTGTGGGTTTTACAATTATCAACTTTCTTTAGGATGCTATCATCAAATGCTTTTTTTACTATAGGTGGTGGTTAATTCTAATTGCAGCAAATGGATTTGTGTCACAAAACCTTTATGTTCAAGGTTTCTTCAATGCTTCAATTAAGTTGCCTTCTCAACATTCTTAATTTTTTTTTATTTCTAAAATTATAATAATAAAAATAATTCATTTTCTCTTCTCAACAATCAAAATCAATTTTTTCCTTTGGCTCTGTAAGTCTCTTGTTTAAAAGTTTCCATTTTTCAACAAGGTTTCTCTTTCTTTGATTAATTTATAGACTTATCAATAATACCCAGTGGGTTATCCTACAAATTTTTTTGCTTTTCTTGACAAAGTTTTAAACTTGTGTAGTAAATGTCAAGTGGTAACATATTTGAGAAGAACCATGATGATATAAACTTTGAGTTCAGTTTGTGGATATTTTATTTATTGATTTTTTAATTATCAATTCAATATAAAATGAACTTCAATATAGAAAAAATATGTATAAAACACAAAAAAACCAATAATAATGTAAAAAAAAAAAATATAACAAATATACCTGCGCAACGCAACTTGAAAATGAATATAAGTTACAGAAATTGTGGAAGGTCAATATAAATTTTGAGTTTAAATAGTTGATGTTGATAATATTCAGGTGATATTAAATATCATACACAATTCACTACAAAATACTGACATCGAATATCAAAGACATTTCTGCGAAAATAATATCAATTGCACAAGGTGATGATCTTAAAAATATAATTAGACCATAAAATATTCAAGTGATCTTTTCAAGTTGGATGAATGATTTAATAACATCTACCTATAATTGATATTAATAATTATACAGATACAATTATTAATTTTATCTTAACACAACTTTGTGTATATATACAATTTATATTTACTTTAAAATATGTATAATTTAACACTTATTATGTCTTAATCTAATTAGTTTATGTTGTTAGAATAAATTTGTTTACAATCTATTTCAAAAAAATTGAATAAACATACCCGCGCAACGCGAGAGCCCCATGTCTAGTTTTATTAAAAGACCAAATCAAGTTCAAATTTAATTAAAAGGCCATGTAGTTTTAAAGTGTTAAGTAAATAGTCTTATTATTGATTAAGGTTAATTAAACATGATTAGTGGTTAATTAGGATTAATGAAGTATTGTGTAATCTTTTAAAAATTCTAATATGTCCCCAAAAAGCCGAAATTCTTGCAAACAAACCCAAACACCTTCTTCTTCTTCCTCCCGCCATTAACGCGCCTCCCCCTGTTGCTGTTTCTTCTAAGCTTCGCCTACATCTTCTTCTTGCTCTCCATCTTCTTCTTTGTCTACATCTTCTTCTTCCTCATTCATCTACATCTTCTTCTTCCTCCGCCATTAACACTTTCTTCATCCTTCGCCAGTAACATCTTCTCCGCCAAAGATCTGCCTCCTCCTCCTCCTGACATTTCATCCAAGTATGTGTATCTCCTCTTTGCATTTTAAATTTCGATTTACAAAGATTTAATGATGGATTGGGTGTGGGTTTGGGTTTGGGTTATGATTTTGATTTAGTTTTTTAGGTTATTGGGTTGTGTTTGATGTAATGCAAGTTCAAAGGAGTGAAATTTGTTGAATATTCTCTTGCATTGTGGGTAGCTGGTGGTGGTAGCATCGATTGTAGGTGGAGATGACTGAAAATGTGTTCTGGATTGGATGGATCGCTTAAGTGATCTTGTGTATCACTTAAGCGATTTGGTATGTCTAGTATAATGCAGCAGATGACAGATTGCTTAAGCGATCAAGTACATGGCAAAAGATCACTTAAGTGATCCGTTATAAGTCTGGTATATAGCAACAGATCGCTTAAGCAATCAGGTATATGACATAAGATCACTTAAGCGATCAGGCTTATTTATACCAGATCGCTTAAGCAATATACTTGATCGCTTAAGCGATCCACTAAGTGATATACCACATCGCTTAAGCAACTCTAAAGATGCTTTTTAAAATTTGTCAACCCTTAATATATCGGTTAATAATTTTTGTTTTCTTGCATTATAGGTACTTGGCTATTATTAGACATAGGACAAGTGGTTTTGGGTGTTGAATATTTTGGTGAGTGGGTGGAGGAAGAAAGTTGTTGGAAGTGGATTGGGAAGAGCAAACAAGTTAAAGCAATTGTTGTGAGTACAGAAGTTAGTTTTGATGAGTTAATTGATGAAATCATTAGAAGAGGTGGGTTGAGTTGCTCACGTAGTGATATAGTTGTGAAGTATGTTTTAAGCAAAGCTCTTGCAAATTTTAAGGTACCCCCTATTATATTAATGTCTTATGAAAATGTGAAGTTAGTTATGCTTGATGTGGGCAATAATGGTTCGAGGCTGATTTTAATGGTTTCGGTTGTGGATAAAGCTTTGGAAGTTGGTTCAAGAGTAAGTAGTGATTTGGGTGGGGAGAATGCTGGTTTTAATTTTAACTACAAGGGCATTGATTTCTTTGTTGAAAAATCAAGATTAGGCAATGATTTGGGTGGTGAGGAGGGCACTGTAGAAGAGGTTAGTCATGTGGGACAAAATGAAAATGTGGATGAGAAGGACCCCGTACATGTTCCCGTAGATGTAGAGATTCCTATAAATACAGATTATGCAAAAGGTATAGTTTGTGAGGAAGAGAACACTATGATCGTTTATACAGGTTTAGAGGCGGCAATTGCAGGTAGTAGTGAATCACCTCACATTTTTACCGATGGATCGGACTTGCACGTAGGTTATTTATTTGATAGCAAGGAAGAAGTAGTGAGGAAGCTAAAACTTGTTGCCATGAGAGGTAATTTTGAATTCATCACCAAAAAGTCTAATTCATTGGTGGTGACGGTTGCATGTCGTGACCGAAAGTGCAAGTGACGAGTTTATTGTAGAAGGTTGTCGGAGTCCAAAAAATTTATTATTAGCACATATACCCATGAGCACACATATAGGTTGGGACATATTTCAGGCGAGCATCAACAAGCCTCTGCTGATGTTATTGGACAATTTGTTAAAAGTCAGTTTGTTGAAGGGAAAGGTGCACCTCCTAAGGACATTAAGAGACTTGTGCGCACAAAGTTGGGATGCAATTTTAGTTATTGGAAATAATAGAAAGGGAGACAACATGCATAAGATTTTGTGAGGGGCACGCCAGAGCACAAGTACGCAGTATTAGAAGCATATCATTATATGCTTGAGTTGACAAACCAAGGTAGCAAGATGGCTTTGAAGTTGCACAAGAATATGAGGTTTAAATATTTTTTTGTTGCTTACGATGCTACTATAAGGAGTTTTGTAAACATGAGAAAGGTGTTGGCTGTTGATTGTTGCTTTTTGATGAGAAAGTATGGAGGTCCATTGTTGCTGGCCACTACACAGGACAGTGAGAATCACACATATCCCGTTGGATGGTGTGTAATTGACTCTGAGAACGACAAGTCCTGGACTTGGTTTTTCTAGCAATTACTTATGATAGTGCCTAACAGTGACGAGTTGTGCATAATATCATATAGGCACAACTCTATAAAGAAGGGGATTACCACTATTTACCCTCAAGCAAATCACAGATTCTATATGAGGCACCTTGGCAAGAACATAAAACAAAAGTTTAAGTGCGTTGGCCTCCTTCAGACATACTATATGGCAGCAAAAGCTTATCGAGTTGATGAGTTTGAGAAGCACTTTCGGCAAATCCGAATCAAGGATGATAGAATTGCTAAGTATCTTGAGCATGATGTTGGTTTCAAGAGATGTAGTAAAGCTTACTTTCCTCGAAGAAGGTTCGATGTCATGACCACAAACATAGCTGAGTCCATAAATTCGAAGTTGTAAATAGAAAGAGAGTTTCCCATTGTTGCCTTTTTTGCTGCAATCTAGAGGACATTGTCACAGTGGTTCCATAAGCGACGTACAGAGTCAGATAATTTTACCACAACCCTTATTCCATCAACTGAAAAATTATAGCAAGAACGTATGAAACTATCAAATGCATTGTTTGCCTATCCTCTCAATGCTCAAGAGTTCACCGTGTGCGGCTATGGTCTGGATGCCCTAGTAAACCTTCTTAGTAAAACTTACAGCTGTAAAGTGCTTGACATTTAACGTTTACTTTGTCCTCATGTACTAGCAGCACTGAAACACCAACGGAAGCCAGATTTTGGTACAAGAATTTACATGGAACTTTGCTCCCCTCTCTATATGGCAAACCACTACATGCTGGTGTTAGGAAATGATCAAGTCATGGCAGCAGAAAACAAAAATTATTTACAACATGGATCATTCCTTAGAACCAAGATCAGGGCGCAAATTTACAGTTTATATAATATATTAGAATCTGTAGAAAATTCAGTCTAAAGTTACGAAATCATATGCACATTTGGAGACTCTTCTAACTTGTCTCTGCACGGGTTTCGCTACCGACCCAAGAGTAGGATCGAACCAATGTAGTCCACATGAAGATAACCCTAAGGAACTAAAGAGGGATTTGCTAGATCCTCTTTAGCCTTAAGAACCAAAAAAGGAATCAAATAATATTTGATTCAAGCAAAAAAGGCAAACTAGCGTGGGAAGAAGAGAAAGGAGGTTGAAATATTTTAATCTTAATGATTGAATGAATTTCCTATTTAATTCACAAAGTGTTGCACTTATATAATGCACACTTTGCCCTATTCCATCATGGAATAGGTTTGGGCACCAACCCAAACACCCCTTATATTCAAATAGTCCCATTTAGATATTTTAATTTTAATTATCATTATCTCAATTAAATTAAATTTATATATATATATTTATTAACATTTAATAATAATGATAATTTATTTAAATATATGCAAACACATATTTAAACGTAATCTCACTTATTTAATTTTAATATCAAATTAAAATAAAGGCTACGATCTCAGCAAATTTAATTGCACTGTGAGATTACCAAAATACCTTTTTGCCTAAAAAGACGAAAACGCCCCTTCTTATAAACTAGTTCTTAAATTATCTTCTATGTGTGTGACCCGTAGGCTTCTTATCATATCGGTAGTGTGTAGTATCGCGATTAACACCAATTAATCGTCTCACTATACACAGACCAAGATTGGCCCCTAGTAAGGTATCATGGCCACCCAATAGATTCGGATTCAGCAAAGCAGCTATCTGTCAACGATATGGTTACCGTACAATTCAATCCTTTCATCATCCGTTATCTCAACGAGACCGAGGCATAGAAATAGTGTCAACCCCAGTTACTCTCGATATGTATGTATTCAGTTACTGGACCAATAACCTGAATAATAATCTGGATAGAATAACAACTCAATCCTATTGTGGCCACAGTTTTAGTGTCATTGTCATTTACTGAATTGTGCTATGAGATAACTTCCCTCGTACCTGGGAGTGATGAATCCTCTATCGATCCACTATAGTCTTGATACATTCCTTGATATAGCCAATCACTACCGTATTGACAGCTCTAAATAGAACTGTGTTGGGCTAGTGTCAAACTACACCAATCGGTGCACAAGGCGCTCCGGTGATCTCAAGTCTAAGGATTACATGCACCACCATTCGTTAGAGGATTTGTTCCATAGACACTAGCGTTACCATCCATATGGAATCCTCTAGTAAGTCAGTCTAGTGAACTTGCCTACAGCAAGCACCCATGTGTTGCATCAGGTTGTCACCAAACAACCTTGACAAGTGAGATCAGTCATTGCCTTTCGATAGGGTCGTTCAACACTATGATAGCCTTACCGTATTATCTTTGCCTTTACTTCAGAATAATACTGGGGCTGCGGACGTTTCTAGAATGGCCACCATATGTGCTCATAGAGTTCTCACTATCAAGATTTGAAACACTTGATACCCTCGTCACGATTTTGCCATTCTAAGGACATATATCAATACATACAATAATGATTTACGTGATATAGAATAAAATGCCTTTTATTGATTAATGAACATTATTACAAAGAGTCAATTCTACAATAATTGATTGGCTCTAGGTCACATACTCTAACAATCTCCCACTTGCACTATAGCCAATCATTCATATATTTAATACCAAATGATCTCAAGTGCCTTTCATGCTTTTGCTACGACAGAGGCTTTGTCAGTGGATCTATGAGATTGTCGTTAGTATGCACTTTATTGATCTGCACACCTTTCCTCTCAACTATTTCTCTGATGAGATGGAATCGTTTGAGTATGTGTCTAGACTTCTAATCAGACCGTGGTTCCCTAGCTTGAGCGATTGCTCCATTTGTTCTCCCAATAGATGTCTATTAGATCAACAATAGTGAAAACCACACCAAGTTCGGTGACGAACTTCTTTATCCAGACTGTCTCCTTGGCCGCATCTGATAATGCAATATACTCAACCTCCATTGTATAGTCTGCTATGGTGCTTTGCTTGGAGCTCTTCTAGCTCACTGCACCCCCGTTGAGACAAAATACAAACCCTGATTACGATCGATAATCATCTTTGTCCATTTGGAAACTAGTATCATTGTATCCTCCTACAGTGAGCTTATCTTCCCCTCCATAAACTAAGAACATATCCTTAGTCCTCTTCAGGTACTTAAGAATGTTCTTGACAGCCATCCAATGATGCTTATCTAGATCCGATTGATATTTACTACAAGAGCTCAAAGCACATGAAATATCAATCCGAGTACATGGCATGGCATACATGAGATCCTCTTCATCCTATCTCTCTCATCTTGTGTTCTAGGACACATTTCCTTAGAGAGATAAACACTGTGTGACATCAGAAGAAAAACCTTCTTGGATTCTTCCATACTGAATCTTTTCAGTACTTTGTCAATATATGCACTCTGACTTAGGCCAAGCAACCTACGCGATCTATCACGATATATCTTTATCCCAAGGATGTAGGCTACTTCCCTTAAGTCCTTTATGGAGAAGCACTTGGATAACCAAGTCTTTTCCGACTGCAAGTTCGGTATATCATTCCCGATCAGAAGTATGTCATCGACATACATGTAACACCTACTGAAAACTAGTACAATGCATGCAATTAACAATGGAAAATTGGGCCCAAAATGTTTCTTTTCATTACAATTCACATGTCTTTTATACGCAAAGGTTACTGTTTACAAAAGTGCATTTTAAAAGACAAAATAGGGGAACAGTGTAGCTATTGCTCCTCGCGCGCCGACGCCCCTCCAATCGCATCATCACCTAGAACCTGCATCCACAAAGGAAAATAACGGGGTGAGCACAAATAATGCTCAGTAAGTAAAACTCTCTAACTGTCTGTCCCCGTGTGTGACTCTTAATTCTTTCCTTTTCTAATTCTGTTTCTATTTCTGTTTCTATTACTGTTTCTATTTTCTGTTTCTATAACATCATGGCCTCATCTTACCGGAGGTACGGCCGAATGGCGTTCACACAGCACCATCTCACTCTCTATGGCTATCGGGTGGAATTCACACAGTACCAACCCGTTCTTAGTGACTACCGAGTGAGGATCACAAAGCACCAACTCGGTTCCTCCTAACTATCGGGTGGAGATCACCTAGCACCTACCCGTTCCTCATGAATTTTGGGTAACGATCACCAAGCATTTACCCGTCTCTAGTCACTATCGGGTGATGATCACAAAGCATCAACCCGCTTCTACTAGCCGTTGGATGATGATCACAAAGCATCAACCTACATATCTCTTAACTAATCGGGTAGTGGTCACAAAGCATCTACCCATTCCTATTACTCATTGGGTGACGATCACTAAGCATCGACCCATCTCTACGAGGCTATTCGGATGATGATCACAAAGCATCAATCCGATTCCCATAACGGTCGGGTGATGATCACAAAGCATCATCCCAACTATACTACTCTTCTAACTCATTCTATTGTAGCATTTTTCAATGCTCTCTACCCTTAGAGTAATTTTACCCACTAAGCTCTCTACTCATAGGGTATTTCTAAACACAAAGTTTCCTACTCTTTCTTAGGTCACTTGTCAATGCATATAACAATGCACATGGATGATTCATCTCTACTAATGCACTTGTGAAATGCCAACATGCAATGTTGCAAGAATTAAGGTTCATTACTCACACTCAATTCTCTATTAGGCATTTCATCAAACAACTCATGTGCACTATAAAACTCTATCATAGCCATGAATCTAAAACTTTTCCTAACCATCCAAAATGGGGAAAAACCCCTTCACAAAGTCATAATAACCTGTCAAACAACACACTTCCAAAAAGGGTTCCATAACACCCCTTCAATTCCATCTCAACTACCTTGCCAATCCAACAACCCATTTCTCATATTTGCAAGGTATTAACATTCACAAAGCATAGAAATCTCCATTTAATACTCCATACATGGCATATTACATGCACATCAAATACATACATCATTTCTATCAAAACCCTAATCAAGAAATTTCATGAATCTCAACTTGGGTTGGGTTTTACTTACTTGCTATGGAGAGACTTCACCAAATCTTCTTTCCACTTGGTTTTCTTGACTATTCTCTCTACTCTTAACCAAAAGAATGAAAACCCTCAAAAACCAAAATGAACTAAAATCTACAAATCACACAACTTAAGGAGAAATCCTTACCTTAGGAAGCCTTAGGTTGTTTTCTATACCCCAAATCACTTCAAAATCCCTTGGAAATCCTTGATCAAAAGAAAAGAGAAGTTGAGAGGAGTAGAATGAAGAGTTGCGTTTGAGAAGAAGAGAAATGAGGGGTTTCTTTGATTCTAATTCCTTTTAAAGAAATATAAACACACTCATTCCCATTTTGCCCTTATTCTTCTATGGAAATTCCATCCATATCCTTTGATTCATTACAAACTCACCCCCATATCAACATATTCTCCATGAAAAATCCTTACAATTCACTCCCCACTTTTCCTGCTAATTAGGGGTAGAATGGTCAAATTGCCCTTAGGGAAGAAAATATCTAAAACTCAACCAACATAAAAATCGGCCCGTCGCCGCGGCGAAACCGTCCAGAGAGTTTCCGGTGGTTTCAACACATCTTCGCCGCGGCGAAGATTATTCTTCGCCCCGGCGAAGCTTGGTTCACTAAGATTCTTCTATTTTCAACCAATTTCAGGGCAACAATCAACATAACACTCAAACAAACAATAAAAACAAAAACCAACTCGATTAAGGGCGAAAGAGGAAACAATAACAACGTACCTCAAATGGGGCGTTACAATACAACACTAGGAATGCCATTGTGCTCCCACTCACATTCTTGTAAACACAGGGCTCACCTTCGTTCTTGATAAAACCGAATTCTTTTACGGCTTCATCAAAATGAATGTTCCAGCTCATAAAAGCTTGCTTGAGTCCATAAATGGATCTCTACAACTTGCATACCTGATCAGTTTTCCCATCAAGAACGAAACCAACAGGTTGTGTCATATACACATCCTCTTCAAGGTTTCCGTTCAGGAAAGCTGTTTTGATATCCATTTGCCAAATCTCATAGTCATGATATGCAGCAATCGCAAGCATAATCCTGATGGATTTGATCATGGCAACTGGCGAAAAGGTTTATTCATAGTCAATACCATGAGTTTGTTTGAAACCTTTAACAACCAGTCGTGCCTTATAAGTATGCACCTTACCATCCATGTCAGTCTTCTTCTTCAAGACCCATATACACTCTATGGGTTTTACCCTTTCAGGTGATTCCACCAGAGACATACTTGGTTCTGGCACATGGAGTCCATCTTAGATTTCATGGCTTCAAGCCATTTAACAAAATCTGGATCCGATATAGCGTCTTCGTAGGTTCTGGGTTCATCGTCTTGGTAGACTAGTACGCTACCATGTTAAATCATGAGATAACCATATCTCTCGGGCTCATGGCATACTCTCTCAGATCTACGTAGCTCTTGTGCTACTTGAGGTAGTTTACTTTGATCCACAAGTTATGGAGTAACCTCCTCATAATCTTCAACCACTTCCTGTGGCACATCATCTCGTTCTTTATCTAGTACATTTTATGGTTCTAGAACTTCATCAAGTTCTACTTTTCTCCCACTAGTACTTCTTAGAAAAAATTCCTTCTAGGAAGACAACAGAACAAGCAACAAAAGTTTTGCATTCTTCTGGATGGTAGAAATAGTATCCTTTGGTCTCCTTTGGATACCCCACAAATATACATTTACAGGATTTTGGGCCCAGCTTGTTCGAAGTCAATTTCTTAACATAAGCTTCGCAACCCCACATCCTTAGATAAGACAAGTTAGGCTATCGCCCACTCCATAGTTCATATGGAGTCTTATCTACAGACTTTGATGGCACACGGTTCAAAATGTGAGTCGCAATTTCTAGGGCATAACCCCAGATGATGTAAGTAGATCACTAAAACTCATCATGGACCTAACCATGTCATGTAAGGTCCTATTCCTCCTTTCAGACACTCCATTGTGTTGGGGTGTATACAGAGGGGTGAGTTGTGATACTATCCCACATTCCTTCAGATATTCAGAAAACCCTGAGCTTAAGTATTCACTTGCTCGATCGACCAAAGAGCTTTAATACTTTTGCCCAACATATTCTGTACTTCATTCCTGAATTCTTTGAACTTATCAAAGGCTTCAGATTTATGTCTCATAAGGTAGATATAACCATATCTACTAAAATCATCAGTAAATGTGATGAAGTATGAATATCCACCTCTGGCTTCAACTGTTAGTAGACCACATACATCACTATGGATGATGCCTAACAGTTCAGTAGCCCTTTCACCTTGTCTTGTGAAAGGAGACTTGGTCATTTTGCCTAATAGGCATGACTCGTATACCTCAAATGATTCAAAGTCTAAAGGGTCCAAAACTTCATCCCTTTGAAGTTTTGCAATGCGGGTCTTATTAACATGACCCAATCTATAGTGCCAGAGATATGTCTGGTTTTGATTTCTATGTTTAGCTTTCTTGGTTTCAACATTGAAAATATCTTTATTGTTTAAATCAAGAACATATAACCCGTTATATAACCTTGCAATTCCAAATAGAATACCATTCAAACTAAAGGACAACAATCCATTAGATATCTTAAAATGATACCCTATATTATCCAAAGCGGATACTGAAATAATATTTCTAGAAATAGAAGGTATGTAATAATAGTTATGTAGTTCCAAAGTCAATCCCATAGGCAAAGATAAACAGTAAGTCCCTACAGCTAATACAGCCACATGTGCTCCATTTCCAACTCGTAGGTCCACCTCTCCCTTGGCAAGCACTCTACTTTGCCTTAGTCCCTACACATCAGTACAATTATGAGTACCACATCCTGTATCAATGACCCAAGATGTTATGGGAGAGAAGTTGATCTCAATCATAAATACACCTGAAGTCGTAGCATCTGACTTCTTCTTGATTGGGAGGAAAGCCTTGCAGTGTTTCCTCTAGTGGCTAGGCTTGCCACAATAGAAGCAGACTACTTTGCCCTTCCCTATGCCACTCTCAGGCCTAAGAGCACTCTGTCCTTAAGGCTTGGGCTTAGGTTTGGCCTTGGCCTTACCCTTGCCGTTACCCTTTCCTTTACTGGCAGCAACTAGTAAAACAGGCTTGGACTTCTTCAACTCCTGCTTTGCAGTCCTCAGCATGTTCAAAAGCTCTGAGAGGGTTTTCACCATCGTGTTCATATTGAAGTTCATTATGAACGGTGCATAAGAGTCATGCAAGGATTGCAGAATCAAATCCATTTGTAATTCTGCATCCAACTCAAATCCCAAAGTCTCAAGCCTCTCAATGAGAACATGAGGACCAACTTGGGCTCCCTCAGTCAGACGACTTCCAAACAGTGTTTTTGACACCTTGTACCTCTCATGTCGAGCATTCCCTTCGAAAAGCTCCTTGAGGTGTAGAATAATGGTAGCAGCGTCCATATTCTCATGCTGCTTTTGCAGCATTGGTGTCATCGATGCTAACATCAAGCATTGAACGCCATCAGCATCATCAAGGAACTTTTGATAAGTGTCCTTTTCTTCCTGAGTGGCATCAGGATCAGGCTCAGCCATATATGGCTTTTCAAGGATATACAATTTCTTTTCCGACTTGAGTATAATCCGAAGATTACGATACCAGTCAGAGAAATTGGATCCATTCAACCTGTTTTCTTTCTCAATTATCAATCGCATGTTCATAATGCTCATTTTGGTGAATCTACAATTGTAGAAAAGAAAAAGTCATTATAAAGTTCATTATTATTTAATATGGTCTTTTATTAAACGATGCTCCCACTATTTTCCTCAAATCAATAGCCCTCACTATTAACTCGGGAAAACCTGTTGGCTTTCCTAGTGGACTGAGATCCCATCCGGCCCATTTCAAACCTTCGCTTTGGTGAACAAGCCAAAATGGGTTGATTAGGTAGGCCAACAAACTTAATCCATATCAGTTGATAGCTCCTACTATCAACCTCAAATGTGAAGAAGTCAACAAGCCAATCATACAATCCAATGGCCCTAACCATCGTCCTCAAGTGTGATTCTCAATATCAGTAGAATGGATGCTACATGCCACCACATACACACAATATGTGTACTTCTCTACTATGCTTATGACGTGTTTATCAACCTTCGCTTTGGCAAACAAGCAAAACCGTCATTTTAAGTCGACCCATAACCATTAAGGAAAACTCCAATGAATTTTAACCTCCCACTGGTAGAAGTATACCCTTCGCTTTGGCGAACAAGGTTCCAATGAATAGTGGTTTAATTAAAACCATGGTGATGGAAGGCATACGTGACTTAATATACTTTAATTGAGAGTTTATTATTTAATGTCTCACCAGATTATTATCTTTGTTAGAATGACATTGTTTGGCATGTTATTGAACATTCAACCTTAGCATGCATTCTGAACAAATTATTAAAACGTGCCGGTACATTGCCCAACTAAAACTGATTTCCTCGAGCCTAGAGGAATCGGTAGGTCACCTAGGGGTCCTGTAATGAAATCTTGAGTCTTCAAGTATGATTGTCTCTTCCTTGATCCGTCTTCAAGTAAATTACAAAAACATCATTCTAAATTTATAGTAAGAATAATTATACAAAATTATTTACATCAATAAATTTAGAAACCTTGATTTACATAAGAGGGGAATGAGATGAGAAACGAATGTACATCAAAAAGGGAAGAAAGGCAAGACACGCATGCCCTATTTAATAAATTACAACCATACATACCCCAAAAATTTAAAACATTCACCATAGGTCTAAGGCTCATGTACCGAGCACCATGCAATATACAAACAAGTACATGGCATACATTTCAAAAACAATCAATTTTTAAATTGGCTGGGTTAATTATTAATTACCCCTTGACAATTTACAAATCTCATTTGGTCCAAAAGTTTTGAAACTTTTCACTTTGGCCCCTACGCACTCGAAAGTACGCTCACCGTAGCGTGCACTGATTTACGTTACGTACATGCACCACGTGCGATCATTGTGGTAATGGGTTATATCGCCACGGTGAGTGCTGATTTTCGTCAATGTGCAGCTTAGACTGCGATTGCCGCGACGATGAGTTATATCGTCGTGGCAAGCGCTGATTTTTCAATCAGCGAATACGCCAAACAACGATCGCTGCGGCGAGCGTACACAGATCTGTAGCTCCGGATCTGTTCATACAGCAACCAAAAACACTCTAACCAGATTTTGCAATCAATCAAACACATTGATCTCAACAAAAATCCATCATGCATTAAACCAAACCAGCAGATCATCAACAAATTAAATTAATCTATTAATTTATTTCTTAAAACATGCTTTCATGGCAGATTTTGCGCAGATTCATCAAGGCAACATGTTATCAATCAACTACATGTAATCAACCATACATACAAACTGTAAAATCTGGTACCCTAGGCTCTAATACCACTGTTAGGAAACGATCAAGTCATGGCAGCGGAAAACAAAAATTATTTACAACATGGATCGTTCCTTCGAACCAAGATCAGGGCACAAATTTACAATTTATATAATATATTAGCATCTGCAGAAAATTCAGTCTAGAGTTAAGAAATCATACACACGTTTGGAGGCACCTCCAACGTGTCTTTGAACGGGTTTCGCTACCGACCCAAGAGTAGGATCGAACCAATGTAGTCCACACGAAGATAACCCCAAGGAACTAAAGAGAGATCCTCTTTAGCCTTAAGAACCAAGGAAGAATCAAATAATATTTTATTCAAGCAAAAAAGGCAAACTGGTGTGGGAAGAAGAGAAAGGGGGTTGGAATATTTTAATCTTAATGATTGAATGAATTTCCTGTTTAATTCACAAAGTGTTGCACTTATATAGTGCACACTTTGCCCTATTCCATCATGGAACAAGCTTGGGCACCAACCCAAACACCCCTTATATCCAAACAGCCCCATTTAGATATTTTAATTTTAATTATCATTATCTCAATTAAATTAAATTAATATATATATGTATATTAACATTTAACAATAATGATAATTTATTTAACTATATGCGAACACATATTTAAACGTAATCTCACTTATTTAATTTTAATATCAAATTAAAATAAAGGCTATGACCTCAGCAAATTTAATTGCACTGTGAGATTACCAAAATACCCTTTTTGCCTAAAAAGAAGAAAACACCCCTTCTTATAAACTGGTTCTTAAATTATCTTCTATGTGTGTGACCCGTAGGCTCCTTATCATATCGGTAGTGTGTAGTATCGCGATTAACACCAATTAATCGTCTCACCACACACAGACCAAGATTGGCCCCTAGCAAGGCATCATGGCCACTCGATAGATTCGGATTTAGCAAAGCACCTATCTGTCAACGATATGGTTACCGTACAATTCAATCTTTCATCATCCGTTATCTCAACGAGACCGAGGCACAGAAATAGTGTCAACCTCAGTTACTCTTGATATGTATGTATTCAATTACTGGACCAATGACCTGAATAATAATCTGGATAGAGCAACAACTCAATCCCACTATAGCCACAGTTTTAGTGTTATTGCCATTTACTGAATTACGCCGTGAGATAACTTCCCCCGTACTCGGGAGTGATGAATCCTCTATCGATCCACCATAGTCTTGATACACTCATTGATGCAGCCAATCACTACAGTATTGATAGCTCTGAATAGAACTGTATTGGGCTAGTGTCAAACTACACTAATCAATGCACAAGGCGCTCCGGTGATTTCAAGTCTAAGGATCACATGCACCACCATTCGTTAGAGAATTTGTTCCATAGACACCGGGGTTACCATCCATATGGAATCCTCTGGTGGGTCAGTCCAGCGAACTTGCCTACAGCATGCACCCATGTGTTGCACCAGGTTGTCACCAAACAACCTTAGCAAGTGAGATCAGTCACTGCCTTTCAACAAGGTTGTTCAACACTATAATAGTCTTATTGTATTATATGTGCCCTTACTTCGGAATAATACTGAGACTACGGACGTTTCTAGAATGGCCACCATATGTGCTCATATGGTTCTCACTATCAAGATTTGAAACACTTGATACCCTAGTCACGGTTCTACCATTCCAAGGACATATATCAATACATACAATAATGATTTACGCGATAGAGAATAAAATGTCTTTTATTGATCAATGAACATTATTACAAAGAGTCAATTCTATAATAATTGATTGCCTCTAGGGCACCTACTCTAACAGCTGGCTTATTCAAAAACGATATATCCAGTTCCTCCAGAAGAGCAGTGGATGGTGCCACCAGAGTTGGTGACATAATCATCCATCTGCCATTCAAGAAGACTAAAAGGAGAGAAAATTAGTTAAACATATTCCATCAGCCTATGAGGTTCCCTGGAGGATGAATAAGTGCTCAATTTGCAAGCAACCTGGCCACAAGAGAAGTAGTTGCTAGAATCGATTACATGCAGATCCAGAAAATTAGATTCGAATCGATCAGAAGCAAGAAAGCAAGCAATCTGCAGATAAGATTAAAAGATTGTTTAAGCGATCGGCTGTTTTCTACAGATATGAATAGTAGATCGCTTAAGCGTCGCTTAAGCGATCTGCTGCTCAGATCAGATTTGGTTAACATCATATCACTTAAGCAATCCTTGGTCGCTTAAGCCATCTGTTGCTTAGATCAGATCTGGTGAACACCTGATCGCTTAAGCAACAGAAACTCACTTTAAGTGATCTTCTCTTATATGTAGATTTGACCAGCAAATCGCTTAAGCTATTTGATGAAGTTATTATGTTTCTCTTTTGTGGTGTATTAAATTGATTTTATGTCCCTGTATTTCCAGCTATGTCATCAAGAAGAAGAATGAAACGGAGAAAGTTGCCAAGGCCAACCGTTGAAGACTTGTTGTTTTTAATTTTTTATGTTTTAAATTTAATTGTTACCCTGAATAAATCATCCTTTATATCGTATTAAATCTAATTAATAATTTTTCATTTTCATCCATTTTAACAAGGGTTTAAGTAAATAAAATTTTGCATATTACCTCTGTACGACACTAATTGCTACCCAAAGAAGTAAGACAGATAAAATAAATATTATCAACAGAATTGTTGTGTCAAGTCAATCAATGAATCAATTTATTGAATTAGTCATGAGTGTGACACGTTAGTAGAAACGTACCTCATTTCACAAATATGGATGGTTATGATTGAATATAGAGCTGACCCACAATACGGAATATAATTTCTCACTCAAATGTGCACAATATCAAAAGATCGAGGGGGTAAGAAGCAAAATGGCCTTGGTCACTTAAGCGATCATGAATCGCTTAAGTGACCAAGGCTAAAAGTGAAGAATCGCTTAAATGATCTTGATTCTACCTTGGACATGATCGCTTAAGCGACCATGGGTAAAAGTGAAGAATTGTTTAAGCAAGACCTTAAATCGCTTAAGCGATCATGCACCTAGGGTGACTTGATTCTGCCTTGAACTTGATCGCTTAAGCGATCATGCGTCGCTTAAGCGACCAAGGGTAAAAGTGAAGAATCGCTTCAGTGATCTTGATTCTGGCTTGTACGTGATCACTTAAGTGACTAAGACTAAATATACTGGATCGTTTAAGCAAGACCTAAAATCGCTTAAGCGATCTAGTATATTCGGATAATCTTTATTCTGCCTTTCACAAGATCGGTTAAGTGATAACATACATCGCTTAAGCAACCAGGGCTAAATATACAAGATCGCTTAAGCGAAATCATATATCGCTTAAGCGATCAAGACTAATTTACTTTGGTACTTTACAAACATTAAAATTTGTATTATATAGAATCATTCTATACTTTAATATTTCTTTTCCATGTTTATCTACACACATAAAAAATTAGTTTAATTAAAATATAATTTTAAAAAAAATCGATTAAGTGATATAAATAATCAAATCAATTGACACAAGACAGATCATGGTCCACTGAACTAATCGTACAGTCAAAATTCAAGCTTATTTCAATCTATTCCCCCCACATCATGTAAGATTTGACTGCATTTTGGTCAGTAAAAAAAGCACAATAATCATTCTCAAATACACCATCCATATTTGTGAAATGAGGTACGTTTCTACTAATGTGTCACACTAGTGCGCTATGACATTCATCCATATATCATACGATTGTAATCTCAATATGTCTTGATGGAATTACGTTGCAAATAATCCTTCTTAATTGGCCTTAATATGTGTTAATAATCGATATCGCTTAACATTAACGTTAATAATCATGTGATGTTATGGACGTCTGAAGTTCACATTAGCATCACTTAATATGGGGTTGAAAACCTATTCCAAATAATAATAATAATAATAATAAGGGATCGCTTAATCGATCCAGTGTTTATAAGCCTTCGTCGCTGAAGCGATCTTGTGAAAGGCATAATAAAGATCATCCAAATATACTGGATCGCTTAAGTGATTTTAGGTCTCGCTTAAGTGGTCCAATATATTTAGCCTTAGTCGCTTAAGCAATCACGTACAAGCCAGAATCAAGATCACTTAAGCGATTCTTCACTTTTACCCTTGGTTGCTTAAGCGACGCATGATCGCTTAAGTGACCAAGTCCAAGGCAGAATCAAGTCACCCTAGGTGCATGATTGCTTAAGCGATTTAAGGTCTCGCTTAAGCAATTCTTCACTTTTACCCTTGGTCGCTTAAGCGATCATGTCCAAGGTAGAATCAAGATCACTTAAGTGATACTTCACTTTTAGCCTTGGTTGCTTAAGCGTATCATGATCGCTTAAGCGATCAAGTGCAAGGCAGAATCATGATCATCCCAGATGCACGATCGCTTAAGCGATATACGTATTGCTTAAGTGATTCTTCACTTTTACCCTTTGTCGCTTAAGTGATCCAACGTTGCTTAAGCGATCCAACATCACTTAAGCAATCAAGTGCAAGGCAGAATCAAGATCATCTTAGATGCATGATCGCTTAAGCAATTTATGTATCGCTTAAGCAATTCTTCACTTTTAGTCTTAGTCGCTTAAGCAATTTAGGATCGCTTAAGCGATCAAGTCTAATGCACAATTAAGATCATCCTAGATGCATGATCACGTAAGCGATTTATGTATCGCTTAAGCGATTCTTCGCTTTTAGTCTTGGTCACTTAAGTGATTTAGGATTGCTTAAACAATCAAGTCCAAGGCAGAATCAAGATCATCCCTAGTGCATGATCGCTTAAGCGATTTAGGTGCTCGCTTAAGCGATTCTTCTCTTTTACCCTTGGTCGCTTAAGCGATGTTGGATTGCTTAAGCAATCAAGTTTAAGGCAGAATAAGGATCACCCCAAGTGCACGATCGCTTAAGCGATTTAAGGTCTCGCTTAAGCGATCCTGTATAGAAAACCCTTGATCGCTTAAGCAATATATATACTTATATAGTCGCTTAAGCGATCATGGGCAACACATATTTTTTCCAACTTTTCTCCTGAATTTTGACAAACTAAAATCACCAGCACATATTAATTCCATCTTTTCTCCTGAATTTGACGACCTAATTGCATCAACACATTAATGCCATTTAACAAGAATACTAAATAAACTCAAACTCAAAAGAGGGAAAGAAATATTGAATTGCTTTTGTACAAATCTGAAATGTGTCAATTACATTAAATTACAATAGTATATACAATAAATAAATGTCTTATATACACCCAAAATAAAAGCAGTGCCAGCAACCTCCATCCTCCGTCTTCATCATTCTCTTCAACCACTTCCCCATCCTCCAAAATTATCCAGCACACCTTCAACATCAGCAACAGTAGCAACAACCTCTTCGTCTTCTTCTATAGCACCCCTTCCAACATTATCCAGCCTTGGCCTTGGCCATAAAGCATACATAACACCACAACCCAAGTATCAACAGCCTGACGCCTAACAGCACCAGCTAATCCAACTCAAGACAATCCAATTATTCAAGACAACCCAATAAGAAATGCATTTCACATAAACTACAAAACTCTAAGTCCAACTTCCATACCTTTTGATGACAACATCAATAATGACTTGGATTAGGTTCTGGTTAGTCAAAAGGGATCCATATGCCCATGGAAGCACTCAACAGCCAAATGCTCCCAAAAATTGCTCATTGTTTTATCATTCAACCTGTCTATTGGGGTGTTGGTCATGTCAAACTCAATAAATTTTAGTGCATATGCCCCGCAATCAATACTACAATACGAGAAAGACATTAGCATTAGAATCAACTTATAAAACAATTGTATTATGTAAGTTTTATACAAAATTTACCTTGAGTCATTTATCGGGACGGGAAGATGCTTGAGTGGCCACTTTCCCGTCAGTAGTTCATCACCCAAGTGTTGAAACATCCTACTGTAGAGCAACAGTCGTGGGAACAATATAAACAGCGGCTGCAACTCCATCTCCAATTGCCTTTCTCGATAAATACTCGGGTTGCAATCAAGGATCTGCAGCAAGTGTAATGCTTTCTTTCTAGCTAGTATACTCGTAAAATAATCACTAAAACTCATTAAAGATATATATAAGAAAATACACATATATATACGAGTAATAAAGTATGGGCCCATATTTAATTTTTCTTTATATACAAATATTTTCAAAAATAGCAACTTGACAGTGTAGCCCGACCCTTCCACTGCGTGACGTTCTGAGCGACTGCAACTCACCTATTACCTGCAAAACATTAAAAACAACGGAGTGAGCACTAATGGCTCAGTAAGTAAACCCACTATGCTACCCTTCTCTCTCTCCGTTGCTTAAAATTCTGAATTTTCTTTCCTTACATCACATTTCCCGATTATTCTCTATTCTTTCCATGTTCTTCTTTCTGTTCTTTCTCTATTCTTTCTCTGTTTTGCTCTCTGTTTTTCTCTTTGTTTTCTAAATTTTTCACTACCCATGATAATGAGCATGGTATTATGCATATTCATGATGCAAATGCACAAATGCATAAATTATGCATTTTCTTTTCTATTTTTCTTATTCTGTTTTCCTTATTTCTTTCTTTCTTTCTTTCTATTTTTTCTTTCTTTTCTATTCTTTCTTTCTTTTCTATTCTTTCTTTCTTTTCTTTCTTTCTATTCTTGCCAATCGGACTTGGTTGAGGCATGGATTTGGAGCCTTAGCCGTGTGAGTAAATTCTCTAATTCTCGTTACAGTCCTCATCCACACACACTTCTAACGGACTGTACATTTCTTCTTTCTGAATTATGAGGCCGCTCACTAACGGCGGCGTGCATGTGGGACTATGTCACTCACGACTCCCCCATCGCAACAACCTTATCTTCTTTTTATCTTTTTTTACACTTCTTTAAGAAAAATTCAGATTTGAATATCTTTAATATTCTCATTTCTTTCTATTTTCTCTTTAACATATTTTAGGGCATTTTCTTGCTCTTATCAATATGTATGCATGTAGATGGTTTTATGCTTATAATTCTTTCTAAATTCACATATTTAAATGCAATTATGCATTATGGAATGCAAATATCTCATTCTGTACCATCTACAAACACATCCCAAGGTAACACATAATCATACTCATACATGCACTTCTCCTTGGCATTTCATCAAACAATTCATGCGCATAAATCAACACTAATTTGGTCACACTTCTATCTCTATTTTAGGCCACCAAAAATTTGGAATAAACTCCTCCATAATTAACACCAAGCTTGCCCAAAATACACACTTCAAAATTTTCACTTCAATTCTTCCAAATCTCATCCAAACATTCATCAAATAACAACTATACCAACACAACTTCTCATGGATAGGTTCTAATCATTATTCAACACCAAATCCATCAACAATTCTACATATAACACATATATATGCATAAAGAAAGTTCTCTATACAACATAACTTAAATCATACTTAGGGTAGGATTTACTTACCTTCGATATGAGCAAATTCAACCCTTTAAGAATCTCCTTTGATCAAACTCTCTTCCTCTTAAATCCTATGAGCACAAACCATCAAAATCAACACTTTAAAAACTAAAATTCACTTCTTAGTGCAAGGATCTTACCTATAGAAGCTTAAGATTGAAAATCCACTCAAAAACACCCAAAACCTTTGAATTTCATTTGAAGAAGAATTGAAGAATTTGAGAGAATATGGAGGTGAAAGTGGCGTGCAAATGGGTAAGAGTGGCTAGGGTTTCACTCTTCAATTTGATATAACATAAAAATTATATATTAGTTTCCCATTTTGCCCTTGCACTTTCTTTAAAATTTCATCTATGTCCCTTAGTCAATTACCATAATGCCCTCATTTTTATTGCATTCTCCATGAAATTCTATCTCTTTTCACTCCCCACAATTTCAACTAATCTTGAGTGAAAAGACCATTTTACCCTTAATGCAAGTTTAAGGCATTTTCTTCACATTTTCTCAAAATAACTTTAGCAAAAATCAACTAAAGGTATCATAAATTAAATTATGTACCTCCATGTGGGCGTTACAGCAAGCCCTCCTCTAGTAGCCAAAAGACGGTTATCCAATTCATATCCTTGATGTTCATGATGCAGTACACTCTTTTAATATTTGCCCAACTGTTGCCATATTTGGGCCTTTCCCCCTGTACATACTGCATCATCCTCTCATCAAACCGAAAATCATCAAGGACACTGTCGAAGTCATTTGTGGCCAATCTTTTTCACTTGCCTCCCCTTGTTGCACCTCTAACATTGGTCTTTTTCATTAAAGTGTCATATGTAGTTACTGGCCTTTGGTCAAAGGCCACATCGGTGATGGCACAGTGCGGATACAAAATATCATTATTACTGCTCTGTCATAGCCTCATAAGTGCCAATACCTCATCAATATGCTGCATCAAATAAAAACAACATGATAAGTATACAATACCTCATGGAAAACATAAGGAAAAACAAGGGAAAATAACTCACCGAGTCGTCGAGCCACCTGCCCATTGTCAACATCTTTTCAAACCACTCCCGGGGATAATCCCTGGTCTTGCACTTCACATGCCTATCACTTCCAGAATCATTGTAATAGGCATGGAAGAGTTTTTCTTTTCCTCATCTATTGGCCTATACAAATTGACCTTTAACTCTTCCGTTTTCACTTGCCCACTTCATCTGCCTTCCTTCTCACCCTCCTCCATTTTCACTTCCCTACTTCCTTCACATCCCGCCTCACCCTCCTCTATTTTCACTTCCCCAGTTCCTCTTCCTTCTTTCTTACCCTCCTCCATTTTTGCTTCTCCACTTTCATAGACTTCCTCATTTTTTTTCTTCGTTTTCTTCTTCTTTCCATACGTTACTGCCATGTAAGGAGATTTTACATGCTTACTCTTTCGGCTCTCTCTTTTATACTTAGGTTGCACTTCAACGACTTTCAAAACCTCACTAACTTCCTCCTCTACCCTACCAACTTTCTCCGCCACCCTATCAACTTTCTCCTCCACCATTTTCATCTGCTCTTCCATCTTCTCAAACCTCTCATAAATAGCTGTTGTAAAACTATCAAACAGACCATTTATGAGGTCAACCACCTCATTCTCCCGAGTCTGACGCCTTAGTAAAGCGGTACTTGTTATACCAGTTTGCTAATTGGGTGGAGGCGTACGAACCTCTTCATCCGCATCCTCATCCTCCTCCTCCCTCCCGCCGATTGGAGCTTCATCATCCTCGACCTCAACAACATTCTCAAGCAGTGGCCCTGTAACTGCACTCACAAGTCCCACATTAGGCGGTCTATCCCTTCATCTGCTACATCGTCCAATGCTCTGAACGATTGTAACATACTCCTCTCCCACTTCACCTTTAGTAAGGGTGAGGAACGGATGAACGACTATTTACAATAAGAAAAAAAAATCAATCAAATTTAAGCCACATTTAAAAGCAAGTAAATATTCAAAAGATTAATCATTTAATCTTACTCAAACAGCTTGAATTTCCATTTCTATTTTATCATAGTCCCAATAGGCACACTTCTCAGTGTACCACACAACATCCTAGTAAATTGCGGTCCCTCATCCGAAGTCCCCCCCCCCCCCCCCGCCTTAGCCAGGACAGGGACAGCCTCATAAATCCAAGCCTACATTTAAAAAAAAAAAAACAGTCCATATCATCATTAAAACACATATAATACAGAAAATATAACAAAAAACTATTAATATTAACCTGCATTGCCTATGGGAAGTCGAACAAATTGTACGTGCTCGGTCTATCCCTCTCAATAGCTTGGCGATGTTTTATCGCCATGTCTTTTCCATGTAATGGTTAGTTGAAATGATAACCATCCCCACGGATAAGCATTAAAGAAGTTTATGTTGCTTGCAAACTTCACCCAATCCATATTAACGACTTTTGCTGAGTCGAAAGCCATTAGGATCGAATGCACAAACCATACCAAGCACATCTTGAACTTCTCTAAAGAGGTATACCCATCTTCTCCTAACCTCTCCTCTAAATTGTGTCTCGTAATAGATGGCTTCCCCCCCAAAACCTTTCTAGCCAAGTTATCGGCTACCATACTCTTCGTTATTCTCTCTTGCTCTTTCGCATCTGTTAAGCCTGTCATTAGGGCATATTCCATCATCCCAAAACGTAGTGGCTTCCCATCCACCACGAACCACATTTCATTTTATTTTTTTTGGCCTTTAATTGAGTGCAGCAACATATAATGCACTCCCTACTCCTAGAACACCTTTTTTCCAATTTTCTCCGATGTCTGCAAAATGACTGAAACAACTATCTTTGAATCGGTCCATACCTTTCCTTTGTTCCTCCAAAATCTCCATTATTCTCATAAAAACTTGCCAACTCAACCTAACTGTCATCTTTATGGGGAAGTACGATACCTTATCGCTTACAACCTCCAACCCATAGTCTTTATAATTTACGCTTTGGAAAATCTGTGCAATCAATATAAACTAAATATTAGCCAAAAAAAAGAAACCAAAAGAACCAATAGGCTGCCAATTTGGGGGATATAGGCTTCAAGGGAATTGGGGAATGGGTGTTTTTGGCTTTGAGAGGATCGGGGAAGCCAATACATGCCTTATAGAGGTTGTTGTGGCAGGTTCCATGACTGGAGATGGCCGACGATGGTAGGAGGTGGTAGAATAGGGCTGCGTGCGTGGCCAGCCATGCAATATGTAGGGTAGCCCTCCAGCCCCCCTATTCTGCCACCTCTTGCCATCCCCAGCCCTCCAACCTCCCACAAACAATCTCCCTATGGCCTCTCTTGCCTTCCCTTATCCTCTAGAACCCAAACAAAGCCACTCCTCTAATGCCTGCCAACTACTCAACAAAACGCCACAACCACCATAACAATAAAACCAACTACACATCTCCAAATTCGCACAAACCAATCAAATTTTTCATCAATTCAAAACCACTAGTAAAAAACGTACATTTTCTTCATTAGCGTCCTCCTCTTTGCCTGAATTCTTGCCGGCGTCCTTCTCTTCAGAACCATTTTTTTATTCTTCTCTCTATTCTTGTGTCGTCATTGTCTCCTCTGCCTTTGGACAACCTTCACTTATCGGATGATCCACCGAAGCGTCTTTTTCGACAACCTTTGAATAGTTGCCGCTGCCAGAGTCTAGGATTTGGAGTGGGGTTGGGTTTTCCTCCTCTTTGTGAATATCAGCCATGGTTTTGTGTAACGAAGCTTTTGGATCAAGTCTAGGATCTAGAGGGGGTCATTTTTTATTTTAAAAAGTTAAACAAATTTCCATTAATTATGCTATTACCCATATACGTTTCAATGTTTTCACTCTAGCCCCTTTTCTCATGTTTAGTTACAATTAAGAGTGCCATGTCAAATTTTTAAATTAAAAAAAAAACCTCTTCTTTTCAGGGTTATTTTTTTAAATCCAAACTTGGGATGTCTGGGGAGTTAAATTTCCTTAAAAATTCCTTTCTTCCCCTACTTTCTTTTCTTCTATATCCTCCATCTTCTATATTTTTACTTCTTTATCCTCTTTATCTCTTTCCCCATCTTCTTTCTTTTTCTTTATTTTAAATATTTTATAATATTTTTTTCATTACAATAATAACGTCCTCAATATTTGATAAAACATATAAAGGAAATCATATTAATATAAGGAAATGCATACAAAAAATCATAATTTTTAAAGGTGAATTAAATTAAATTAAATTGAAATAACAAAGTAAAATATGATTCATAAGGTAATAAAGAATTTATCACATTAATTTATAAAGTTTTTATAAAATGTGTTTTAGTAATTTATAATATAAAATTTAATTTAGTTTGTTTTGGTTTTAGTTATTGGATTGTGTAATTAAATTCTTATATGATGGGCCTTATTTAGAATCTAAATTTAATTTAGTTTGTTTTTTGATGTAATTATTGGATGGGTAAATTTCATTTAATATTTTTTTAAAGTTCAATTATTTTAGGGATGATTACTAATTATATAAAGTATTGGTGGCATAAGTGCAATAAGCTACAGACTTTTATTAGGTGAATGAGAATGAATGAAGTTGTTTGGTGAGCGAGAAATTGATGAACTTATGAATAATATTTAAGTTGAATGCTAAACATGACATTTTCAAGTTTAACAGATTTTCATTAACAAATTCTAGGGAAATTAATATTTAGCCCTATTTTAGAGACTTAATTTTAAACTAACCCTATTCAGAAGTTTTTCACCAAATAACCCTTCCATAATTTCCATGATCTAGAATACCCCTTCCATATTTCCATGACTAGAATACCCCTTTATATATAAGCAACTTAAACACTTAATTAATTAACCCCAACTCTCTATTCTGTTCACATTCAAACTCCTTCCATAACCGAAACTCATCAAATCATATCCAATCAATCAGTTAGATTCAAGGATTTTGGTGGTTTTGATTGTAGTTTGACATCCATTTGTTGTACAACACAAAAAAGAAACGAAATATCTCTAAAAAGGTATGATTTTGAACCCAATATGTTGAATTTCTTCATTTGGTTTAGTAGAATGCTTTGGCTTTTGTTAAATGGATTATTGAATGCTTTGGTTTTTGTTGTTGTGATTGGATTGCTGTTAGGTTTTAGATTTGTGTAAATTTGGTGTTGTTTCATGGATTTTTCTTAGTTCAGGGTTGGGTTATTGCGAGTGGGTGTTGTTGTCTTGGAGAAGTTGGTAAATGGGAGTGATTAGCGGGAAAATTGCGTGCCGGATTGTGGATTACTAGATTTTGCCTGATATACTGTATTGAGTGAAATTTACAATGGACCAATTGATAAGGTCATATTTGTTCATATTGGTCATAATATGTTCTATGGTTATGTCTAATACGTACCAATATGCTTCTATTGATTGGTTTCGGATGGAATCAGGGAAGAAATGGATTAGGGCTATTAGGGTAGATTTTAAGGCATTTTGATAATTAACTGATGGGTAATATCGAGGATATTCAGGTAGTTTTGATTTTGAATAGATGTGGGTTATCGGGGAGTTTAGTACATATTTGATAATGAATCAATGGGATTTATCGAGTGTTATCAAGGGTATTTGGGTAGTTTTGACGATAAACAAATGGCGTTATTGAGGGTTTGGAGCCAGATTGATAATAAACCAACACTTTTAGAAAAACTGTTTTCCATGACAGTTAAAAACTATTAAGAAATGGATTCCGAGACAGTTTTAAAACTATCATTGATAGATATGTCAAGAAGACATTGACAGTTTAAAATTTCTCAAGAAGATTGTCAAAAAGAATTATATGTAAATAACATATATATTATATAAAACTTGCTGAAAATTCATTCGTTTACAGTGCAAAATCATTTTTTTCTAAAATAGTATAATTAATTATTTCCCATGATGATATTTCACGAAATAATCTTTATTGTACAAAACAAAATACACAAATTAAGTGTAATCCTTAAAGATAGTAATGGTCTTATCATGAAAAAAAAAAAAAAAATTGATTGATCTTCTTTACCTTTCTTCTCTCTCAGTTTTCTCCTCCCTTTCTCTTCCCATTTTCTTCTAACTTCTGTTCTTTTCTATTCTCCATGTTTCTCTTCTTCCTCCTCCTATTTCTTCTTTCTTTTCCTTTATCACGGGCAACTCGATTTCACAAGTAGTCCTTTATTATCAAGGTTTTAATGCAACTCCTTCCACCATACCAGTCCCTCCCTTGGAGAACTTCCAAATTGCGAGGTTTCCCTTTTACCTTTTCTGGCCTAAGCATAAATAAATGCACTAAAACCAATGGAGAAGCAAACTAAGAAATCAAATGAATTAAGCTATGGAAAAGTGTTTGCAAAGCAAAACCGAAAAATTAAGTAAAATTTTAATTCACACAATACGAAATTGGCTTTTCCACAATAGTACTAGTTCTGAGGTTGATAAAGCTACAAAACACAAACCAATATTGACTTTATATAGAATAGACCAAATATGAAATTAGTAAAATGAACCTGTCATGTGTGTTTTAAACAATTATTAGACATGTTAAAGAAATTATTTAACTAAACCAATTACATCTATTTTATTCCCTTTAACCAATTTTAGTTAAATTATTGTTAGAAATGACTATCTTAAATATATTATGAAATAATTAACTATTAAACTAAGTAACCTTTGTGTAGAACTCAAGATCGCTCTGTAAGACTCGTCAACCACAACATCGGGGCTTCGATGTACACAGCACCAACAGGTTTTATCAGTTTTTATGACTGATATTATTCAAATCAACAATACCCTTCGCAAATACAAACTGGGGTACAATGTAACTCTTTTATTTCCTATGAAACCAATCTGAAACAGAGAAACGATATTCAATATCAGAATTCTAGTCCTCAGAACAATCAAGATCAAAAACATTAATGGTTTAAACAATAAGCCATAACACACTTGTTTTGCTAATCTGAATCCCATGACATCAACCATCAAATGTCAACATTGAAGAATTACGCTTATTGCCTGTACTGCAAGTTAATCATGTGCAATTCATTTTACAGCATCAACCAACACTTTTTGAATATTGAAGTATGAAGTCAAAATTAGCGTAAAGATGCATCTTGTATATATCTTTCATTTTATACAAGCAACAGCAATAGCAACCATCATTAGTAGAGTTTAAACTCAAGCGGAATTTCATAAACAATAAGAATCCATTGGAATAACAAGCTAGAATAGGGAAAGAAATTGCAAAGTGAAGTTCAATTCACATGTTTCAAGTCGTTAGCTACCAAAACAACGGGAAACGCACCCAATTTTATTTATCTAGCCATGGAAATTCTAAGTTCTCATCGTCAAACATCGAAATGCCCAATTTATCTTGTTTTCAGAAGTACCTGTTGAAGCACTCGCCAGCGACGCTCGGCGTAAAGCGTTGGCTCCTCTGCACAAGTGTGTAAGATTTTGAGCATTGTATGGCATCCTTGGTTTTTCTAGAGGCGGCCAGTTGCCGTGCTTGGTATATGTTGATCTTTGAGAGAAGGCAAAATAGAATGTTCCAGCCACCTTACGTCGCGTTCTGACGTCGTCCACCAAAGTTGGGTCACTGATACCATCCTTTTTGGCCGCAATTGACCATTAAGGATTGATTGAATATGAGTTTTTAATTCAGAAATGAAATCAATGCACTGTAAATTTCTCTTTTACATCTATTAAGAATCTAAGATCGAGGTCAGTTTTAGTATTTTGAACTTCAAGATCGGAGATGGCAACAGCCATGGGATACTTTTTTTTTTTTTTTTTTTTTTTTGGTAAAACTAGGGTTTGAAGACATGAATCGAGACAAATAAAAAAAGGGAAGGCTAGAAAATTTAGCTGCCCAGCCATCCCAAGTTTCGATTTAAGAAAATGGCATCGAAAATGTTTTTCATTATTTTTTAATTTAGAGAAGATGACGTGGTATAGTTAGAATTAATTAAACACGTAAAATAGGTTAAAATAAAAAGATTAAAACATATGTAGGTCAAATTAAATAATGAAAGTTTTTAAAATTTGAAATTTATCAAAACAAGCCCCACCTATTCACCTCGCTTAATCGAAATTCATTAAGGCAAAAAGCGATTTCTTGAAGCAAAGGGAGACACTGCGATTTTTTCTGATCGAACCTACAAATTTGCACCGTAAAATCAATTTCTTGAACCCTAAACGGAATATAGTCGCGATTTTCGGTGATATAATCGCGATTTCCAATCGATTTCTTGAACCCTAAACGGAATCTATGCGATTTCCGGCGATACAGTCCACATTTCCGATCGAAACTGCAAACTTTGACACCAAATTCAATCCAAAACCATGGCTGACACTCACAGTGAGGAGGAAAACCCAACGCCACTTCGAATCCTAGATTCCGGTGGCACAAGCAGTTCAATGGCTGCTTTGGTGGATCATCCGATCAGTGAAGGTGGTCCACAGGCAGAGGAGACGACGGCAGCACAAGAAAAGAAGAAAAAATCGACAAATGGTTCTGAAGACGAGGAGTTAGGCGAGAATTCAGGCTATGAGGAGTCGTCCAAGGATTCAGGCGACGAGGAGGAGGTCGACGAAGAAAGGGTACGTATTTGTTTTGGGAATATTGCTTGTACTGTCGCTTAAGCGATCATTTGTATCGCTTAAGCGATTAATCTCTTTTACTCATGATCGCTTAAGCGATTGATTCAGTTTACTCTTGGTCACTTAAGCGATTTCAGATCGCTTAAGCGATCTTGTCGAGGCAGAATCACAGATATAAGATAGCTTAAGCGATCTTTTGTATCGCTTAAGAGATTCTTTCAGTTTACTCTTGGTCGCTTAAGCGATCTTGCACGAGGCAGAGTCAAGATCTCTTAAGCGATCCGAAATTGCTTAAGCAACTACAGTGGTAATTTTTTGTTGCTGATATTTTGTTTATTAGTTGTTTTGGTTTATTTTTGTTGCTGACATTTTGTTTATATGGATTGTGCAGATTGTACGGACTATAAACTGCAGAGACTACGAGTAGGAGCTTATAAGTGAAAAGGTAGCCTACTTCCCTGCAAGGATGACGGTGAGGTCAAGTTGGGATGTTATTGACAAAATAAGGGACATTTTAGCTGGAATGAGGCATAGTGCAAGAGATTTCCGTCAGACTTGTTTCGGTCAGTTTTTAAGAATCGAAACAAATTGGAAAAAGGCATTTTGGGGGCAGGGAATGCATTACATGTTGCTGCACTCAGTAAAATGCAATAAAAAAAAAAAAGAAATGTGGTTCGTGGTGGACGGAAAGCCACTATGGTTTGGCATGATGGAGTATGCCTTGGTGACGGGCTTAGGATGTGAGGAAGTGCCGGATAAGGCAGAGGCAGACGCAATAAGGACGAGTCCGGGAGCCAAAAGGTTTCATAAGAAGGTTTTGCAGGGGGCAAAGCTATTACAGGACACGTTTTAAAGGAGAGGCTAGAAACAGTTTGATTTAATGATAGAGAGAAGATAAAAGTGTGCTTGCTATTGTTTTTACATTCAATCTTATTGGCTGATGACTCAACAAAAGTTGTTGAGAATGATTGGTTGTTGTTTGCAAGCGACTTGGAGTTCTTTAATTCTTATCCGTAGGGACGGATATCATTTGAGCGAACCATCAACAACCTGAAAAAACCAGACATGGCGTTAAAGCAGGCCCAATGGGTCGGGAAGGATAAACCAAGCACCTATAATTTGTTTGGCCTCCCATGAGCAATGCAGGTAAATATTAATAGCTTTTTGTTATATTTTTTATAATATATGTGTTTGAATTATGATATGGACTGTTTTTTTACAATGTAAGCTTAGATGTATGAGGTCATCCATGTCTTCGCTTAGGCTGGGGGGAGGAGCAACAGTTTGGATGTGCAACAATAATTTCCTAGAATGTTGCGGTGGCATGTTGAGAGGTGTACCCATTGGGACTACGACCAAATAGACATTAAGATTGAAGCGGTTAGTGTTGGAGTGGGTGCCCTAGAGCCAATCAATTATTATAGAATTGACTCTTTGTAATACTGTTCATTAATTAATAATAAAAGGCATTTTATTCTACATCACGTAAATCATTATTATTGCAATATGTATTGATATATGTCCTTAGAATGTTAGAACCGTGATGAGGGTATCAAGTGTTTCAAATCTTGATAGTGAGAACCCTATGAGCACATATGATGGCCATTCTAGAAACATCCGTAGCCCCATTATTATTCTGAAGTAAGGGCACATATAATACGGTAAGGCTATCATAGTGTTGAACGACCTTGTCGAAAGGCAGTGACTGATCTCACTTGTCAAGGTTGTTTGGTGATAACCTGGTGCAACACATAGGTGCTTGCTGTAGGCGAATAAACCGCAGCAAGCTCACTGGACTGACCCACCAGAGAATTCCATATGGATGGTAACCCCAGTCTCTATGGAACAAATCCTCTAACAAATGGTGGTACATGTGATCCTTAGACTTGAGATCACCGGAGTGCCTTGTGCACCGATTGGTGTAGTTTGACACTAACCTAACGCAGTTCTTTTCAGAGTTGTCAATACGGTAGTGATTGGCTGCATCGAGGAGTGTATCAAAACTATGGTGGATTGACAGAGGATTCATCACTCTCGGGTACGGGAGAAGTTATCTCATGGCACAATTTAGTATATGGCAATGACACTAAAACTGTGGCCACAGTGGGATTGAGTTGTTGCTCTATCCGGATTATAATACAGGTCATTGGTCCAGAAACTGAATACATAATATCGAGAGTAACCGAAAGTTGACACTATTTCTATGCCTTCGTCTCGTTATCTCGAGATAACGTATGATGAAATGATCAAATTGTACGGCAACCATATCGTTGACAGGTAGCTACTTTGCTGAATTTGAATCTATCGGGTGGCCATGATGCCTTGCTAGGAGCCAATCTTGGTCTGTGTATTAGTGAGACGATTAATTGGTGCTAATCGCGATACTATACATTGTCGGTATGATGAGGAGCCTATGGGTCACACACAGAAGATAATTTAAGACTCAGGAAGAAAGAAGGGTGTTTTTTTTTTTTTTTAGGCGAAAGGGTATTTTGGTAATTTCACAGTGCAATTAAATTTGCTGAGGTCATAGCCTTTATTTAATTTATTGGAAAATTAAATAAATGAAATTACGTTTAAATATGTGTTTGCATATATTTAATTAAATCATCATTTTTATTAAATGTTAATATATAAATTAAATATATATTAATTGATTTTAATTGAGATAATGATGAAATAAAAATAAAATATCTAATTGGGAGTGTTTGGTAATATGGACTGTTTGGGTTGGAGCCCAAGCCTATTCCATATAGGAATGGGGCATTAAAGTTTTACTATAAAAGAAAAATGCCATTTGTAAAAAATAGAGATTTTTCATTAGTTCATTTTCTCTTTGAAAAACAAAAACACACAGCCCCATTTACACTCCCACGGCAGAAACCATTTTTGCCCAAAATCAATTCATTTGATTTTCTTCTTTGATCTTAAAGCTAAGGAAGATCTAGCAAATCCCTCCTTAGTTCTTTGTGATTGTCTTCGTGTGGACTTCATAAGTTCGATCCTACACTTGGATCGATAGCAAAAACGTTCATTGACAAATTTGGAGGAGCCTCCAAATGTGCGTATGTTTTTCTAAACTCATGATTAATTTCTGCAGATTTCTATTTTAACATAAACTGTAAAATTGTATCTTTGATCTTGGCTCAATGGGAACGATCTTTGTTATTATGATTTTGTTTTCCGCTGCGTATATGGACCGTTTCCTAACAGCTAGGGTAAGATTAAAGGATTAAGCTTTTGAATATGCAGTTGCTTTAAAATGTCACTTCAATCTGATTGATTTTGTTTCTTATTGCAGGGAGTCGTCTGTCCCTTTCTCACCGCTATTGGGGATGAAGCGGAAGAGGACTATGTCACATCTTTCAAAGCATTGGAGGATGAAAGGGATGAACGGATAGACCGCCTGATATGGGACCTAAAAGGGGTCACGCATGTGATGGCAGTTGCAGGGCCACTGCTTGACAACGTGGTTGATGCCGAGGATGATGAAGCTCCAATCGATGGGAGGCCCGAGGATGAGGAGGATGAGAGGGAGGAAGAGGTTCATATGCCTCAGCAAACTGGTACAACAAGTACCGTTTTGTCGAGACATCGATGTCGGGAGAATAAGGTGGTTGACCTCATAAACGGCTTGTTTGAGAGTTTTACAACAGCCGTTTATGACAGGTTTGACAAGGTGGAAGAGCGCATGAAAAGGGTGGAGGAGAAAGTGGATAAGCTGGCAGAGAAAGTTGGTACAGTGGAGGAGGAAGTTGGTACAATGGAGGAGGAAGTTGGTGGAGAATTAAAGGCGGTTGAAGTGCAAACTTGGCTGAAAAGAGAGAGCCAAAAGAGCAAGTTTGTGAAATCGCCTTACATGGTAGTGACACAGGTAAAGAAGAAGACAATTAAGAAACAAATGGAGGAAGAATTAGAAATGAAGGAGGTTCAAGAGGTTGGTGGAGGAAGTGGGGCGGTGAGAATAGAGGAAGGCGAGGTGGGAGGCGAAGGAAGCAGGGATTTAAAAATGGAGGAAGGGGGAGGATGTGGGCAAGCGAAAATGGACTCAAATGTCGATTTGTATAGGCCAATAGAGGAGAAGAAAAAACTCTTCTATGCCTATTACAATGGATCAGGAAGTAATGCCCATATAAAGTGTAAGCCAGAGGATTATCCTCAGGAATGATTTGAGAAGTTGTTGACGATGGGCACGTGGCTTGAGGACTCGGTAAGTTATTTTCGCTTAATTTTCCTTATTTTTTCTTATGTTTTCCATACTTATCTTGTTGTTTTTATTTGATGCAACACATCGATGAGATATTGGCACTGATGAGGCTACGACAAACTACTGATGGTGATCTATTGTATCCCGACTGTGCCATCACCGATGTGGCATTTGGCCAAATGCTTGTTTCGGCATATCATACTTTAATTAAAAATGTCGTTGCTAGTGGTGCAGCAAAAGGACTGAAGCGAAAAAGATTGGCCCCACAACAGTTGGACTGCATCCCTGATGATTTTTATTTTGATGACAGGATTATGTAGTATATACGGGAGGATCAGCCCAAATATGGCCACGGTTGGGCCTTTGTTAAAAGAGTGTATTGTATTATCCTCGTCAAACAGATGCATTGGATAGTAGTCATTGCGCATCTAGAGGAGGGGTTGCTGAAGATCCTTGACTGCAACCCAACTATTTGTCGAGACAAGCAGTTGGAGGTCGAGTTGGAGCCACTGTCCAGGTTGTTCCCACAGCTGTTATGTGACAACGAGATGTTTGGGCGCTTGGGTGATCAAGTACTAATCGAAAAGTGGCCAATTAAGCGCTCTACCGGCCCAATAAATGAGTCAAGGTAAATTTTGTATTAAACTAACTTACATAATACAATTGTTCTATAAGTTTATTCTAATGCTAATGTCTTCTTCCTATTGTAGTGCTGAATGTGGGGCAATGCCCTGAAATTTATTGAGTTCGACATGACCAACACCCCGATGGACGGCTTGAATGACGAAACAATGATAGACTGTCAGGAGGGCTGGGCTATCAACTGCTTCCATGGGCAGATGGATCCGTTTTGAGTGAGCAGAACCCAATCAAAAGGTATGAAAGTTGGACTTTGAATTTTGTAGTTTATGTGATGTTGATGTTGATACTTGGGTTGTGGTGCTGATGTTGCAGGTGTCATGCTTATATGGAGCTTTACCGAAAGAGACAGACTGAGTGAACTTCTCACCTACCCACCTGTAACTTTTTTATGTTTTTTTTTTTTATTTCAAAAGTTGATGTGTCTACAGTGTGTGCCGGATAATTTTACAGGTTCTTGGCAAACGGTGAGAGAAAACTTCTCAAAGGCTAGTTGGCAAGAGGGGGCATCTGCAATAAAAGCTGCTGGGAAGGCATGTAAAGACAATGATCTTAGACAGGTTGTTGGCAACAGAATTCGAAAACTTCTCAAAGGCTGGTTGGTAGAGGAGACATCTGCAATAAAGGGATTGTGCAAAGGTGTTATGACATTAACCTCTTGGCATCAAAAAGTAAATTAAAGGCAGTGTATAGGAAATTCTCAAGTCCAGATCACATTGTGCTGTGGCTCTTCTTGCGGCAGCGAAAAGCCTTGTGCTTATAGAATCATTGTAAAGAATTGGATCTGACATTTGGGAGATATTTTTTTTTTTTTGTCCATATAAGATATCTCATTAGCAGTTTGAATTTACTATGTATGGTGTGATCATTTGCTTCACCCAAGGATAATGGTTTTTTAGCGTTTTTGTTCATTTTGTGTATCACTACAACGTGTGATGTACTGGTGTGATTATTGATTCACCACAATTGGGCTAATGGTTAGCTTGTCCAAATATTTCGATATTTGCCGCATCCCATGCCTATTTTTATTTTGTGTTTCGATAACAGGTTACATTGATGTCTCTTATATTTTGATTTATATAATTAGATGATATAAATTACTTAATTTTGCGATACAAATTCTTTTCGGATTTGGAGGAATGAGTGATGTACAATGTTTCACAATCACAGTCATTTTGAAATTATTAACTTAAAGAATGGCATGGTACCAAACAATTACGTATATGACCAACCCATATATCTCTTAAACGACCAAGACTTTTCCAATATGATCGCTTAAGCGACCAAAGTCTATTATGAAGCATCGCTTAAGCGATACATAAGATCGCTTAAGCGATTACCCATCTGGGCAGATGTTCATTCTGCTCCGGAAAATATCGCTTAAGCGATCCCAAATCGCTTAAGCGACAAAGACTCTTTTAGGAAGAACGCTTAAGCGATCATAGATCTGGGCGATATCATTCTGCCTCGGACAAGATCGTTTAAGTGACCAAGAGTCTTTTACAAAATCTTTAAGCGTACTCATAGATCTGGGCAGATTCATTCTGCCTTGGCCAAGATCGCTTAAGCCATCTCAAATCGCTTAAGCGATCAAAAGTCTTTTACGAAAATTGCTTAAGCGAACAAATGGATCGCTTAAGTGATCATAGATCTGGGCAGATTCATTCTGCCTTGGCCAAGATCGCTTAAGCGATCTCAAATCGCTTAAGCGATCAAGAGTCTTTTACAAAAATTGCTTAAGCGATTTTCGATCTGGGCATCTGCCGCGAATAGATCGCTTAAGTGACCAAGAGTAAAAGCAAAGAATCGCTCAAGTGATACAGACGGATCGCTTAATCGACCAGAGTAAAAGCAAAGAATCGCTTAAGCGATACAGACGGATCTCTGATATTATTTATTGTATTTCAGAGCATGGTTAAGCGATTATGCTATGCTAAACATATAGGGTTTACGATTCGTTCAGTGGACTATGACCGTATTATATTTATATTAAACATAAGTTTCTTTTACATCAGTATGAAACATATAAGGTGTAGAATGTTTACCTCCATGCTAAACATATAGGGTTTACGATTCGTTCAGTGGACTATGACCTTTATTATTTTATATTAAACATATAGTTTCTTTACGTCAGTATGAAACATATAAGGTGTAGAATTTACGTCTATGCTAAACATATAGGGTTTATGATTGTTCAATGGGATAGACTTTTATTATATTTATATTAAACATAAGTTCTTTTACGTCAGTATGAAACATATAGTGTAGGATGTTTACGTCTATGCTAAACATATGGGGTTTACGATTCGTTCAGTGGACTATGACCGTTATTATATTTATATTAACATATAGTTCTTATGTCAGTATGAAACATATAAGGTGTAGAATGTTTACGTCTATGCTAAACTACGGGGTTTACGATTCGTTCAGTGACCATACCTTTATTATATTTCAAAGGTAACCATGGAATCTTAGTGAACATATGTTCTTCTTCTTTATTCAGAACATAAATGGTGCGTTTGGTTGAATATTCCTATAAATATTACAAATCATATTCCCAAAATATTTCTTTGTTTAATATTTAGGAATTTAATTTTTTTAATTAATTTTAGACCCATAAGTGAATTAATTTTATTAACACCGCCTGAAAAGTTTAAAAATTAACAAAAACACCCCCACCCACCCAACCTCCAGATTCCAGCTACCACTGACGGCTACAAACAACCGAAAATGGCTGGTAATTCACAGATGTGACATTTTTAGACCAACCACTGTGGATCTGGCCGAAAAAGGCCACATCTGGCCGTCATCGACTTCCAAAGAAATGGCCGACGTTGATGGTCAACGACAGCCAAATCTTGGGCTCGTTGACCGAAAATGATGGCCTATATTTGCCATCGCAGATGGCCAGATGTGGACTTTTCCGTCTATCGACGGCCAGATCTGGCCGTGATCTAGCCTTTTCCGTCCAACTCCATGGTCGGTCTGGCCGAAAAAGGCCATATCGACGCCCTACCCGCCTAATCTGACCGCTGTGCGTCCTAACACCTTTTCCTAGTAGATTCTAGCGGTGGTGGCCAGAATCTGGCACCGTGGGTAGTGGGTGTATATTTGTTAAATTTTAAAATTTTTTGTTGGTCGATTAAGCGATCGTACTAAAAGAAACTTCGTTTACACAAGGTCACTTAAGCGATCGTAGATATCGCTTAAGCGATTCTTTTCTTTTTCACTTGGTCGATTAAGCGATCGTGGATCGCTTAAGCGATCACGTGATTGGCAGAATCAAATCTGCCCAGGTGCATGATCGCTTAAGCGTCCGGATATCGCTTAAGTGATTCTTGTCTTTTTGTCTTGTCGATTAAGCATCATGTGATTGGCAGAATCAATATCTGCCCAGGTGCACGATCGCTTAAGCAATATCACGGAAGCTTAAGCGATCCTGTTTGAAAAACTCTTTGTCGCTTAAGCGATATACTTAGTCGCTTAAGCGATCATGGGCAAATATACTTTCCAGCTTTTCTCCTGAATTTTGACAAACTAAAATTACCAAACACGTATTAATTCCATACTTTCTCCTCAATTTGACAACCTAATTCCAAATTAAAATCACAATAAATATTAGGCCATGTAACAAGAATATAAAGAATGATTTACTAAAAGTAACAATAAAATTTAAAACATCATAATTGAAAACAATAACTCATCAACGGTTGGCCTTCGCAACTCCCTGAATTTCATCCTTCTTCGAACCTAATTTTCAGGATCTGCATGATTACTTTTGGCACTTCTTCTCTTGTTGCCATGTTGCTTGCAAATTGAGCACTTATTCATCTTCCGGGGAACCTCAGAGGCTGATGGAATACGCTTAACTCTTTTTCTCCCTTTTACTGTCTTCTTGAATGGCGGATGGATGATAATGTCATCCAACTCTGGTGGCACTACCCACTGCTCTTCTGGAGGCACTGGATATATTGTTTCTGAATAAGCTAGCATGTAGTGATCTACCATATAGAGAGGGGAGCAAAGTTCCATGTAAATTCTTGAACCAAAATCTGGCTTCCATTGGTGTTTTAGTACTGCTAGTGCATGAGGACAAGGTAAACGTTGAATGTCAAGCACTTTACAGCTACAAGTTTTATTAACAAGGTTAACTAGGGCATCCAGACCATAGCCGCACACAGTAAACTCTTGAGCATTAAGAGGATAGGCAAATAGTGCATTTAACAGTTCCATACATTCTCGCAATAATTTTTCAGCTGACGGAACAAGGGTTGTAGTAAAATTATCTGACTCCGTATGATGCTCATGGAACCACCGTGACAATGTCCTCTGGATTGCATCAAAAAGTGCAACTATTGGAAACTCTCTTTCTATTAACAACTTCGAATTTATGGACTAAGCTATATTCGTGGTCATGACATCAAACCTTCTTCCAGGAAAGTAAGCTCTACTCCATCGCTCGAAACCAACATCATGCTTAAGATACATAGCAACTCTATCATCCTTGATTCGGATTTGTTGGAAGTGCTCCTCGAACTCATCAACCCGATAAGCTTTTGCTGCCATGTAGTATGTCTGAAAGAGACCATGACACTTAAACTTTTGTTTTATGTTCTTACAAAGGTGCCTCATACAGAATCCGTGATGTGCTTAATGGTAAATAGTGGCAATCCCCTTCTTTATAGAGTTGTACCTATCAGATATTATGCACAACTCATCACTGTCGGCACTATCGTACGTAATTGCTCAAAAAACCAAGTCTACGACTCATCATTCTCAAAGTCAACCACACACCATGCAACAGGATATGTGTGATTCTCGCTATCCTGTGCAGTGGCTACCAACAATGTACCTCCATACTTTCCCGTCAGAAAGCAACCATCAACAACCAATACCTTTCTCGTGTTTACAAAACCCCTTAAAGCAGAACCGTAAGCAACAAAAAAATATTTAAACATCATATTCCTGTCCCACTTCAAAGCCGTCTTGCTACCTTGGTTTGTCAACTCAAGTATATAAGGGTGCGCTTCTAATACTACGTACCCGTGCTCCGGCGTGCCCCTCACAAAATCTTGTGCATGTTGTCTCCCTTTCCAGCATTTCCAGTAACTAACAGTACATCCAAACTTTGTGCGCACAAGTCTCTGAATGTCTTTAGGAGATGGACCTTTCCCTTCAACGAACTAACTTTTGACAAATTATCCAATAACATCAGCAGACGCTTGTTGATGCTCACCTGAAATATGTCCTAAACCACATGTGTGCTCACCGGTACATGTGCTAAGAATAAATTTTTCCGACTCCGCCAACCTTCTATAATAAACCCGCCACTTGCACTTTCGGTTACGACATGCGACCGTCACAGCCAATGAATTTGACTTTTTGGTGATGAAGTCAAAATTACCTCTCACGGCAACAAGTTTTAGCTTCCTCACCACTTCCTCTTTGTTGTCAAATAAATACCCTATGCGTAACTCCAATCCATCCGTAAAAACATGAGCTGATTCACTACTACCTCCAATTACCCCCTCTGAACCTGCATAAATGACCATAGTGTTCTCTTCCTCACAATCTACGCCTTTTGCATAATCTGTATTTAAAGGAATCTCTACATCTGTGGGAACATCTACGGGGTCCTCCTCCTCAACATTTTCATTCTGCCCCCCATCACAATCTCTTCTACAGTGTCCTCCTCACCACCCAATTCACCGTCGACTCTTGATTTTTCAAGTAACAAATCAATGGCCTCATAGTTCAAATTAAAACCAGGCAAATCTCCGCCTACTTCCTCGTTATCCCCTTCCTTTGAACCAACTTCCAACGGTTTTTCTACAAAAGAAACCCTTAAAATCAGCCTCAAACCATTATCAACCACATCAATCATATATAACTTCACACTTTCATCCGACTTTAATATAGTAGGAGGTACCTTATAATGTTCAGGAACTCTGCTTAAAACACACTTCACAACTATATCACTATGCGAGCAACTCAAATTACCTCTTCTAATTATTTTATCAATCAACTCATCAAAACTAACCTCTGTGCTCACAACAATTGGTATAATTTCTTTGCTCTTCCAAGTCCACTTCCAACTACTTTCTTCCTCCACCCACTCACCAAAATATTCAACACCCAAAACAACTTGTCCCATGTGTCATAATAGCCAACTACCTGTAATGCAAGAAAAAAAAATTTTTAAATGTTGTACTAAGGGTTCAAATATTTTAAAAAGAATCTGCACAGTCGCTTATATGGTCTGGTGTATCGCTTAAGCAATCATGGTTATTTATACTGGATCACTTAAGCGATACACTTGATCGCTTAAGCGATCCAGTATAAATAATCATGATCGCTTAAGCGATCTTATGCCATTTACTGATCGCTTAAGCGATCTGCTCCTATACACCAGACTTTTAGTAGATCGCTTAAGCGATCTTATGCCACATACCTGATCGCTTAAGCGATCTATCTGCTGCATTACTAGATGTACCCGATCGCTTAAGCGATCCATCATACCCAGAACACATTTTCAGTCATCTTCACCTACAATCGACCCATCATACCCATAACACATAACTAGAACAAATTTTCAACATATTTTACTCCTTTCAACTTCCATTACATCAAATATAGCCCAACAACCTAAACAACCAAATCAAAATCATAACCCAAACCCAATCCATGCTAAATCAAAATCATAACCCAGATCTTGTAAATTGAAAAATGAAATCGAAAGGGAGATACACATACCTAGACGAAATGTCAGGAGGGGAAGGAGGAGGAGGAGGAGGAGGAGAAGGATCTGTGTTGGAGAAGATGTTAATGGAGGAGGAATGCGTTAACGTGGTAGGAGGAAGAAGAAGAAGGTGTTTGGGTTTATTTGAAAGAATTTCGACTCTTTGGGGACATATTATAATTTTTAAAAGATTACATAATTACACAATTATTCATTAATCCTAATTAACCCCTAATCATATTTAATTAAGCTTAATAAAAAATAAGGCTATTTAGTTAACATTTACAAACTACATATCCTTTTAATTAAATTTTAACTCCAAATGTCTTTTTAATAAACTGCCCCGACGAAGGCTTGCTTAATTTCTCTAAACTCTAAAGAAGTAAATACGGACACCATTTTAATAGGAATAAAGATAGGTTCATAAACACTTCTCACAACTTTATCTCATAGACATTGATGTGATAGCTTATAATTGATCATTTGGTCAGGCGAGACCCATTATTGGGCAGACAAGGCTCATTGCGAACTAACCAATTACTAGCTGACACGTCGCGTTTATGAGAGAAAGTTAATAAGAAGAGTTTGTAAGTGTAAAAATCTGGTGTGCTGTCGTAGGCAACCAAGATTAAAAACCTTCCTAACCTAACTACTGAACTGTAAATAGGGTAAGCAAGGGTCGATCCCACGAAGAGTGTCTAGCCGAATTTTCGATGATATGAATAAGGCTGGGGGGTTTTGAGTAAAATAGAAAACAATCTTAGCCAAAAACAAAAACAAAAACAAAAACAATTCAATTCGAAATCAATTAATATAACGAAACTTGGTCTCCGTCAACATCCACCATCGGAATCTTACAACTGATCATTTATGCAAAATTAAATCAATTCATACCTGAATATTCACCGTTGGAACTATTTTCCTATCCCTCCTTAGTTGTAATTAATTAGGAAACAAGCGATCTTAATTAACCTTACTACTAAACAACCCTAGACAAGCGCTAAAGATTTAATCTAGTGGCAGCCGTAAGAACTAAAGAGATCGATGAAGCTAAACAACACAAACTCAAGTGATTGCATTTAATTTAGTCGAGTGTTCCTCTTAAGATTAATAATTCCTGACGCAGCAAATTAATAACCCTAATTGCTTCACAAGTTAGAGGGATCAAACAATTACGGATTTGATATCTAACTTAGCAGTAGATTGTAACAAATAATAACCTAGTAGGCCTCCTAGAAATTAAATGAAACAATCATTAAAATAAGCATAGAAGAACATCCAATACTCAAAGCATAAAATTGAACACTAAAAACAGATAGATCTCACAGATTTATTGATTCCAAGGCCAGTTTCCCTTCGACCAAGTTATAAAAATTAGCCTTTCATGGCCATAAACAAAAACTCAAAAAGAAAAGAAAAATTCAGAGAAGAGAAGACAGAGGCGTGGTGTGATATGTTCATAATCCCTAATCTGATCTCTCTTTTAAAAATATCTAAATTCTAATTTAATTCTACTCAATCTCCTCAAAATTTCTAATATCCTAAAGTAACATTTATCCTAATCTGATTAATTGGAAATAAAATAATAAAGTCCTAAAATAAAATAGGAAAGTGGTGTTTTCCAGCTGTAATTTGCGTGCAATAGGTCTTCAAAACTTTTCTAATAATGTGCCTATTTGAATTGCATGACAAGGTGGAATGTTCCAGAAAGTCGGCAATGCAGGTGCGTCAAATTCAAGCTCGATTACAACCTTGATGCAGCGAGTATCTTCCAAACTCAAAACATGAAAGTTGGAGGTCTCTTTCTTAGTGTTCCACAGCATTTTTAATCATTCAATCAGAGCTCGGACGAGAGAGTTATTCTCAGATTACGAAACAATGTTGAAACTGTCCGAATTCACTTAATTAGTTTCGTTTTGCAATTAACGCCTCCATTTGCATCCTAAATCAAATAGAATAAATGAGTACATTTAGGCAGCAAATAAGTATAAAAAGATATGACATTAAGGGGGATAAATATGACATTTTGCATCTGATCAAGTATTACTTCTTATAGACGAACTGATTAAGTGGAAAAATAATTTCAACCCTCTATAGTTGCAACCTACGCAATATTATCCTTGTAAAACATCTTCTCAGTCCCTTTATCTGTACTTCTAGCATTTACACCTTACAGAATTACCTTTTAATTAAATTACAAATATACCCTTATACTTAATACAACTAATGGATCTTATTTTATTTAATTTTTTGTTCTCTCAAAATTTTTTTTTTATAAATGTAAAATTTAATAATATCTTGACATATATGAAAACTATCAAGAAAATGTCAAGAAAAATGAAAATTGTCTAAAATTCTTACAGTTTAATAACAGTCATGGAATCGAAGATAGTAAAGAGAATACTGTCATGAAAAACAATTTTCTAGCAGTGTGATGGGGCTATCGAGGTCCATCGAGAATTTCTACCATACGAGTTCTATAAAATTACCTAAATGTACGATTCACATTATGTTGGTGGTATTCAAGCACTTATGGGCCGCTATGATTTGTGCATCCTTCACCTCTTACTCTTGGAAATGAGGGTTCCCTTGGTTGTTCTTGAGGTTGATAAGCGGATCATTTTCAGCTAGTGACCTCATCTGATGTTCTTCTTTTTAAGTGTAGTAATGGTGATGCTTCGTCACTTATCTCTAAGTCCTTCATCAACTCATCAATCTCTTCCAATTATTATTTATTGCATTCTTAGAAGAAGATCATCAAATAACAAGTGTATAGGATTCTTCAACTAAAAGTGTTCTTTTGTTGAAGACTCTATACGCTTTGAATGTGAAGAATAACCAAGGAAAATTATTTCACCTGATTTGGCATCGAATTTTCTAAGGTTGTCTTTACCATTATTAAGAACAAAACATTTACAACCAAATGGATGAAAATATGCAGGATTTGACTTTCTCTCTTTGAATAACTTATAAAAAGTTTTCTTGAGGATTTGTCGAATCATAGCCCTATTTATGATATGACATGAAGCATTAACAACCTCAATCCAAAAATATCTAGGTAAATCATGTTCTCACAACATAGTCCTAGCCATTTCAACGAAGACTCTATTTCTTCTCTCAACAACTCCATTTTGTTGAGGGATCCTAGGCGCATAAAAGTTGTGATCTATGCCATGATCATTTCAATACAATTCAAAATCCATGTTTTCAAATTCTTTTACATGATCACTTCAAATGCATGCAATTGCAAAACCTATTTGGTTTTGCAATTTTCTAATCAAGTGAAGAAATGATTTGAATGCATCATTTTTGTATGCAAGAAATAACACCCATGTAAATCTAGAAAAATCATCAATAATCACAAAGCAATAGTATTTACCTCCTAGACTAGTTGTCTTTGCAGGACCACACAAATCCATATGCTACATTAATTGTAAAGTTATAGAGGTTGAAACAACGTTTTTCAGTTTAAAACACACATGAGATTGCTTGCTCTTTGCACATGCATCACAAACATGATCCTTTTTTAAAACTAGTTTGGGCAAACCATTTACCAAATTCTTTTTAGAATGTTTTGCAATGACATCCATTCTAGCATGTCCTAACTTTCTGTGCCACAACCAATTATCTTCTTATTTTGTAGAAAAAAGACAAAGATCCTTGGATGCAATGTCACCAAGGTGAACAACAAACACATTTGAATGCCTATAACCTATAAATGCAATGATATTGGTGCTAGACTCAACAACCTCACAACACATGGATTGAAAAACAATTTTAAAACCTTTGTCTCACAATTGACTGATGCTTAATAAATTTTGCTTCATCCATCTACAAGCAACACATCATTTATGGTTAGACTTATTACCAATGGAACCAATGCCAATGACTATTCCTTTTGAGTTGTCACCTAAGCTAACATTTCCTTTATCCTTCAATTTTAATGTAGTGAACAAACTCTTTTCTCCTATCATATGTCTTGAGCATCCACTATCAAGGTACCACTTGTTTGTCCTTTGTTTTCTTGTCTCAAGACATACCTACAAAACAAAAGTTTTATATGCTTTTTGGTACCCAAATGGTCTTGGGTCCATTAGAGTTAGTCTTAAGCATTCGTTTAGGAATCCAGACCTTTTTACCACAATTGGTCTGCCATTCCTATGGCCAAGATATTTACAATGACTACATTTTTTATGAAGTGCGTTTGGATTAATGGAAGGTTTAAAAGATTTGTTGAAAGGTTTTTCATTTGAAAACTTGTTGTAACCTAAACCTTCTTTGTTGAAAGCACATCTTTGTGGCAACATCTTTGTGAAGTAGACATTTCATCCAATCTCTTACTTCCTAAAGTAAATTTTTTTAAAATTTCTTTTTGTTGTCAAGTTCATTTTTGACACTAATGTTTTCCTTTTGAATAATTTCCAAGGATGGTTTTTAAAACATCCAACTCTTTTGTTAGAGACATTTTTGTTAGAGTGTATGCCCTAGAGCCAATCCATTTTGTAAATATTGACTCTTGTAAATAATGTTTATAATTAATAAAGGCATTTTATACATTATGTAATTCGTATTTTTTGTATGTTATAATGTATGTCCTTAGAATGGTAGAATCGTGACAAGGCTATCGAGTGTTTCAAATCTCAATAGTGAGGACACTATGATCACATACGATGGTTATTCTAGAATCGTCCATAGCCCTAGTATTATTCTGAATAAGGATACAAATAATACGATAAGACTATCATAGTGTTGAACAATCTTGTCGAAAGACAGTAACTAATCTCACTTGTCAATATTGTTTGTCGACAATTTGGTGCAACATATGGGTGCTTATAATAGGCGAGTTCACTTGACAAACCCACCAGAGGATTCCACATAGATGGTAACCCCAGTGTCTATGGAATAAATCGTCTAACGAATGGTGGTGCATGTGATCCTGTAATGCTCTCTTTCTAGCTAGTATACTCGTAAAATAATCACTAAAACTCGTTAAAAATATATATAAGAAAATACACATATATATACGAGTAGTAAAGTATGGGCCCATATTTAATTTTTCATTATATACAAATATTTACAAAATATTCTCAAAAATAGCAACTTGACAGTGTAGCCCAACCCTTCCACTACGTGACGTTCCGAGCAACCGCAACTCACCTATTACCTGCAAAACATTAAAAACAACGGAGTGAGCACTAATGGCTCAGTAAGTAAACCCGCTATGCTACCCCTCTCTCTCTCCGTTGCTTAAATCCTGAATTTTCTTTCCTTACAACTCATGTCCCGAGTATTCTCTATTCTTTTTCTGTTCCTCGCTCTGTTCTTTCTCTATTTTTTCTCTGTTTTCAATCTTAAGCTTCTATAGGTAAGATCCTTGCACTAAGAAGTGAATTTTAGCTTTTAAAGTGTTGATTTTGATGGTTTATGCTCATAGGATTTAAGAGAAAGAGAGATTCTAGTGGAATTACTCAAGCACAAGGTAAGTAAATCCTACCCTAAGTATGATTTAAGTTATGTGGTGTAGAGAACTTTCTTTATGCATATATATGTATTATATGTATAATTGTTGATGGATTTGGTGTTGAATAATGATTAGAACCTATCCATGAGACGTTGTGTTGGTGTAGTTGTTATTTGAAAATGAGATTTGGAAGAATTGAAGTGAAAATTTTGAAGTGTGTATTTTGGGCAGATTTGGTGTTAATTATGGAAGAGTTTATTCCAAATTTTTGGTGGCCTAAAATAGAGATAGAAGTGTAGCCAAATTAGTGTTGATTTGTGCACATAAATTGTTTGATGAAATGCCAAAGAGAAGTGCTTGTATGAGAATGATTATGTGTTACTTTGGGATGAGTTTGTAGATGGTAGAGAATGACATGTTTGCATTCCATAATGCATAATTGCATTTAAATACAAATCCATGCCTCAACCGAGTCTGATCAGCAAGAATAGAAAGAAAGAATAGAAAAGAAAGAAAGAATAGAAAGAAAGACTAGAAAAAAAGAAAGAAAAAAAGAAAGAAAAAAAGAAAAAGAAATTGAAAACATAATAAGAAAAATAGAAAAGAAAATGCATAATTTATGCATTTGTGCATTTGCATCATGAATATGCATAATACCATGCTCATTATCATGGGTAGTGAAAAGTGTCGTCGTACGCTCCACTGACTTAACCACTCATCTGCTACTAGTGGGTCCACTGTACCCCTAAATTCTTACGGCTAGTGTTGACTAGGCAACCCATAAATCAGCTCAATATGATTCTGCACTACTGGGGGTACTGGCCTTTCTCTCTCCTCTCTGGGGATCAGTACAATCACCGAGGTCTCAACTCTCTTCGGTACGGAGCCTCCCCGATTTCTGCCAAGACTTGCTGTATAATATTACGAATCCTCGCTTCATCGAGGACAGGGGGAGTAGATTCTAGAGGGTTGGAAGGTTCACTTGTGCTCATTTGCTTCCTACTGCTTCCTCGGGTTCTACGTCTCATCTACATAAACCAACACTTTTAGTCAACTCAATCAACTCATCTACTACAAGTAAGGAAAGAAATAACTTATAGCTTTCGTCTACGGAACATCAACTTGGTAGGATTGTCACACTGTCAAATCCCAAAACCTTTGCTCTGATACCAAAAATGTAATGCTTTCTTTCTTGCTAGTATACTCGTAAAATAATCACTAAAACTCGTTAAAAATATATATAAGAAAATAAACATATATATATACGAGTAATAAAGTATGGACCCATATTTATTTTTTCTTTATATACAAATATTTACAAAATATTCTCAAAAATAGCAATTTGACAATGTAGCCCAACCCTTCCACTGCGTGATGTTCCGAGCAACCGCAACTCACCTATTAATTACAAAACATTAAAACCAACGAAGTGAGCACTAATGGCTCAGTAAGTAAACCTGCTATGCTACCCTTCTCTCTCCGTTACTTAAATCCTGAATTTTCTTTCCTTACAACTCATGTCCCGAGTATTCTCTATTCTTTCTCTGTTACTAGCTCTGTTCTTTCTCTGTTCTTTCTCTATTCTTTCTTTATTTTGCTCTCTGTTTTTCTCTCTGTTTGCTAATATTTTTTTTCACTACCCATGATAATGAGCATGGTATTATGCATATTCATGATGCAAATGCACAAATGCATAAATTATGCATTTTCTTTTCTATTTTTCTTATTCTATTTTCTTATTCTGTTTTCTTTTTCTTTATTTCTTTCTTTCTATTCTTTCTTTTCTTTCTTTCTATTCTTTCTTTCTTTCTTTCTTTCTATTCTTGCCGATCGGACTCGGTTGAGGCATGAATTTGGAGCCTTGGCCGTGTGAGAATCCACTCAAAAACACCCAAAACCTATGAAATTCCTTTGAAGAAGAATTGAAGAATTTGAGAGAATATGGAGGTGAAAGTGGCGTGCAAATGGGTAAGAGTGACTAGGGTTTCACTCTTCAATTTGATATAACATAAAAATTATATATTAGTTTCCCATTTTGCCCTTGCACTTTCTTTAAAATTTCATCTATGTCCCTTTGTCAATTACCATAATGCCCTCATTTTCATTGCATTCTCCATGAAATTTTATCTCTTTTCACTCCCCACAATTTCAACTAATTTTGAGTGAAAAGACCATTTTACCCTTAACACAAGTTTAAGGCATTTTCTTCACATTTTCTCAAAATAACTTTAGCAAAAATCAACTAAAGGTATAAAAGCATAAATTAAATTACATACCTCCATGTGGGCGTTACAGATCCTTAGACTTAAGATCATCGGAGTGTCTTGTGCATCAATTGGTGTAGTTTAAAACTAGCCCAACGTAGTTGTATTCTGAGCTATTAGAATGGTAGTGATTGGCTACATCGAGAAGTGTATCAAGACTATGGTGGATTGATAAAGGATTCATCACTCCCGAGTACGGTAGAAATTATCTCATTGAGCAATTTGGTAAATGACAACGACACTAAATCTGTGGCCACAGAGGGATTGAGTTGTAGCTCAATCCAATCTAATTCCGGTCATTGATCCGATAACCAAATACCGAGATATCTAAGATATCCGAGGTTGACACTACTTTTGTACCTCGACCCTAATGAGATAATAGATGATGAAAGGATTGGATTGCACGGTAACTATATCGTTGATAAGTAAGTTGTTTCGTTGAATCCGAATCTATCGGGTGGCCATGATGCCTTGCTAGAGACCAATCTTGGTTTGTGTTTAGTAAGATGATTAATTGGGTGTCAATCACGATACTACTCACTGTCATTATGATGAGGAGCCTTCAGATCACACACATAAAAGATAGATTAAGGATAAATGAGCAAGAAGGGTATTTTCGTCTTTTAAGATGAAAGGGTATTTTGGTAATCTCACAGTGCAATTAAATTTGCTGAAGTTATTGCCTATATTTAATTTCACATGGAAATTAAAATAAGTGAGATTATGTATTTAAATATATATATTAATAAATATATATGTTTAAATGTTATATTAGTATTAATATTAATATTTGAATAATATTAATGTTAAAGATAATTTAAAATCAAATTCAAGTTTGAATTTGAAATATAAAATTGCATATATATATATGATTTTGTTTTCCGTGTGTAAACCCCATCGGCAACTTACAATTTTCTCAGTAGACACAATCAAAATCTTTCTTGAGTTTCTCTGATCACTCGAGTTTTTTATGCTCATTTTCAAATGACACATTTGTTTCCTTAAAACATGTTTTTTTGAAGAGACCTTTTCAAATTCTTCAATTAAGGTCTCAAATGCACGTTGTAATTCATCAAAAGTATAAGGTTCATAGTCATTTACCTTAGATTCGGATTCTTCTTCTGAATCATATTCCTTTGCCATGAGACAAAGGTTGACTTGCTCATCATTTGAGTCGTTTTCATCGCTAGAGTCATCACTTTTACTCCATGTTGCGGCAAGAACTTTCTTCTTGTATTGCTTGTCCTTCTTGTCCTTCTTTTTCCACTTTAGTTGAGGACCTTCTTGTCTAATGTGGCCAGACTTCTTGCATTCATGGCAAATTATGTCTGATTTGCCTCTTTCCTCATCATTTCTTACTTTGAACTTCTGAAAATTTCTACCTTTAAACTTCTTGTTCTTAGCAAGGAATTTGGTAAATCTCTTTATCAAGTGATTTATTTCTTCTTCTTCCATAGAGGAATCACTTTCCTCCTTTTCTTTAGTCATCTTGAGAGCAATCTCCCTCTTTGGTTTGCTTTCCTCCTCCTTGGGTTTTCTCTTCATCTCAAAGGTTAATAAGCATCCAATCAACTTATCTATTTGCATATTGGTTAGATCCTTGGATTCTTCAATGGCTATAACCTTCATTGTCCAGCTCTCCAATAAAGATCTTAGAACTTTCTTTACCAGCTCAATCGTCTTGAATCTCTTTCCAAGACCTTTAAGATCATTCACCAAGTTTGAAAATCTTTTATACATGTCAGTGATGCTTTCTTCACTCTTCATCTCAAACAATTCATATTCTCTAAACAACATCTCTAGCTTTGATTCTCGCACTTGGCTTGTCCCCTCATGAGTTTATTTGAAGAATTTCTCAAGCTTCTTTTGTTGTCCCACAAGTGGAAACTCTTCCAAACTCGGTAGAATTAAGGGAACAAAATAATATGTCAAAGTGTTTTATCATTTAAGAGAACAAAATAATATGTTAAGAGAACATCTTCAAAATTTTGTTTTCTTTTTGGGAAATCTGTAGACCCAAGTCACTCAATAGGACAATTTCTTTGCTTTTAGGTAGCAATCATTGAGTTAGAAAGAAAGATTAACAAGTGAAAGTTGTTTAGATTGTTTGAATGCTTTTGCTTTGAAAATTTTGCAAGTTAGAGCGTCAAATGTTGATTCAAAAGAGTTCAGTTGGTTTATATAGAAGAGCAATAAAAAATAAATGTCATGCCTAGAAAATAGAAATCACATTTCAATCCACAACATTAGGCCAACCATATAGCATATAAGTCGATGGGATCACACGTGGCACCAGCGTTGGTTTTCACAACTGTCATGCAGTCGACTGAATGGCATATTCGTGGACTAGATTTTGGTTGATCAGATAAATAGGGCAAAATAGATTTGCTTATGTTCAATCTGGATGAGTTAAACTACAAAGATTTAGAACTCAAAAATATCAATTTAACCCGCTAATTTTGAAATTTTGACATTTAGCCCAAAATTGATAAAAACAACATTTGGCTGCCAATTTGGTTGCCTGGATGGGTTACCTTGGAAAAGAAAAATTAATGCCCATGTTTTGAAATGTGACATTTTAACACAAATTTGAAAAATCCAAAAATAAGTTTTTGAGAGCTTTCACAAGTAAACGACATTTTCTAACCAAGAATTATGCTTTTACAAGTAAAATCAATTACAAAGAAAAATACCTAGACTCTTCTTGAAATCTTCAAAATTATTTATATAAACTTTGTCTTTTTCCATTATGGATAATCATATAAATGCAGTGAGAAATTTTCTTGTCATCTAGGTGCACACTTAAGCAAGAGTCATTAGCAACCATGCTTAGGGGCATATTATTTTGTTGTGAGCACAATGACTCTTTGAGTCGACAATAATGGAGGGCTTGATATTGATGCTCACTTTTGTTAAAGAAGCCCAATAGGGCTCAAATGAGCCCCATTGAAGAATGAACTCAATGAAAGGAATTTCAAAGCCTTACAACACTTCAACAAAGCCTATTAGGCTAGATAAAATGAACATCTTCAAATTTTTGTTTTCTTTTTGGGAAATCTGTGGACCCAAGTCATTTCAGATCTGCTATAGCAGGTAAGCAAGTCCAATGGAGTTTATTAAAAATTGAAATGTTACTATGAGTTAGGCCCACTTGAGTTGACAATAATGTTGAAAGGCTTAATGTAATAAGCTTCCACTAAAGTCGACGTGTATGACTATAATTAGTAGGATTAATAAAATAATTAAAAAAAGTACAGGCATTGAAATCATGTAAAACTTTAGTTATATTTATTTATTAAGACTTCAAATAATAAAAATTTTTGCATCCCCATCTTCATTCCCATTTCAATGTAAATGCCACTTTAAAGTTTCAAAAATAACATCCTGTTGTTGTAATAAGCTTCCACTCAACTTGATATGTATGACTATAATTATTAAAATTAATAAAGTAATTAAAAAAAAAGTACATGCATTGAAATCATGCAAAACTTTAGTAATACTTATTTTTTCAAACTTCAAACAATAAAAAAAAAAAAAAATTCACCCCCATATAATATTCTGTTCTTTTCACTTTTATTTTACTTTTTCTGTTTAATGATTTCTTCACTGAAGCTCAAACCTAGGTATCTCTCAATTATGTTGGCTTTTGACGTTATGCATTTGTTGTTAGTTTTAGGCAGTGGCTGAGTCAAGATGTCAAATGGGGACGCGGGGGGAATACAAGTAAAAAAAATTATGCACACTAAATTTTGACGTGTTAGTCTTCTTTTCATTAATGTGTATATTTTAACTTGTTAAAGTAAGTCTTAGCACAAAGAAAGCTACCAAAATTTTGAAATTAAACCATAATCACAGCTTCAATTGGTCACCGCTACTTGGCTGGTGCAACCAACAATTAGCCACTGCTGCCTGGCTGCCGCAACCAACAATCAGACATTGCGGCTTGTTGCCAATCAGGTCTACTTTTGGAGAGTTTGAAATGGGTGTTTATAGTGTGCAAAAATGGTTGTTAATAGTGTAATCATCGGATTTACAATGAAATCCCCACCAACGTTCACCTCTAATGATGAAAGGGATGTTCCCAAGTGTTGTGAAAAATCACAAGTACATGAATCGAAAAAGTAATAAAACAATGAGAAAAAAGTCGTTCCTACAAGAATTGTTTAATTCGTTAAGTACCGAAATTAACTAAATTAAGGAAATCAAAATAAACTATAAAGGCAATTTTATAAAATTCAAATGTATGAAACACTGAGCATAAATTTCACCATAACTATTCCAATTTAATTCTATAATTCATGCTATTAAAGAATATTGACAGTTGAAAAACCCTAATTTTTGTTGTTTTATTTTTATTTTTTATAATCTTCTCAAGTAATATAAAAAACCCCACACACATTAACCCACTATATCTCTATGTGAATTAAAATGTATGAACCCTCATTAAGATTAATGGTAATTCATAGATTGCTTGCACAAATCATATTAGTACATCTATATTTCCCATGGAACTTATGACATTTATTACAAAAATACATAAATCACCTTTTGATTTCTCAAACCAATTAAATATTGGTATATATTTAAAATTATTAGACACGGTAATAAACATTCAATATGAAATATTAAACTTTAATTAACACAAAATTATATAATTAAACTTTCATTGTTAGGCTACACCATACTCCTAACATAAAAAAATTAGTTCATCATCAAATTAAGAGAAACCAAAACAATATTCATTGCTATATACTAAATTAAAAAGAAAAATAAGAAGAAATCCTCAAAATCCCTAGCCCAAGATGAGTCAATTTGCTCTGCTCCGACTCTTGCATTATTTTTTTCTCCTCCTCTAATTTGAATAAAAAGTAAGCCTGATATAGGCTAAAGTAAAAATAAAACCCATTATTTACACTTTTACAGAATAGGAATTGGCTTAAGAAAATAATTTTAATAAACATATGGGCCCACGTCATTAAATGCAAAACGACTTTTTCATATTCCTTACCGTGAAAGCATTTGAAATTTAGGGCAAAAATTCACTTTGGCCCCTTTAATTTATTATTCTCTGTTACGCTCTGACAATTCCTCCTGGGCTTCCTCTTTTCTTGGATCTTCAATTAAGCTTACTTATTCTCCTCAAAATGGCTTGAATTAAACACTTTTCTTATGCTTGCGGATTTATTCACCTAAAAAAAAAAAAAATTTAATTAAATAAAACAACTAACAAAATATATTTAAGGGTAATAAATATGATATAAAATGTACCCAATATTAAGCCTGTTGGAACCAGTGTGGATAGTAGTTCTAATTTGGTTGTTAGATAGTTTTCGTTTGCTTTTTGTATATGTGAGAGTTTTTGTTTTGGGATTTATTTGGAAAATGTAAAGGAAAAAGAGATGAATTTTGATTTGATTTGTGTATGAGTTTACTGTTTTGGTCCTTGAATTTGTCCCTAATAGTTTTGCTCTTAATTTGTGTATAGATTTCGATCATTGTTGATGCTTGATTTTGACACCAGTGACCTCGCACGTGCAAAGTGATAAGAAATTCTTAAAAATTACACATAAACTATTATGAGAGTTGATTAAGGTAGTACTGTTATCACAGTTGCATGCAAAGACGTAAAGTAAATGAGACAATAGGAGTTTTATAGTGGTTCGGATATTTAAAGTGAATCCTACATTTACTGTTTTAGTTTATATGAGTGAGTTCCTGGTTATTAGCTAAGATTACAAGAGGTTGCGAACTACGATCTAGGTTATAAGTGCTTGGTGTTCTAAGTGTTTTTAGAGAATATCAAGTTAGTCTCTTTCTTGTAGGGTGTCTTTGCTATTTTCTTTGTTGAATTCAAAGTATCTGATCCCGATTTTATGAAGAGATCTGCCTATTTATATCCGCTGGGCTCAAGGTAATTATTACATATCTACAAGTGGGTTGGTACCGTGCAAATCTCTCATGCCTTCCCATTGGCTGAGAACTTAAGAAATATCCTTAAATTAAATAAGGCTTGGATAGGTGTGCGAACCAAGTTCATTCATAGACAAAGCTTGAATCGACTAGGTTTTTGACAACTATATTCTCTCTGTCTTGGGAGATGTGATAGACTTTTGACAACAAAAAACCTTCTTAAACTCTGATTGGTGATCGCTGACATCAACTTATGTCAACCTTGATTTTTTAGGCATAACAGAAGCTCCCTAGTTCTTGAGATTCAAGGAGTTGGATCTTGAGAACTTTCATGATTATGCAGTGGCCTGACTTGATTTCAAAGATATTCACCTGAGCTGAAAGCTGAGGGGTGATCACATTGATGTGGACGACCTGATACTGGTTGTTCAATTTGATCTCTTATATTCTATCTTGACTTGCGACCTGGAGGTAGGTCGTGAACTATGACTTGAGAGTAAGACATGGGACTTGATGTGATTGTTTTACTAAGATCCACTAACCTTAGCTTGATCTTGCATCAAGACATCGGAGAATGCTTCAAATTTTGACTGTCTTTCACGACTTGGGAAATTTGGATTTTCTCGTGGTTGAAATTTCTGAACCATCTTGTTTGGTGTTCGTGTTTGGCATGTTGAATAAATGCCTTTTTTGAGTGACCTCTTCAGATGTTATTTGTCATATTTGACAGCTGGCTTAGTCAATAAAGTAATCTTTATCTAACAGATGTGTTACAGTACACATTAAATGTCAGCCATGAACATTAAATGCTAGTCATGCTGAAACAACATTCTCTTTTGGCGCAATAAATGCGAGTGAGGGCGCATTAAATGCGGAAGAGATAATTACGCCGGCAATTGACGTTCTTGATAAGGGCTAACGTCAGTTGGTTTTTTGAGAGGTGTGGAAATTACTCTTCCTATGGATCGATGACATGTGGTCGCAATCTACAGTTAAGAATCAACTTTCACCCAAAAATTGCTTATAAAGGAGCTGTATCGTCACCTTCTTCGCATAAAAAACCCTAACTTTGCCCTAAGTTTTAGAGAACTCGAATTTTTTCAGAGAGAAAACACCATTTTCTTGCTCTAAAAAAACTCTTTTCTCCTTCATCAGTTCATGCAAACCCAAACGCTACGATAGAGCACTCATAACTGCCATGACTATAAAAAAATCGCAGAAATGTGAAAAAAAAAGAAAAGGTAAAAGAAAGAAATTTCTTTACCTCACAGTCGCCGAAAATGGGTCATCTGACGTAATGGAGGGTTCACATGAACTTATCATTAAATTAAATGGAGCTTGATAGGTGTGCGAACCAAATTTATTCATAGACAAAACTTGAGTCGACTGGGTTATTGACAACTATATTCTCTCTATCTTGGGAGATGTGGCAGACTCTGGACGGCGCAAAGCCTTCCTACACTCTGATTGGTGCTCTCTGACATCAGCTTATGTCAATCCTAATTTTTTAGACATAACAATAACTTTGTGTAAAGTTATTATTAGTCTGTTTGGATAAAACTTTGTGTTGGGCGGATTTTGGCTACTTTGTACAAGGTTGTGGTTGCTTTGTGGCAAATTTGTAGTAAATTGGTGGTCGATTGTGGTGAATTTCGACAGATTATGGTGGACCGTGGTGGGTTGTGGCAGATTGTGCCACTTTCAGCCCTTGTGGCTAGTCCTGGCAGATTGTGGCACTGTCAAGCCTTGTGCCAGTGCTAGGGTTTCATCGAAGAAGATGAAGAAACCTATATTGCTTCTAGGGGTGTGTTTATTTGAAAACTAAAAAAAGTTTAGCAGCTGAAGTGATATTTTCTAATAAAACTCAATTTGATTTAAATTTTATGAATAGTAAAAGGATAATAAAGTCATTTATATATTTTTAAGTTGACTTTATCAAACATCTTAATGCTAGTGGTGTTTTAAATCGTTTTCAATGATGGTTGTGTTGTTTGATTTGGTACATTCCAATATCTCATAGGATGGATGATATTAAATTATTGTTGATTTACATACACACACATATATATATGTTAACGTTTAGGGGTAATGGTTTTTGTTGATCTTAAATCCTTATTTCCGTAGACAATTGATTTTGGCCTTTATATATGTTTAACTTTTAGGGGTAATGGTTTTTGTTGAAAGCTTTATTTTATTTTTCATTTCAAATTTATTTTTGCTTAAATCCTTATTTCCGTAGACAATTGATTTTGGCCTTTATCTTTATAATTTTAAAACTATGATGAGGGTAATAATGGCCAATACAAAGTAACTTACTGCATGTTTAGCTTAATATTTTTATCTGTATTCTGGATCCTATTCTCCAAATAATGTTTGGCACAGTATTCTAGAAATATTATCCTATTTTTTTAATTACATTTAAACCCCATAAGGTTATTAATTTCACTAAAAACCCCCTGAAAAAAGTTTAAAAATTAACAAAAACACTCTCATCAACCCAACTTGTCAGATTCCGGCAACCACCGTCGGTGATAACCAGAATCTGTACAACGGCCTAACTTCAGACCAGAAATGGCCGGAAGTTCACCGATGTGGCCTTTTCCGGTTAGATCCACCACGGATCTGGCCGGAAAAGGCCAGATTTGGCCGTCAGCGACGGCCAAAGAAATGGTCGTCATTGACAGAAAACGACGGCCAAAGATGGCCGTCGTTTGGCCTTTTTCGGCCATTGACGGCCATAACAGACCGTAGATCTGGCCGGAAAAGGCCATAACGACGTGTTACGGCACAGATCCGACCGGTTTGTGCCGTAACGAAATTTTTCGGCCAGATTCCGGCGGTGGTGGCCGGAATCTGACACTGCAGGTGGTGGGGTTGTTTTTGTCATTTTATATGTTAGGGTCTTTAGTTAAATTAGTAAACCTAAGGGCTTTTTCACAAATTTTTAAAATTTACCTCGTAATACTCCCCTATTCAATAACCCAATACTATCCCTAAAATCCTATCCAAAATACTAAACCAAACGCACCCTTAGATATCCTTATCAACAAGGTCAAATATGTATATTCATATTTAATAAATACTTCAAATGTAAAACATTGTTTCTTAAATGTGTCCTGGCGTCACTCATGATTTGGGGTTTAAGTGTTAACCTCATGATATTTTATGAGCACCTGTTCAAATTAATATTTTAGGGGTTGTCCGTGTTATTAACCCAATATATTTATTTTGGTATATATATATTGTGATTCAAAACTTTAATTTAATTTTTTGATTTTCTTTGCCGTCGTTAATTTTTATTATATAATAAAGATAGAAATATTGAATTGTTATTAGATGTAATTATTATTAACTTCTCTTTTATTAGTTAACAAAAATAAATGGTTCACATAAAGTCTAAAATTATATATATATAGTAAAACAATTTAACTATGAGATTTTGGATGATGATTTATTTATTTATTTGAAGAACACGTAAATAGTTAGTCAACTTTTGAAATATTAAAATTTATTTAAGGTCAATGTTATGGATTAATAATTTTGATTAAAATCTGTAAGTTTGAATTCTAAGCGATGAAATTGAAATAAGAAATTTAAGAGTATTATATTACAATTTATTTAGTAAATTAAAAATCTAAAATTAGACATTAAAGCGATGTTAACCAACGAGGATGTCGCTGTTCATTGTTTAATGTGTTTGAATGATGCAGGCGAAAAAAGAAAAGATTGAGTAGGTAAGCAGTGGGTTGCGAAGGTTGACTTTTAATAGCTACAGCAATGTCCAGTCAAATCCACGTGTGCCCCACACTTTTCACTCCTTATAAAATTTGGTTTAACTTAATTTTCCCCTCAGGTATCATAAATAACAGTTTACCCCTTATCTTTAGCATTCCGTTGGGATTTTGGTGTTTAATTCAACATATTATGTGTAAAATGTATGAGATTTGGATGTATATAGCCAACTCAATAATCATACATTTTTAAAATATCTATGTCTCATTTAAAGGGAAAATAAAACCATAAAATCTAGTAACTTACAATTATATCCTTAATAAAACAAAAAGTAACATATTCTTAATATATAACGTTTGACTATATTAATTATCACTAGATAGTCTGATGATAAAAGAGTAAAAGAAGGTTTCATAAGCTTACGAGTTATAGTTCCCACAGGCCTTAATACGGGTGGCTACAATTTCAAGATTTGGAAGATTAGTTGAAGTGCGTACAAACTGACCTAGACACCATTGGTTCCAAAAAAAAAAAAAAAAAAAAAGTTTGACTATGCCAAACTATACAAGAATTAATAATCTATCATTTAACAATATGATTTAATAGTCTAATTAAAGCATACTAAACTTGGTAGTCTAACTTATTTTGACTTTTTTCCTTGTCATTTTTCATTAAGGGCAACTAGATTAACTCACATGAATTTATGACTAAATTTTTCATTTAATCAAAGTCTTGAAATTCTGGGAACTAAAATTATTAAGGATGACTATATATAGGAATAACGGAATAAATTAGTTCGATGACGGAAATACTAACGGAAGAGTGACTATAAGGTGTAACTTGTCATTTGAGATACTTGAGGGGGGGCAAGATGTGCGCATACCTTAGGGGAAAATTGTAATAAACTCACTAATTATTTCAAGGCAGTCTGCTTCTTCTTCCAGGAAGCTACACATTCACATTCACATTCTTGTTTCAATCTAAAAACTAATAGCCTTTTCTTTTCAACTACAACTTCAACTTCTTCTAGAAGTATAAAAACTCCACTGTACCACCTACACTTTTAATATAATCGTTAATTTTCTTAGGTCAAATAAAGTAGACGTGCTCAGTTCAAAGTTTGAAAACAAGAAATTTATATTCATATATAAGCCAAAATTATCTCCATCTTTGATTGATTGATTAATTCTTCTCTGTGTAATCATGGAGGAGGCTATGAGAGCTTTAGGTAAAGGCTTTGATTTTACTAGTGATTTTAGGGTGAGATTTGCAAAGGGAAGTAATGGAGTTGGAGGAAGATTGGTGGTTATTGATGAGGCTAACAAAAGAGACATTGTTACTCCTCCTGGTGTTACTATCAAAGGAGTTTCTGAGGACATTCGTATCGATAAAGGGGATCGAATTCGATTTAAATCTGATGTTCTTGAATTTAATCAGGTACATGTTTTCTTTCTATATAATTCTAATTCAATTTCTTTAGTATGTGTTTCTGATGTTTGTTTGATTTGGTTGTTTTATGCAAATTGCAAAATATTTGGTCCTTGGGAATAATTTTGCAGTGGTTAAAGTTTGGTCGAGAGCTGAAATTCTGATATTGTGCAAAGTTTATTGATAGAAGTTTGTTTTAGGTGTGTGATTGATGGCTAATAAGATTGTTGAGATATGTGCAGCAGGTTATTTGATTGATATCAAGAATCATAGTCAATTGTAGTGGCTTCATGTAAATTTTTCCTGCAGATAACTAAATTAAGTGACATTTCTTGGTGATGTTGGTTCGATAGCAACAGCTGCTGTTCCTATAATAGTTCCTTTTATTGTATTTGTTTCTTGACAATTTGTCCACTAAGGGGACAATTTGTCCACTAAGGGATAGTCTATGTGGGTGTTTTTTATGGTCTTCAAGCATGGTTCTTCTGCTGAATCGATTTTGTTTGCTCAAGAATGATTCTCCTCTCAGGCTATTTCGATAGCATGATTATTGAAAGTGTTCACCCAGATTCTTTTTCCTTTTCTAAAAATAAATAGCTTGACGATTCTTGATTGTTGCTGGACTTACTTTAATGCTAAGTCTTATCTCTATGGTTAATGACATTCAGAAGGTTTTAAAGGGGTGCATATCCTGATAGCAAATAGATATTATTGTACTTACAATAACATCAGAAGTTCTCTTTTCAGAATGTGGGGTGCTAGTTCCTATATATATAAAATTTGCCTAGTATACCTGAAAGCATTTTTGGATTATTGTGAGCAAATGGCTTGCTGGCTATAGATGATGAGCTTATGATTTGGATATATTATTGTTTTTGAGGAGGCTAAGAACTCTGGTAATATGAACAAGTTAATGTTATATGCTAGGGTATTAGTTGTCTCTAAAGGGCTTTAGGCCGATATTAAAATAATTAAAGAGTGCTTATGACAGTGTAGTTTTATATCTATAGTGAAACTCAGCTTTGATGAATATGAATCATTTATTGACCTCAAAACATTTGATCTTTTCCTCTGTTTCTTCCTCTGATTTCCTCTATAAGAGGATCTTGAAAATTTCTATATCATCTTGTTAAGTAGAAATAGACATGAAAAGAAAAGGATACATGTTATAGACGTGAAAAGAAAAAGGTTACATGTTATAGACGTGAAAAGAAAAAGGTTACCAGATTGATGTCATCAAATTTTATCATTTTGTTTATATTCTCATCTATTAGATTTTTATCTCTCTTTTATTTATTTCTTTATTTATTTTTAAAGAAGGCTTACTTGTAGTCAGTTTTCTTACACATATGCTTCCATATCTTTCTTTCCTCGCAGATGTCTGAATTACTAAATCAGAGATCTTCAGTTCAAGGAAAAGTTCCATCAGGCTATCTTAATGCTATTTTTGATCTAAGTGGGGACTGGTTCCATGATGCTGCAGACACCAAATATCTTGCTTTTGATGGTTACTTCATCTCTTTGTATTATTTACACCTAACGACGTCTCCACTAGTATTGCAAGACCAGGTAAAGAAGTCAGTACCGGCTCACTGGGATCCAGCATTGTTGGCTAGGTAGGTTGTAAATACTTTAACCATTTTCTGGTGTTTATAAAGCTTCTTGATGCATTACAACATGGAGAAAGAATTAACTGTATGATATATGAAGAACATGACCTACATTTATGTTCTAGAGCTTGTCTTTGGATCATGTTTGCTTAAATTATGTCCATTGTGTTTCAAATCTGGGCTTATACATTTTTTTCATTTTTTTAGTGTAAATACATTTCTTCATCGTGGTATTATTATGTAAAAAATATTTGACTGTGTTTTAATGATTCCAGATCAAGCTTGTAGTCTATAAAAGTGAAATGGATATGAATATGGTTAAGATTCAAATATGCACTCCAATATGTCAATTCTTGAAAATGTATTATGGATAAACAAGTAATGATTTGTTTTATACATTTATGTTAAATATTTTGCTGTTAAAGATTATATGATGCAGCCTATCATTGTTTAGTTACAAATACATTCTGAATTGCATATCAAAAGATACATCATACACCCTTTCATAAGTTTATCTTACAATTGCATTCCTAACAAATGCTAAAAGTTGCTGTAGCTGAAGTTTAGCAAGTGTGTGATACACATTATAAGGTTTCAAGAAGTATCCAATACTCTTCTTGATTTATTAAAAATAGGAAAAAAAATTAAAAGAAAAAAAATTATGAACTTTAGATACTTTTGTTTAATACTTCTACATATCCAGGGGTATAAATATCTTATATTGTTAGTACACATCTGAAACTCGAAAATCTGTAAACTATTCCCTAATTCTGCAGCTTTCAAATTTTTTGAGATCTGTAAATGAAATCTCCATATCCCTAGTTTATGATTCTAACCTTGTTATATGGATCATATCCTAATTCAGAAGTTCCAAGTAGGAGCATCAATTCTGAATGGTTAATATATTGACAAGGGTAGGGCTTTGTTCAAGATTATTCTTATATTCCTGGAAGAAAAGGTCTTTCTCCACATGGATGTTTCACCTCAATTGAAAAGATTTATGCATATCCTGTTGTAGCAGCATCTTTTTTTCCTTGTCTTATATTCTATGCAAGGTTCATATTCATACTTATTGAATTCGTGTCATATTAAGTGAAGATTGCTCTTATCTACTTGAATCTGCAAAGTTCTAATGATAGTACAAGGTGAATTTTATACGTTTGAAAATTCCATAGCAGGTAATAGAAGGTTTTGAGATGGCAAAGAACTTTGTCAGTATAGTGATTGATAATGTCAAGTAGGTGGCAGTAGAAGATAAGAGTCACAGGTCTTACGTTGAAGACCTTTCATATACTCTTAAAGGAACATCCATTTTCTATTAAATGGTTTACAAAAATTGAGCTTTCATATTCATAATAATGCTGACCACTTTAATGATTGCCATGAGTTCAGAATAAAAAGGAGTTGAGCTTAACTTCATAGGAAAACTGCCTTTAAATATACCATTACAAGACCTAGATATAGCTCCTAAAGCAGCTATTTAATATGTGATTCAAGAAATTTTTGATTAATTATATACTATATGAAATGTTTTTTTTAACTAGGTCTCGAGGAATAGTGAATATTGATGTTTGAGAATTATAAATTGAATTTTGTTACCAAATTTTAATCATCCATTAAGATAAAATTGAGGAAGTGATTTTTGTTGTCATAGCCATGTGCTACAACATTTTGGATAGGAAACCTATTAATAGCACTTTCTTTGGAATTCTTTTTGCTTCACTTCATATATATATATATATATATATATATATATATATACACACACACACAATGAACGCATGAGTGTGTGTGTGTGTTGCATGTCCTAGTTCTTCATCTATTATATTGAATTTTCGATTGACTGTCCTTGATCTTATATTACCATGGCTTTTTATGTATTTTGATGCTAATCAATATTATTAGGCAGGTTTATCCAGACATATGGGACGCACATAATAGTAGGGATGGCTGTTGGAGGCCTGGATTTAATTTGTGTTAGACAGAAACCTTCTTCACCTATTCTGCCTGCAGACCTCAGAAGACACTTAGAGGACCTTGGCGATTATCTATTTTCTGACGGAAAAAGCCCCTCTCTACTACAAGGGAAAACAAGAGATGGCAAGCAAAAGGTATTTGTGCTGCACTTATAATTTAATTTCATTTTTGATCCATGTATATGATTTGATAAAGTCTAGTATTTCTATAGGTTCCCGAGGTTTTTAATCGTATTCTGAAGTCAAACACCATGCAGTTGACCAGTATTACAGAGACATCAAGCAAAGATGTAAGTCAAGAACTGTTTGAGAGCACATCTATTTGCTATTAATCATGTTAGAGGTTGTGGATCTTTATTATTCTCCTCTATCTTTTATTTGGACCAGGGACTCACTATCATTTGTTCTAAAAGAGGAGGAGATGTGTTCTTGCACAGCCACTCCAGTTGGCTCCAAACAGTTCCTTCTAAACCAGAAGGGATTCTCTTCAAGTTTGTGCCTATTACTTCTCTTCTTACTGGGATTCCCGGCAGCGGCTATCTTAGTCATGCAATTAACTTGTATTTGCGTTGTAAGTATTTCAATGCCATTTGACAAATTGGGAATTAATCATACATTTACTGACCCTGGTCCATTGCTCAGCCTCTGCCATTTTTGAAGTAGCACAGTTTAGATGGTTTATAATTGTATGTTAACTAGTTTCTGTGAGTGCAGACCCCCACATGAATACACAAACAAACACACCCATAGATACACAGGAAGATTAAGGACAAGATTGTAATATGTTTTTAGGGTTTCAATACGAGAAGTAAAAAATTGCATCTGCACTGGTTCTATTTCTTTATCTTTTAAAGATAACATTTAAGGTAACTCAAAATCTATGTACTGGAAAAACAGAAAGTAGACATATTTGTCTGTTTCCCTTATTATGATATAGTCTTTCTTTCCTAGGTCATTGCTGCATTTATTTGTTATTTTTTTTCCTGAGTTTTACATATTCTAACAGTGTTAATTTTTTCATTAACTTTTTCTCTTCCTAGACAAGCCTGCTCCAGAGGATTTACAGTACTTCTTGGAGTTTCAAGTTCCAAGGCAATGGGCACCTATGTTCTGTGAGCTGCCTCTTCGCCATCAAAGAAAAAAAGATTCTTGTCCTTCTTTGCAATTTAGTTTCATGGGTCCTAAGATCCATGTCATCTCTACACAGGTACTAGATATTGAACAAAGTTATAATATTCAGTTGTTAGCTCAGTTTTGCATAACTACAGATTTCTGTTCAGGATAATGAAGTCTTCATTTTCTTGTTTGGGAATTAGATATTCTTAAAGCTAAAAGTGTTTGAAGTTCAATGACAATCTTAATAATGCTGAGTTTAAGAGTTTACATATGAAATAAGCTTGCATTTTCTATAGTACCTCTGTCAAAATTGTATTTTATACCAATATTGACAATTACTAAATCAGTAGTGTATCTGAACTAAAACTTAAGATTAAATGTTACCTATCCCACAGGACCCTATGTCTGAAATAAACTTGAAAACTGTTAAGACTGAATGTAAAATATCAATAGTGGTCTCCTTTCCATGTCTGGATAAAAGGCCTCACATCCTAAAGCTCCATAAAGGGGTAGGCTGCACTTTTTGGTCCCTTGAGTTTGGCTGGGCATTGCATTAATATTGTCTCCTTTGGTTAATATGTAAAAGTTTAAACGGAGAAGCATTTTGCATTAGGATTAATATGGATTAGGTTAGTATGATATGTATGATATAGATTAAATAATACTAATAATCCAAGCATTTACAGGAACTAACTGTTACTAATACTTTTTCAAATGTTTTAAGACATTTATTGGGATACGGGTGGTGGGGGTGGCGCACTGTTTCCTATACAGTCTATTTCTGGTGTTAAATTTTGTTCTGTCTATCAAACTTGATGAGGTTTATGTAATTTTTGATGGTGAGATCCACATTTTGATAACTACAGCAGTGTAAGTAAGGCACAATCCCATGGATCAGAAGGAGTGCCATGTAATTAGTTTATGCGGTGGTTGGATTGGCGTCTAATCTTTACATTCATGACATATTTTCTATGTACAAATGATATCCCTTCCAACCCTTCTCCCTTGTTATCTCGTTAACTTATAGCCCCTTACCCTGAGCTTATTTCCTTATCTTCCTACTGACAGTTTCACATTTGAGGCAAAGGACCCCATATTACAAGTCTGACACTTAAAAGCACTTGGACAATCCTATTGTTTACATCTCAAGAACTTTCTGGTTCGATATAGTTCTAGCCTTGTAAAATTGATAAACATGCTTTGAATTACGTTTTAGAAAGATATTTTTAGTATGTATGCAAACATATTAGGATATATATGGTGCATATGCATAGAGAGCCACTATATCTATGTTTTGTTTTGGCATGTTGAATTGAAATTGTTTTTAAATGTCACTAGTGACAAGTGTAGCTTGGTTTTATCAGAGTTCATCAATCTTAGTTGACATTGTTACTCAACTAGTGGTTCATCTCAAAGGTTTAATGAATTATAGAACTGCAGTTATTGATTTTGTACTCTAAATTCTCTTTCCCATGCCATTTCAGGTGTCAAGTGATCAAAAACCAGTTGTAGGCCTACGATTATACTTGGAAGGAAAGAAATGTGACCGGCTGGCATTGCATGCACAGCATCTCTCAAGCCTTCCGAATATTATGACCTTATCATCAGCTAACGACCCCAGGCCATTTCAATGGCGTGGTTCTGATGACTACAGGTTTAGTGACCAATTTTTAGAACCAGTCAAATGGAAGAGATACTCCAATGTATGCACATCAGTTGTTAAACATGATCCCAGTTGGTTGCATGGGGAGTCCTCCGGTGTTTTCATTGTAACCGGTGCACAGCTCTTGAGCAAGGGAAAGTGGCCGAAGACAGTGCTGCATCTTCGTCTTCTCTTCACCTACTTACCCAATTGCATGATCCGAAAGACAGAGTGGGCTGCTGCCCCAAGAAATTCTCAGAAATCTAGTTTCCTTACGAATCTGAGTACAACATTCACGTTTACCCAACGGAGCATCACAGGTCCTCAAAAGCAAGCTCCAGCTGTACTTAACTCTGGTGTCTTTCCGGATGGTCCGCCAACTCGGGCTTGCTCTGGAAAGGTACTTAAATATGTGGAGACTACCGAAGTTGTGCGCGGTCCTCATGATTCTCCAGGACATTGGTTGGTGACGGCTGCCAAGCTTGTGACTGATGGTGGTAAAATTGGTTTGCATGTGAAATTTGCATTGTTAGACTATTCTTGAGTTGTCTTTCATTGTACATATCGAGCCGAATTGGTTGTGATTAATAATTTCATTTCGTTTGCTTGTTTATATGCCTTTTTTCGTTGTAATTGAAGGTTGCCTGTAGAAATCTATGCATAGCTTTGTATAGAAGGAAACAACAAAGAGCTGACTGTATACCTAGTTAAAACTTCCTGTCGACAATATTCACGGTTTTCGATCATCATAAAAGTGTAGGGTCTGTTTGGTAGATTATTTGAAATGTGTTATTCCAAAAAAACTATTTTAAATTGAGTTGAGTTGGATTAAATCAAATAAGATAGATTATAAGAATGTGTTTGGTATAATATATGAAATTATATCAGAGTTGGATAAAATGTTGAAAAGTTGTGTGATACATTTTTGGTACTTTAGTCTAGCCATCCACAAAACAAATTTAGAGCAACCAACCAAAAATAAAGTCCAAACAACCCTGGCTCCATAGCTTTCATAGACCTAGGTAGAGATCAGTTCCAATTGGGCCTGATTGGGACCAATCACTCACGGGCTTGGGACTGGTCTTAGGCCCATGAGAAATTTTAGGGGTTTATGTAATTTTTAGGGGCTTGAAAATTTTATTTTCACCCTTGAGAGATTAGTAAATTTTCAATTAATTTTAAAAAATAATAATGTAATAAATAAATTAATGGTTAATTATAATTAATAATTATTTATAAATATGGGGATTTAAATTTAAAATTTAAAAAGATAATTTAATTAATTAATTTTAACATAAATGTAATATTCACACAATCACACTTCAGAAATAAACAATTAAATAAATTTTTTTTATTAAATTATTCATTGTCAACAATATTTATATAATTCAAATATGTGTTCCTGAAGAGTTCGAGTAGTTCGGGATCTTCAGGGTGCTGCTGTAGTCTTCTCTCTGCATGAGTATAATTCCGTAAACACGTTATCACTTCAATCATCTCATTGGTTAAAAACATCTTTTGTTTTCAACAATCCGGCCACTTGTTGAGAATGCTGACTCGGATGCAATTGTAGAAATCGGCACTGTAACAACTGCTGTAAACTAGTAAAATGCTTGCTTAATAATAATAGGAAATGGGCCCAAAACTTTTCTTTTTATTATATGTAATAAGTCTTCCATACACAAAGAGTATTATTTTACAACATGCCATTTAAAAGACAAAAACAAGGGAAACAGCGTAGCTATTGCTCCTCGCTTGATGACGCCCCTCCGATTGCATCATCACCTAGATCCTGCATCCACAAAGGAAAATGATGGGATGAGCACAAAATAATGCTCAGTAAGTAACTCTCTATCTGTCTATCCCCGTAACCATGTTTTCTTAGTCCCTTCCTCACACTTTCTTTCTATTGTTTTCTATTAACGTTATGACCTCATCTTACCGGAGGTACGGTCGGATGGCGTTCACACAACACCATCTCACTCTTCATAACTGTCAGGTGGAGTTCACACAGCACCAACCCGCTCTTAGTGACTACCGAGTGAGGATCACAAAGCATCTACCCAGTTTTCCTAACTATCGGGTGGAGACCACAAAGCATCTACCCGTTTCTCATGTGGTGACGATCACAAAGTATCAACCCATTTCTAATAACTATCGGGTGACAATCACAAAGCATCAACCCGTTGCTACTAAATATCGGGTGACGATCACACAGCATCAACCCGTTGCTACTAAATATCGGGTGACGATCACACAGCATCAACCCGTTTCCACTAAATATCGGGTGACGATCACACAGCATCAACCCGTTTCTACTAAATATCGGGTGACGATCACACAGCATCAACCCATCTCTAATGACTTTCTCTACTCTAGCACTTCTCATTCTCTCTACCCGTAGAGTAGTTGCATTCACAAAGTTCTCTACTCATAAAGCAAGTGCATACACAAAGTTTTCTACTCTTCTTAAGTCACTTCTCAATGCACAAATAATGCATATGGATGGTTCATCTCCATTAATGCACTTATGAAATGCCAACATGCAATGTTGCAAGAATTAAGGTTCACTACTCATACTTAAATCTCTACTAGGCATTTCATCAAACAACTCAAGTGCATAACAAGACTCTACTATAACAACAATTTTATGTCTTTCTCTAACCATCCAAAATGGGAGAAAACTCCCTCACATAGCCATAAATCCTATCATAGAATAACACTTCTAAAAAAGATTTCTCAATATCCTTCAATTCCATCTCAAACTACATTCCCAACCCACATCTCACTTCTCATAATCAAAGTGTATGAACAACCATAAAGCAATAATTATCTCCATTTAAACCTTAATAACATAGCATATCACATGTATATACATACACACATAATTGCAATTAACTCTCTATTCAAGAAAGTTCTCAAATCTCTACTTGGGTTGGGGTTTACTTACCTTGTGATGGAGAGATCTCACTAGCTCTTCCTCTCTCTTGGTTGCTTGATTTTTCTCTACCTTTTAAACAATTCAACCAAGAGACCTCAATATTCAAATATACATAAAATCTCACTAAACTTCACATCCAAAGCAAGAATCCCTACCTTAGGATATTTTAGATTGATCTTCTACCCCAAATCACTCCAAAAGCCCTCTAAAAATCCTTGAACAATTGGAAGAGAAGTTGAGAGAAAGTAAAAAGGAGAGTGGCGGTGGAGAAGAAGAATGAAGGGTTTTGCAATGACTTAATTCCTTTTAATACAATTTATGCACAAGCATTCCCATTTTGCCCTTACTCTTCCTTAGGAATTCCATCTATACCCTTTGATTCATTACAAACACAACCCCATATCAACATATTCTCCAAGCAAAATCCTTACATTTTACTCCCCACTTTTCCTACTAATTAGGGGTCGAATGGTCAAATTACCCTTAGGGGAGAAAATATCTAAAACTTAACCAACATTTTGGTCGACCCGTCGCCGTGGCGAAAAAGCTTCTGTCACCGCGGCGAAACTGTCCAGCAGCTTCCTCAGCTTTAACACCTCTTTGCCGCGGCGAAGATTCTTTTTCGCCCCGGCGAAGCCTGGAACACTAAACTTCTTCTATTTTCAACCAATTTCAAGGCAAGTATTCAACATACCACTCAATCAAAGGCCAATCAAACAAGTAATACTAATAAACCGACTCAAATAAGAACAAAAAGGAGAAACATTGGCTACGTACCTCAAGTGAGGCGTTATAGGCATAGATAAAATGTCACGTGCCATTTGGGTTACAATGGGGAATCGACTTTAATGTTGTTTCTACCATTTCTCCTTCTTCATCATGTATGACATGTCCATTTGTAGGTAACGATTCAACTCATTTGGTCCATGTATGTACAAGCTGGAGCTGTTACTTTCGCCGTTATGTTCCATATACGTCCACATGCTCGATTCTTGATAGTTGTCTTCATTAGGGTCTTGTTGGTCGTCTCTGCTGGACGTTCTAGTTCCATTGTACCTGCTCTGATATAAAGAAAAAAAGCTTTCCAATTTTTGGTTAAAGTTAATCAAATAATATGTATAATCATGTCCTAAATGCTGGGCTATCTAGTAATTATATAATTAACTACGTGTAATTTAAACCTAAGATCTACAACAAGGCCTAATCCATAAAAGAATGGAATATCTAACCAATATTTCTCGTATTTTTTTCCATCTTTGAAACAATTTCCATTAAGATGTCATTATATCTATATTTAAAAAACTTCAAGTATTGTAAAATAAATAGTGTCAGCATTATGTGTTGTATATAATAGTCTAAAACCTATCAATTTTTGTTGTAAACCCCAACCATGATCTAAGTAATGTATTGTGACAGTTAAAAAATTTGTTTTTCATCTACAAGCCCATATGTCTGAAGTAAGTGCAATAGATATATTCCTAAAAAATTTTGAAATTTGTTTTTAAGTTAAATATTTATTTGGTTATAAAGTTTTAGTATGTCTCTTCAACTTGTACTTCTACTAACAGGGGTATATGCTAGACAAAATGCAGTTCTAATCAAGTGAATAAAAAAAGGATTTTCAGATAAAGAAAGAGGAGAGTCCGTAGTAACTATGTATTTTGCTATTTCCTCTTGTGTTTGGAGTGCATTGTATTGCCATGTTGACATAGTTGAGGATTGTTGATTAAAATTAAGTTGAGTTTGAATTTGTCTACCTGGTCCGGTTGAAGATAAATCGGACAGATGCATTATTTTGGAGTGCTTCTTCTCCAAGTGTTGTTGCATCGTCGGAGTCCCCTTCTCAGCGCCGATAACAGTTCCACAAAGATTACGTACCCCACATGATTCTTCCCCCTCCCCATTCACCTTTGCCCATTTTGATTTGGTAAGGTGTCGCCATACATTGGACACGACCCTCTTTGACGGTTGGGCGGGTTGGGTCGTGGAGTCGTAGCTCGCTTGTGTTTGGCTGCACCACGTCCTGGTTGAATGTGGTTGTTGTCATTGAATTGCAGTTGTTGCCTTTGAAAAGGGTGAAAATGGATCGAACCCTTCCATTTCTTAGGTTGATGAAACATAGATCTCATTTGACCATTCCATTATGAATTTATGATAAAATAATAAGTAATTAAAATGAAAAAAAATTAAATAATAATATGAATAAGAGATGATACTGAAAAATAGAAAAAATAGAAAAATATAAATAAATAAATTATAAATATAAATTGAATTGAAGAAAATATGAATGAGAATTGGATTGGAGTAGAGAGATTGACAATTGGTGTGAAAAAAATTGGAAGTGTGGGGGATTATTTATAGTGTAGGATTGAGGGGAAAATGAAAAAAAAAAAAGACCTTTGGCTACCAACAGTCATGTGTTGTATTAATTGTTTTTTTTTTTTTTTTCAATTTCATAAAATTTCAATTTAACCCTTAATATTTTTGTCTATTTAAAAATTTTAAGGGGTTTTTGGATATTTTATAGAGATTTTTTTTTTTGAAATTAAGCAAAAGGGTTTGGGCCCAAGCCTGGACCGGTCCTAGGCCTGGGCCTTGGAGGAGGGCCCAATCAAGAGACTAGTCCCTCCTCCTATAGGCTTGGTCCGGTTTGGGACTAAGCCCTTGTAAGGACCAGTCTTAGGACCAGTCCTTTGGGCTGGGCTTTTGGAACCAGTCCCAAATGTCTAGGTCTAGCTTTTCACATGGTTAAACTTATTCTAAAATACGACCAACCCTAGAGTAGACTTGTTATTTGTTACAAGAGATACAAAACCAATTGAGTTTGAACCACCAACCATCCCAAAATCCATGTAAAAAACTTGTGTTTTGAACAAGGAGGACCTTATGGCGGCAAAGTGTTAAATGCTACTAACAACTCTTATTAGTTAATAATAATGCCGCCTGTAATTATGACAAAATCTAAGGGTGGTTTGTTAAAAAAAAAAGTCCTAGTTCTTAATCTAGAGAAAATAAATATAGAATATTTTTTTTAAAACCTTGATATATGAGAAGTACCATTTGGTATAATGAGATTAATAATAATAATGTTATGTATATGAGATTTCATCTTCGCATCTCAACTCATGTGACAATTGTTGTGGTAACATTTAGGATGATAGTAAAATAATATGTCGAATCAATTGCTTGGAGATATAAAATTGGGATCCTAACGTTGTATGTATAGTAATACCTAGTGTTTTTATTCCACCCCTGAGAGATGAGCGAACAACAAGAGCCTCGTCTTTTCAGGAAAGTATAAAGAATCTCCTTAGGAAATATGTGGGGAAAATTGTGTAGAGAAGTGAAATTGGAACTTAAACTAAGGTCTATACATATAAATTATCACTTTCCTTAAGATGTTACTTGGCCCCGCCAATTGTTTGATGCAGGTTATGCAATTACGCCTTGCCTTTAAGATTCAATGAAACACTATTTTGTTTGCCTGTGTTGTGCATTGATGAAAGTAAACCTTGAATACTCTTGAATTTTGCAAGCCTGCCCAATATCAGTGGTCTATTTCTACAGATTAATGGAACATTGGATTGGATTGGACGGTGGAAGAAGAAGACTTTTCACAAGTTGTGGAAGTGTGAAAAGTAGGGGTGATAAAAAAAATGCAGAAGTCGAATTGAACCGAATTTTCAGTTTTTTAAAAAATTGGTTCAGTTTCGGTACAAAGAAAATAAAAAATTGAATTTTTAGCTCGGTTCGGTTATTGTAGAGTCGGCAGTTGACCGTACTGTACCTAAAAATTTAAGACCCGTCGTGCTGTGGACTGTGTCGTGCCAAGGCCCGCAAAAATTCGTGCCTTATCATGCCGTGTTGACCTATCAAATTTGAAGGTCCACAACACAACCTACTATACATAGTACAAATTATGATAATTTTGATTTATTATTAATAATTATTATAAAAATATTTTATATATTATATTTAGTGATATTTGATATTTATATTGAGACATATAATAAAAACTCTTTGCCACAGAAAAAAAGCTTTGGAGACTTCGCTTGTGCCTGCTTCGAAGCCCACTTCTTGAGAGTTCGGCTGGGAATTCGCCTGATTCTGACGTCTTCCGATGTCCAGATTGTGAAAACAAAGAAGGGTGTGAAACAGAAATCGGGGTTGATAAGGAAGGGTTTGCGAAAGGAAGTGAAGCTATGGGTTTCTTCAGGTAGTAAGAAAGATGGGGCTGGTGGTAAGATATCATCTAATTTTGATGAAATTGAAGCTCTTAGAATGATGAATTCGCTCTTAGTTGGCAAGATTGAAATTAATCTTACAAATGGGCAATCCGAAACATCCCACCTCAATCTTGAATCGGTGGAGTCCTTGTATGGTAGAGATGCTAGTAATAGAGCTCAAGTCCTCCAACTAGCTTGGAACTCATCCTGCGTGGAGGAAGGATCAATGGTGAATAGTGCTTGGAGGACATGCAAGCTGGTTGCAGTCCCCTTTTCGTTAACTCTCCTGTGTTAGGAACTCATAATGGTAGGATTAGTAGGCCGCGAAGCCCTCCATCACGATGTGAAGGTCCGTCGAATGGCACGATTCATTCTATTGTTGCGGGATTTGAAAGAGGACAACCTTTGATAGTGGATGATGGGAGGGTACCGGCAACCGCTGCTGGTGAGGCGATGGTAGTTGGAAGTAAATGATAGCCTCTTGGGCTCGATTGGGGGGATGGATGTGCTTCAGGCCCAATCTTTTCCTAATGGGCTGAATAATCCCCATGGAGTCAAGTTTGGATAATTTCTCTATGGGCGTCCCGACCTCGGGGGGGGGGGGGGGGGGGGGGGGGGGGGGGGGGGGGGGGGGGGGGGGGCGGGCGTGGCGGCGAGGCGCGGCGGGGGCGCTATTATGGAAACCAACTTAAAGCCTTAATAATTTTGGGCCTGGTAGTAATCAAATTGTCCTTCCTATGGACAATTTTCAAAATGGTGGAAAGAGTTCTCACGTAGGGAGCAGTGAAGGTGACCAAGAGGGGAGGCCTTTGGGTAGTCAACGTCGGAGTTGGGTGATTGTTGCTGGCGACCGTAATTAGAGAGTTAAAATGTTGTTGATGTACTTTAAACCGTTTATGGATGCAGCAGGAGTGACAACAATTTGCCCACCTGTTTTAGTTGCTATTGAGGGAAGAAGGCAATGGGCAAATTGTTTAGTGGGGTTGTTCATAGATAAAAAACTTCCCTTTCACATTGTTCAATCGTACGCGATGAAGTTGTGGATGAAATATGAGATCACGTAGGTGATGATGAATGATAAAGCTTTCTTCTTTTTTAAGTTTGGAACTGAATTTGAAATGATTCAATGTCTTGAGGATGGTCCATGGCTCTTCCAAAACCGACCTATTCTCCTTCAAAAATGGCAACCAGCTATGGAGCTTAGTAAAGAAGCTCCTCGGGTGATTCTGTTATGGGTGAAATTGTTTGATGTGCCTTTGGAGTTTTGGAATAATGTTGGTTTTAGCCATATTCCGAGTGGGGTGGGCAAGTCTCTAGCAATGGATAGGGTCACGGAGGACAATTGTAGATTAGGGTCTGGTCGTATTGGTTATGCTAGAATACTGTTGAAAGGTGATATCATGCTGGAAATGCATAAAAGGTGGCAGATTTTTTGAACTGCAGTTTAACCCTGTTAATCTCTCGTAATTCATGCAGAAGCAGTTTTTTTTGGTCACTGTGTTGGTTGATTCAATGACATGTTTAGTTGTATTAGGTTTGGTTTAGTATTGTTTCTCACTTGCTTGTACGTGTATTAGTAGGTGGAGTAAATTTAAATTTGAATTTTGAAATGTTTTAGTTGAAACAGTAACGTTGGCGTGTATATATTTTACCCCTGTTTTTGAATAAAAAACAGAGCATTATTGCAGTCCCAAGTTTCTCTTTTGTTCATCTGTTTTTCTCTTTCGTTTCCATGCAAAACTAACAAATACTTGTAGAAGTTGATGCCACCCGTAAGCTTCCTGAAGTGCTGAATGTTTGTACCCCTTGTGATGAGTCTAGATAGACCAAGATGGTGAGTGTTCATGTTGATTACCAATGGCGACCCTAGTAGTGTGATCGGTGCTCTGTTTTTGGTCATAAAGATTTAGATTGCTCGCAACAGCCAAGACCTGAGAGTAGAGTTGAGTGTGGGGATTTGCCTAAAGCAAAAGCTATGGATAATGAAGGTTTCCAACTTGTCACCAATGGCGACCCTAGCAGTGTGATCGGTGCTCTGTTTTTGGTCATAAAGATTTAGATTGCTTGCAACAGCCAAGATCTGAAAGTAGAGTTGAGTGTGGGGATTTGCCTAAAGCAAAAGCTATGGATAATGAAGGTTTCCAACTTGTCACTAAAAAAAGTAAAGGGTCATCAGAAAATAGGGATATTATTGGGATCAGTGGCACTAAAAAGTCGAGAGAAGAATTAGTTCTGGGTAAGGCTAAACTGGGTAAAGAGACAAAAGTAAAATCAATTTTTAGTGTGAGTAATGTCTTCCAATGTTTAGTTCAGCTTTAGAGGAGAGACAAATTGAACCTCCCAATCATCATAAGGTTTCAAAGATCTCAATGATTGCTGAGGACAAAGAAACGGTGATGGAAGAAGAATCAGAGATGGGAAATTCAGATGTTGAATCTGATAAAGCTTCAATGGCAGAGTTTATTAAGGAAGGGGCTGTTGATTTAGGCCACCCACAGGGTACTGATGCAGGGGGAGGTAGGGATAACTCCCCTATATGTTCTTAATTATTATGGTTAATATTGCTTGTTGGAATATTAGGGGTCTTAACCAACCCCTAAAACAAGTGGAGGTTCGTAATTTTGTGAAGGAGCGTTGTGTTTCTCTTTGTGCATTACTTGAAACTAGAGTAGCTTACAACAATTGTAAGCGTATTTTTGATAGTACGTATAGGAGATGGAATTGGGATTGTAATGCTGATCAAGGGAATCAGGACTGCAGGATTGTTATAGGATAGGATCCGGTGTTATATAGGGTGGAAGTTCAGGAGAAAACTGACCAAGTCATACACTGTCTCATCCATGAGATTTTTGGTAATAGTTCTTTTTTCTGCTCTGCCATCTATGCTGTCAATTACCATATTAATAGGAGGGAGCTATTGCGTAACTTAAGAGAATTTCAAAGAGATATCAACGTTACTTTAAATGTTAACGAAAGTTTAGTATTACTACGGGCATGAAGGAATTTAGGCAATGCGTAGATAACCTAGAATTGGAGAATATTAACAGAGCGGAATTTTGTATACTTGGAGTGGCAAACCCCATGGAGATAATGGGGTTATGAAAAAGTTAGACAGGGTGATGGGCAACTCCCAATTCTTGACTACTTATCCTCAAGCTAACACGTACTTCTTCCCCTAGGGCATAAGTGATCACAACCCCACTGTGACTGTTTTTCCTCAATACTTGTCCAGTAAGCCTCGTCCCTTCAAGTTTCTCAATTACTGGGTCTATAAGGAGGAGTTTTTGCCGTTGGTTCAGTAGGTTTAGGATACTCATACTCTTGGATTTCCTATTTTCTTAGTGATGCAAAAGCTAAAAGCTCTTAAACCTTGCTTTAGAGCCCTTAATATGAAGCAAGGTAATCTCATGCATAAGGTGGCAATGCTTAAGAAAGAGGTTGAAAATATTCAGAGTGCTCTTGATTTGGACCCTCATAATAGAGATTTAAGGGAACAAGAAACAGTCTTCTTAGGGGCATTTAGGGAAGAATTATTGGATGAGGAAAGGCTACTGAAACATAAGTCCAAGATTCACTGGTTAAGCGTTGGAGACCAGAACTCTACCTTTTTTCATAAATCTCTAAAGTCTTTGCGGAATTTTAGGCGGACTGAGAGGATATCTCTTGATTCAAATGAAGTTGTGGAAGGTCAGGGTATGGCTAAAGCCTTTGTGGATTATTACTAGAATCTTCTTGGTACAACTCCCTTGGTTTTGAGTATGGAAGGTTTGGATGATTTATTCTAGTCCAGAGTCTCTGAGTTGCATTGCAGAAACATGATCCAAGAGGTTAGTAAGCAAGAAATTAAAAGTGTTATTTTTGATATTGGTGATAAAAAGGCTCCGAGCCCGGATGGGTTCTCCTCAAAATTTTTCAAAGCAGCCTGGAGTATTGTGGGGGATGTAGTGTCGGAGGCAATTATCAACTTCTTCAACAATGATAAACTTTTGAGGGAGGTGAACTCTACAGTGATTGCCCTTGTTCCTAAGTTGGATGTGCCGCAAAAAGTGGGTGATTTTCGTCCAATATATGTGCTCTACAAAGCTATCTTTAAAATTATAGCTAATCGAGTGAAGGGATGCTTAGGAGACCTTGTGGAAGAGACTCAATCAACCTTTATTCCGGGCAAGCATTTAAGTGACAATATTTTGTTTGCTCAAGAGCTATTTAGGAATTACCACTGAAGTACTAGAGCTGCTAGATGTGCTTTTAAAGCGGATATTCAAAAAGCTTATGATAGTGTTGATTGGGGCTTCCTAATACAAACACTTAAATATTTTGGCTTTCTGGAAAAAATGATAGGATGGATCAAAGATTGTGTTACCACTCCTACCTTCTCGGTGGCTATAAATGGAGAGCACCATGGGTTTTTAAAGGTAAAAGAGGATTGAGGCAAGGGGATCCTCTTTCCCCTTACTTCTTTACGTTGGTTATATAGGTTTTATCTCTCATTATTTGTCACAAAATTCGGCAAAGAGAGGATTTTAAATATCACCACCTTTGTGATAACCTTGGAATAAGTCATATTTGCTTTGCAGATGACTTATTCCTCTTCTGCCACGGGGACCCTTACTCGGTTCAAGTACTACAGGATGCTCTTACCGAGTTCTCTAAATTTTCTGACCTAGTTCCTAACATTGCCAAAACCTCCACATTTTTTTGTAATGTACAAGACGAGTACTAGGCTGTTATCAACAATATTATGGGCTTTGCTGAAGGAAAGCTTCCTGTCAGATATCTTGGAGTTCCTCTTATTACTACCAAATTATTTCATAGAGATTGTTTGCCCTTGATTGATAAGGTGGAGCAACGGTTGAAGTCATGGAAAAATTGGAGTTTATCCTATGCTGGTAGGTTACAGTTAATTATATCGGTTCTTTCCTCTATTCATATTTATTGGGCGCCTGTTTTCATTCTTCCCAGTTCAGTTGTTCAGACAATAGAAAAACTTTTGCGATCTTTTCTTTGGTCTAGCAATGATATGAGTAAAGGGAAGGTAAGGGTTGCTTGGAAAGATGTCTGTAGTCCTAAAAACGAGGGTGGACTAGGGATTTGATCCCTTAGAAGTAAGAACATTGCTTTGATGATGTACCACCTTTGGAGTATTTTGTTTGGAAGGGACTCCTTGTGGGTTAAATGGATCCATACCTACAGGCTGAGGGGGAGGAGTTTTTGGAATATTCGTATTGCTTGGGATGCTAGCTGGTGTTGGTGTAAATTGTTGAAAATGAGAGATTAGGTCAGAAATCATATTTGGATTGATCTTGGAAATGGTCAGGATACTGTTTTGTGGTTTGATAATTGGCATCCACAGGGACCCCTTGACAAGATTATTCCTTCATGGATCTTCTATGTTTGAGGCTTAGGGCATAATGCCTGAGTAAGTGACATCATTAGAAATGACCATTAGGAGTGGCCTGAAGTTCTTAGGGAGGTTTACCCGTTTGTAACCACTTACACTCCTCCTATTCCCATGGCCGGCACTAAGGACACCTTATATTGGCAGGATAAAAATGGAAAAAAGTTCATTTTTCCACAAGACAGGTTTGGAAAGACCTTTACATGGAAAATGGAATTGCCCCTTGGTCTTCTTTAATTTGGAATGGCACTTGCATACCTTGCCACTCTTTTATTACTTGGCTTGCCATTAATCAAAAGCTTTTAACACAAGACAGAATGCAAAGATGGGTGAACCCAGAAGATCTTTACTGTAGGCTTTATAATGGCACCATGGACTCACATGATCACCTTTTTTATTTTTGAATACCCTTGCTCTCAAAGAGTGTGGAAGGCTATTCAAAATAAGGGGCATTTTCAGCCACCACTTGGTGGATGGAATGACATTGTAAACTGGTGTACAACTAAATTTAGAGGCAAACATATCCAAAGAGTCATTTGTAAATTGTTTGTTAGTGCTGTGGTGTACTTTTTATGGCAAGGGCGGAATTTTCGATTGTTCAAAAGCATGCGGAGAAGTACAAATATTCTGGAAGTTTTAGTGTTTGGTGAGGTCAGACTTTAGGTCCATTCTTTGAAGTTCAAAGATAACAACATAGTTCGTAAAGTGGTTGAAGAGTAGAAACCTCCCCAGGGATTGTATAAAGACTGACACATTCTAATTTGTTTTACCATGTTTATATCTATGTTTTGCAACTTCTGTGACCTTTCCAGATATTGTAGAGGGAGCAATTATGGTTATGAAGGTGTGGAATGGATATGGTGTTGCTGGGATAAGGAGAGGATGTGAGTAACTGACCGGATTCACACAACGGAAAAACGTAATAGTTAAAACGAACCGATCAATTACATGAACCAACAGTACAGATTATAACGTTTTCATGCATAAACTGAAACGTAAAATAAAACTGTATTAAAAACAAATCCGTACAAGGATTTAGTTCATACCGACGTTTGGAGGCTCCTTCGAATATCTCTGACTTTGGACACGAACACTATTCACTGGATACTGTTTATCGGCTACTGTTCACTGGATACTGTTCATCGATACTATTCACGTGATTCTTCGCTAATCGATCCAATGTGGCATCGCACTCACGAAAGTCCACACGAAGATAATCCTTAGAACCCTTGATTATTTTGCTAGAACAATCAAAGGCTTCAAGAATCAAGAAAGAAGAATAAGAAAAATTTTCTTCTTCACACAAAAGTGTAACGAGAGAGAGAGAAAGAGCTGGGGTGGCTAGGGTTTTTGATTGAATGAATATATCACCTTGTTTTAATTTTAAGTTGCACTTATATAGTGCAACAATTAAAATCCTATTCCACTTAGGAATAGCCATGAGCTCACCCTAGTTCAACCATGCAACCAAACACACCCTTTATGGTATTTTAATTAATTAATTATTATTACAATTAAAATCAATTAATATATAATAATATATTGACATTTAATTAATAATAATAATTCAATTAAATATATACATAGATATGTTTAAATATAATTGCACTAATTTAATTTTAATATTAAAATTAAATACAAGCAACAACCTCAACAAATTTAATTGCAATGTGAGATTACTAAAATAACCTTTCATCTTGAAAGACAAAAATACTCTTCTCACAAATTGATTCTTAAATTATCTTCTAAGTGTGTGACTTGTAGGTTGTTCATCATATTGGTAGTGAGTAGTATCGCGATTAACACCAATTAATCGTCTCACTATATACAGACCAAGATTGGCCCTTAGCAAGGCATCATGGCCACCCCATAGATTTGGATTCAGCGAATCCGTAGCCTGTCAACGGTATGGTTACCATGCAATCAAATCATTTTATCATCTGTAATCTCATCGAGACTGAGGTATAGAAATAGTCTCAACCTTAGATATCCTCGACATGTTTGTATTCAGTTAATAGACCAATGACCGGAATAACAAATTGGATCGAGCATCAACTGAATCCCACTGTGGCAATAGATTTAGTGTCATTGCCATTTACTGAGTTACCTAGTGAGATAACTTCTCCCGTACCCAGGAGTGATGAATCCTTTTTCGATCCACCATAGTCTTGATACACTTCTCAATGTAGCTAATCACTACCATATTGATAGCTCTGAGTAGAACTACGTTGGGCTAGTGTCAAACTACACCAATTGGTGCACAAGACGCTCCGGTGATCTCAAGTCTAAGGATCACATGTACTACCATCCGTTAGAGGATTTATTCCATAGACACTGGGGTTACCATACATATGGAATCCTTTGGTGGGTCTGTCCATTGAACTTGCCTCTAGCAAGAACCTATGTGTTGCACCAAGTTGTCGGCAAACAACCTTGACAAGTGAGATCAGTCACTGCCTTTCGATAGGGTCGTTCAACACTATGATAGCCTTACCGTATTATCTGTGTCCTTGGTCAGAATAATACTGGGGCTACAGACGTTTCTAGAATGGCCACCATATGTGATCATAGGGTTCTCACTATCAAGATTTGAAACACTTGATACCCTCGTCACGATTCTACCATCTTAACGACATATATCATTACATATAACTATGATTTACACGATATAGAAGAATATGCATTTTATTGATAAATAAACATTTATTACAGAGTCAATTTTTACAATAATAGATTGGCTCTAGGGCACCTACTCCAACAATCTCCCACTTGCACTATAGCCAATCATTCATGTATTTAACATTGAATGACCCAAGTGCTCATCATGCTTCTGCTCCAACAAAAACTTCAATAGTGGGTTAGTAGGTATTCTACAAATCTGCACATTCTCTTTCTAATGACTTCTCAGATAAGATTGAATCGACTAAGTAAGTGTTTGGATTACTGCTGAGACCGTGATTCCTTAGCCACAACAATGGCTCCATTGTTATTGCAGTAGAACTTTACTGGATCAACAATGCTTGGAACCAATCAAGTTCAGTAATGAACTTCTTGATCCAAACCGCCTATACGGCTGCATTAAACAATGCGTTATATTTAGCATCAATCGTAGAATTCGCTACAATACTTAACTTTGAGCTTTTATAGCTCACTACAACTCTATTGAGGCAAAATATAAACCTGGATTGTAAGCGAAAATCATCTTTATCTGTTTGGAGATTAGCATCATTGTATCTTCTTACAGTGAGCTCATCTTCCCCTTTATAATCCAAGATCATATCCTTAGCCCATTTTTGTGTATTTAAGGATGTCCATTGACACTTATCCAGTGTCACTTACTTGGATCTGATTGATATCTTCTACAAGTGTTGAATGCACATAAGACATCAATCTAAGTGCATAACACATTGCTCACTAAGATCCTACTGATATCTTCTGCAAGTGCTTAATGCACATAAGATATCAGTCTAAGCATGCAATCACAGCATCGCTCTCTTGGATCCGATTGATATCCCATGCAAGTGCTTGATGCACATGAGACATCAATCTGAGCATGCAAGATGGATCCACTTGCTGAAACATGTGGGATCCTCTTCATTCTATCTCCCTAAATATGTGGTTTAGGACACATATCCTCAGAGAGATAGACACTATGTGCCACTGGAAGAGATTCCTTCCTTGATTCTTCCGCACTTAATCCCTTCAGTACCTTGTCTATGTACTCTGACTTGGGTTAAGCAAAATTCTTGATCTATTACGATAGATCTTAATTTCGAGAATGTAAGTTGCTTCTCCTAAGTCTTTTATGGAGAATCACTTGGATAACCAAGTGTTTACCGACTACAAGTTTGGTATATCATTCCCGATCAGAAGTATGTCATCAACATACAATACTAGGAATGCCACTGTGCTTCCACTCACCCTTTTGTAAACACAGGTCTCATCTTCATTCTTGGTGAAACCAAAGTATTTTATGGCTTCATCGAAACGAATGTTCCTGCTCCTTGAAGCTTGCTTGAGTCCATAAATGGACCTCTACAACTTGCATATCCTTTTAACTTGTTTATCATGAACGAAACCATCGGGATGTGCCATAAACACATCTTCTTCAAGGTTTCTATTCAGGAAAGCATCATTGACATCTATTTGCCAAATCTCATAATCATGATATGCAGCAATTGCAAGCATAATTCAGATGGATTTAATCATGGCAACTGGCAAAAGGTTTCTTCATAGTCAATACCATGAATTTATTTGAAACCTTTGGCAACCAGTCGTGCCTTATAAGTATGCACCTTGCCATCCATGTTAGTCTTCATCTTGAAGACTCATTTAAACCCTATGGGTTTTACCCCTTCAGGTGAATTCACTAGAAACCATGACTGGTTTTGGTACATGGAGCCTATCTCAGATTTTATGGCTTTAAGCCATTTAATAGAATCTGGATCTGATATAGATTCATCGTAGCTTCTGGGTTCATTGTCTTGGTAGACTAGTATGTCACCATGTTGAGTCATGAGAAAACCACATCTCTCATACTCACGACGTACTCTCCCAGATCTACGTAGCTCCTGTGCTACCTGAGGTGGTTCACTTTGATCCACAAGTTGTGGAGTAAACTCCTCCTGATGTTCAACCACTTCCTGTGGCATATCATCCTGTCCTTCGTCTAATGTATCTTGTGATACTAGAGCTTCATCGAGTTCTACTTTTCTCCCACTAGTACTTCTTAGAAAAAATTATTTTTCTAGGAAGACGCCAGTATGAGCAACAAAAGGTTTTGTGCTTTTCTGGATGGTAGAAATAGTATCCTTTGGTCTCCTCAGGATACTCCACAAATACACTTTCACAGGATTTCGAGCCCAACTTATTCGAAGTCAATTTCTTGACATAAGCTTCGCAACCCTAAATCTTTGGATAAGACAAGTTGGGCTTTCACCCACTCCATTATTCATACAGAGTCTTATCTACAGACCTTGGCGGTACACGGTCTAGTGCGTGAGTCGCAATCTTTAGGGCATAACCCTAGAATTATGTGGGTAGATCACAAAAACCTCATTATGGACCTAACTCCCACATTCGTTCAGGTATGTTTAACTCAACTTGCCACATCCGACGTAGATGTGACTCTGAGAATATTCTTATTATCCATTTTTGAAAACATATTATTATGAAACAGTTCCATAGAATATTATTTATACTAAAAGACAATAATCCGTTATTATATTAACATTCTTACTTGTCCAAAGTGGACAATAAAAAAAAATTATTGCTAGAAACTGAATGAATATCATAACGATCCATAAGTTCCAAGTAACAAGCCCGTAGGCAAAATCAGACAATAAGATCCTACAGCTAATGCAGTATCATGTGCTCCATCTCCAACAAATAGGTTTACCTCTCCCTCGGTGAGCAATCTACTCTATCGTAGCCCCTGCACATTAGAACAAATGTGAGTACCACATCATGTGTCAATGACCCAAGATGTTGATGGGAGAAGTTAATCTCAATCAAGAGCATACCTGATGAAGAAATAACATTCTTCTTCCTTTTTGCTAGAAAGGCCTTGCAATGCTTCCTCGAGTGGCTGGGATTCCCATAGTGAGGACAAACACTCTTTCTATCTATAGCAGTTCCTTCCAACGACTTCTAAGCCCTTACCTTCTCACTTGAGTTGGCTTCAACCAACGTCAATGTTTCTAACATTCTCATGCCTGACTCAGTAGCATTCAACATATGTAGAAGCTCAGAAAGGGTATTTGTCTTTTCATCCTCAATGAAGTCATAGACAAATTGAGAGTAAGAATCTGGCAAAGACTGTAATATTAGGTCTATTGCTAAACCTTCATTAAGTTTGCATCCTAAAATCTCAAGCCTGTTCATATACTCGGTCAACTTGAGTATATGATCGCCAATTTTAGTACCCTCTTCCATCATACATCTGAATAATGATTGAGACACCATATGCTTCTCATTTCTTTGAAGAAAATGAAGAATAGAAGCCAAGTCCATTCTCTGGCACTACTGTCACAGTAATGGTGTCATTGATGCAAGCACAATGTATCTAGTCACTTCTACTTTCGCATCATGTGTATGCTTCACATATACATACCCAGTCTCATGGATAGAACTATCAGCAGACTCTGGTGTCAAAGCCTACTCAATGGTGTATAATCTATTGCTTGACTGAAGTATATCGTTTATACTTATATACCAGTCAATGAAATTCTCACCATTCCATTTCTCTCTCAGTTCAATGATTTGTCGTATTGTTGTTAGGATCATTTTGCTCAATTAAGTGAAACTACAAGTGCAGAATAAAGCAAAATTATTGTCATGTTTATTTTTATTTAATAAGGCCTTTTATTAAATAATCGCTCCCACTATTTCCTCAAGCCAATAGCCCTCACTATTAACTCGGGAAAGCCCGTTGGCTTTCCTAGTGGACTGAGATCCCATCCAGCCCATTTCAAACCTTCACTTTGGCGAACAAGCCAAAATGGGTTGATTAGGTAGGCCAACAAACTTAATCCACACCAGTTGATAGCTTACTACCAACCTCAAATGTAAAGCAAGCCAACAAGCCAATCACACAATCCAATGGCCTAGCCGTCGTCCTTAAGTGTGATTCTCAGTATTAGTAGAGTGGACTCTACATGTCGCCATGTACACATAACAAGTGTACTTCTCTACTATGCCTATGACATGTTTATCAACCTTTGCTTTGGTGAATAAGCAAAACTATCATTTTAAGTCGACCTATCACCATTAAGGAAAACTCTAATGAATTTTAACCTCGCACTCGTAGAAGTGTACCCTTCGCTTTGGTGAACAAGGTTCTGACGAACAGTGGTTTGATTAAAACCATGGTGATGGAAGCCATATGTGACTTAATATACTCAAGTTGAGGGGTTTTTATTTTATTTAATATCTCACCAGATTATTATCTTTGTTAGAATGTCATTGTTTGGCATGTTATTGAACATTCAACCATAGCATGCATTCTAAACAAAATAAAAAGTCTCGGTACATGGCCCACTAAAATCGATTTCCTCGAGCCTAGAGGAATTGGTGCGTCAACCTAGGGGTTTAAAAGTAAATCTTGGGTCTTCAAGTTATTCCTCTTCATAGCTCTTTCGTTTCTTCTTCACGATCATTACAAAGTATTTTATAATAAAAATTCTATTCTAATTTACATCGATAAAATAGAAACCTCGCATTACATACGAGGGGAGTGAGATGAGAAGAAGAAATACGTGGAGATATAAGAGAGAGAGACAGGACACGCAGGTCCTATTTCTTTATAAAATTACAAGCAAACCCAAAATTACTAAAACATACCAAAGGTCTAAGGCTCATGTACTGCACCATGCAATTTCAAACAAGAGCATTGCATACATCCAAAAATTAACATTTTGAATTTGGGTGGGCGGAATTATTAAATTACCCATTTCATATGTGTAGAATTATTATTGGCTTTATAAGTTCAAAAACTGTAAGTTGGCCCCTATGCGAAAAACAGAAAAGCAAAATGGAACAGTAGCTTTCTTGCTGCGGCGAATAAATTATTTGCCTCGACAAAGTTCATACACGCATGGTTGCTGTGGCAAAGTTTTATTTTGCCGTGGCAAATACTATAAACTTCCAAAAAACACAAAACGTTATAGAGACTTTGATACCACGACAAAGTTCTATTTCGCCGCCACTAGATCTACTTTTTCGGCAGGTCACCGCGGCGAAGGTTTATTTCACCACGGCCAGATTCACTTTTTGCCTCTCGTCGCAGCGAAGTGTTGTTTCGCCGCTGCTGACGCCGCAAAACAGTGAATCGCATAGTATCCCTTTTTTGCCGTTTTTCACGTAATGATATGGATCCAAATTGAATCGAATGCACAAGCATTTGACCAGGACATCAACCAATCAATAAGTCACTCATCAACACATCATTAGTCAACTGATCAATTAAACAAAATTTTGCAGATTTAAAAACAATCAATTTATGCATCAACATGTTATCAATCAAATATACATGTTATCAATCAACGATTAAACATTATAATCTGGTACTCGAGGCTCTGATACCACTGTGAGTAACTGACTGGATTCAGGTAGCGGAAAAACATAATATTTAAAACGAATCGATCAATTACATGAACCAAGATCCGAGTATAGATTATAACGTTTTCATGCATAAACTGAAACGTAAAATAAAATTGTATTAAAAACAAATCCATACAAGGATTTAGTTCATACTGACGTTTGGAGGCTCTGCCGAATATATTTGACTTCGAACATGAATACTATTCACCGACTGCTATTCACTGGATATTATTCACCAACACTATTCATGTGATTCTTCGCTAATCGATCCAGTGTAGGATCGTACTCATGTAAGTCCACACGAAGATAATCCGTAGAACCCTTGATTATTTTGCTAGAACAATCAAGGGCTTCAAGAATCAAGAAAGAAGAACAAGAAAAATTTTCTTCTTCACACAAGAGTGTAACGTGAGAGAGAGAGAGATAGGATGGCTAGGGTTTTTGATTGAATGAATATATCACCTTGTTTTAATTTTAAGTTGCACTTATATAGTGCAACAATTAAAACCCTATTCCACTTAGGAATAACCATGGGCTCCAACCCTAGTTATGGCCCAATGACCAAATAAAAATTGGATGGAGCATCAACTGAATCCCATTGTGGCCATAGATTTAGTTCATTGCCTTTACTGAGTTACCGTGGATAAACTTCTCCCGTACCCAGAGTGAGAATCCTTTTTCGATCCACCATAGTCTTGATACACCTCAATGTAGCCAATCACTACCATATTGATAGCTCTGAATAGAACTACGTTGGGCTAGTGTCAAACTACACCAATTGGTGCACAAGGCGCTCCGATGATCTCAAGTCTAAGGATCACATGCATTACCATCCGTTAGATGATTATTCCATAGACACTGGGGTTACCATACATTGGAATCCTTGGTGGGTCTGTCCAGTACTTGCCTCTAGCAAGAACCTATGTGTTGTACTAGTTTCGGCAAACAACCTTGACAAGTGAGATCAGTCATTGTCTTTCGATAGGGTCGTTCAACACTATGATAGCCTTACCGTATTTCTGTGTCCTTGGTCAGAATATACTAGGGCTACAGACGTTTCTAGATGGCCACCATATGTGATCATAGGGTTCGCACTATCAAGATTTGAAACACTTGATACCCTCATCACGGTTCTCCATCTTATGACATGTATCATTACATATAACTACGATTTATATATATAAAGAATATGCCTTTTATTGATAATAAAACATTATTACAGAGTCAATTTTTACAATAATAGATTGGCTCTAGGGCACCTACTCCAACAATCTCCCACTTGCACTATAGCAATCATTTAGTATTAACATCGAATGACCCAAGTGCTCATCATGCTTCTGCTCCAACAAAAACTTCATAGTGTTAGTAGTATTCTAGAAATCTGCACATTCTCTTTCTAATGACTTCTCAGATCAGATTGAATCGACTAAGTAAGTGTTTGGATTACTGGTGAGACTGTGATTCCTTAGCCACAAAATGGCTCCATGTTATTGCGTAGAACTTTACTAGATCAACAATGCTTGGAACCACACCAGTTCAGTAATGAACTTCTTAATCCAAACCACCTATACAGTTGCATTAAACAATGCGTTATATTCAGCATCAATTGTGAATCCGCTACATACTTAACTTCTAGCTCTTATAGCTCATTCAGCTCTATTGAGGCAAAATATAAACCGGATTGTAAGCGAAAATCATCTTATATGTTTGGAGATTAGCATCAGTATCTTCTTACAGTGAGCTCATCTTCCCCTCATAATCCAAGATCATGTCCTTAGCCCATTTTTGTGTATTTAAGGATGTCCATTGACACTTATCCAGTATCACTACTTGGATCGATTAATATCTTCTACAAGTGTTGAATGCATATAAGACATCAATCTGAGTGCTAACACATTGCTCACAAGATCCACTGATTCTTCTGTAAGTGCTTAATGCACATAAGATATCAGTCTAAGCATGCAATCACAGCATCGCTCTCTTGATCTGATTGATATCCCTACAAGTGCTTCATCACATGAGACATCAATCTGAGCATACAAGATGGATCTACTTGTTAAAACATGTGGGATCCTCTTCATTCTATCTCCCTCAATGTGTGGTTTAGGACACTATCCTCAGAGAGATAGACACTATGTGCCATTGGAAGAGATTCCTTCTTTGATTCTTCCGCACTTAATCCCTTCAGTACGTGTCTATGTACTCTGACTTGGGCTAAGCAAAATTCTGATCTATTACGATAGATGCTATTTTGAGAATGTAAGTGCTTCTCCTCTAAGCCTTTATGGAGAATCACTTGGATAACCAATGTTTTACCGACTGCAAGTTTGGTATTATCACTCCCGATCAGAAGTTCATCACATACAACACTAGGACTGCCACTGCCCTCCTACTCACCCTTTTGTAAACACAGGTTTCATCTTCATTCTTGATGAAACCAAATTATTTATGGCTTCATCGAAACGAGTGTTCCAGCTCCTTGAAGCTGCTTGAGTCCATAAATGGACCTCTACAACTTGCATATCCTTTTAGCTTGTTATCATGACGAAACCATTGGGATGTGTCATAACACATCTTCTTCAAGGTTTCCATTCAGGAAAGCATCATTGACATCTATTTGCCAAATCTCATAATCTGATATGCACCAATCGCAAGCATAATTCGATAGATTTATCATGGCAACTGGCAAAAGGTTTTTCATAGTCAATACCATGAATTTATTTGAAACCTTTGGCACCAGTCGTGCCTTAAATATAACACTTGCCATCCATGTCATTCTTATCTGAAGACTCATTTACACCCTATGGGTTTTACCCCTTCAGGTGAATTAACTAGAAACCATGACTAGTTTGGTACATGGAGCCATATAGATTTTATGGCTTTAAGCCATTTAACGGAATCTGGATCGATAAATTCATCTAGCTTCTGGGTTCATTATCTTGGTAGACTACTTCACCATGTTGAGTCATGAGAAAACCATCTCTTGTACTCACGACGTACTCTCCCAGATTACGTAGCTCCTTGCTACCTGAGGTGGTTCACTTTGATCCACAAGTGTGGAGTAAACTCCTCTGATGTTCAACCACTTTTGTGGCATCATCCCGTCCTTCGTCTAATGTATCTTGTGTATACGAGACTTCATCGAGTTCTACTTTTCTCCCACTAGTGCTTCTTAGCAAAAATTTCTTTTCTAGGAAGCCGCAGTATGAGCAACAAAAGGTTTTGTGCTTTCTGTGGTAGAAATAATATCCTTTGGTCTCCTCAGGATACCCCACATAACACTTTGTAGGATTTCGAGCCCAGCTTGTTCAAAGTCAATTTCTTGACATAAGCTTCGCAACCCAAATCTTAGATAAGACAAGTTGGGCTTTCACCCTCTCCATTATCAACAGAGTCTTATCTGACCTTGGGGTACACGGTCTAGTGCGTGGTCGCAATCTTAGGGCATAACCCTAGAATTATGTGGTAGATCACAAAAACCTCATTATGGACTTAACTCCCACTTCGTTCAGGTATGTTTAACTCAACTTGCCAATCGACGTAGATGTGACTCTGAGAATATTCTTATTCCATTTTTGAAAACATATTATTATGAAACAGTTCCATAGAATATATTTATACTAAAAGACTAATCCTTATATATAACATTCTTACTTGTCCAAGTGACACAAAAAATTATTGCTAGAAACTGAACGAATATCATAACAATCCAAGTTCCAATAACAGCCGTAGGCAAAATCAGACAATAAGATCCTACAACTAATCAGTATCATGTGCTTCATCTCCAACAAATAGGTTACCTCTCCCTCGTCGAGCAATCTACTCTGCCGTAGCCCTCATATAGAACAAATGTGAGTACCACATCATGTGTCAATGACCCAAGATGTTGATGGGAGAAGTTAATCTCAATCAAGAGCATACCTGATGAGGAAGTACATTCTTCTTCCTTTTTGCTAGAAGCCTTGCAATGTTTCCTAGTGGCTGGATTCCCAGTGAGGACAAACACTCTTCTATCTATAGCATTCCTTCAAGACTTCTGAGCCCTTACCTTCTCACTTGAGTTGGCTTCAACCAACGTCATGTTTCTACATTCTCATGCCTGACTCAGTAGCATTCAACATATTAGAAGCTCGAAAGGATATTGTCTTTTCATCCTCAATGAAGTCATCACAATTAAAGTAAGAATCTGGCAAAGACTGTAATATTAGGTCTATTGCTAAACCTTCATTAAGTTGCATCCTAAAATCTAGCCTGTTCATATACTCGGTCAACTTGTTAGATGATCGCCAATTTTGGTACCCTCTTCCATCAACATCTGAATAATGATGAGACACCATATGCTTCTCATTTCTTTGAAGAAAATGAAGAATAGAAGCCAAGTCCATTCTCTGGCACACTATCGCAGTAATGGTGTCATTGATGCAAGCACAATGTATCTAGTCATTTCTGCTTTCGCATCATGTGTATGCTTCACATATACATACCCAGTCTCATGGATAGAACTATCAGCAGACCCTGGTGTTTAATTCAACTAATTTTGAGTGAAAAGACCATTTTACCCCTAATGAAAGGTTAAGGGATTTTCTTCACATTTCTCTCAAAATAACTTTAACAAAAATTCAACTAAGGGCCAACCAACCAATATTAACAATATATCAACCCAAATAAAAGCAAAACAATAAACATTCAAGCAATATACCATAACTTAGCTACGTACCTCAAGTGGGGCGTTACATTTCAGGCTTAGGGCATAATGCCCGAGTAAGTGACATCATTAGAAATGACCATTAGGAGTGGCCTGAAGTTCTTGGGGAGGTTTACCCGTTTGTAACCACTTACACTCCTCCTATTCCTATGGCTGGCACTAAGGACACCTTATATTGGCAGGATAAAAATGGAAAAAAGTTCGTTTTTCCACAAGATAGGTTTGGAAAGACCTTTACATGGAACATGGAGTTGCCCCTTGGTCTTCTTTAATTTGGAATGGCACTTGCATACCCTGCCACTCTTGGCTTGCCATTAATCAAAAGCTTTTAACACAAGACAGAATGCAAAGATGGGTGAACCCAAAAGGTCTTTGCTATAGGCTTTATAATGGCACCATGGACTCACATGATCACCTTTTTATTTTTGAATACCCTTGCTCTCAAAGAGTGTGGAAGGCTATTCAAAATAAGGGGCATTTTTGGCCACCACCAGTGGATGGAATGACACTGTAAACTGGTGTACAGCTAAATTTAGAGGTAAACATATCCAAAGAGTCATTTGTAAATTATTATTTAGTGCTGTGGTGTACTTTTTATGGCAAGAGCGGAATTTTCAATTGTTCAAAAACATGCGGAGAAGTACAAATATTCTGGAAGTTCTAGTGTTTGGTGAGGTCAGACTTTAGCTCCATTCTTTGAAGTTCAAAGATAACAACAGAGTTCGTAAAGTGGTTGAAGAGTGGAACCTCCCCAGGGATTGTATAAAGACTGACACATTCTAATTTGTTTTACCATGTTTATATCTATATTTTGAAACTTCCGTGACCTTTCCAGATATTTTAGAGGGAGCAATTATGGTTATGAAGGTGTGGAATGGATATGGTGTTGCTGGGATAAGGAGAGGATATGAGTAACTGACCGGATTCACACAACAGAAAAACGTAATAGTTAAAATGAATCAATCAATTACATGAACCAAGAGTACAGATTATAACGTTTTCATGCATAAACTGAAATGTAAAATAAAACTGTATTAAAAACAAATCCATACAAGGATTTAGTTCATACTGACGTTTGGAGGCTCCTCCGAATATCTCTGACTTCGGACACAAACACTATTCATCGACTACTATTCATTGGATACTGTTCATCGATACTATTCACGTGATTCTTCGCTAATCAATCCAATGTAGGATCGCACTCACGGAAGTCCACACGAAGATAATGCGTAGAACCCTTGATTATTTTGCTAGAACAATCAAGGGCTTCAAGAATCAAGAAAGAAGAAAAAGAAAAATTTTCTTCTTCACACAAGAGTGTAACGTGAGAGAGAGAGAGATAGGGTGGCCAGGGTTTTTGATTGAATGAATATATCATCTTGTTTTAATTTTAAGTTGCACTTATATAGTGCAACAATTAAAATCCTATTCCACTTAGGAATAGCCATGGGCTCACCCTAGTTCACTCTTGCAACCAAACACACTTTTATGGTATTTTAATTAATTAATTATTATTACAATTAAAATCAATTAATATATAATAATATATTAACATTTAACTAATAATAATAATTCAATTAAATATATACATAGATATATTTAAATATAATCGCACTAATTTAATTTTAATATTAAAATTAAATACAAGCAACAACCTCAACAAATTTAATTGCACTGTGAGATTACCAAATAACCTTTCGTCTTGAAAGACAAAAATACCCTTCTCACAAATTGATTCTTAAATTATCTTCTAAGTGTGTGACCTGTAGGCTCTTCATCATATCGGTAGTGTGTAGTATCGCGATTAATACCAATTAATCGTCTCACTACATACAGACCAAGATTGGCCCCTAGCAAGGCATCATGACCACTCGATAGATTCGGATTCAACAAATCCGTAGCCTGTCAACGGTATGGTTACTGTGCAATCAAATCCTTTTATCATCTGTAATCTCATCGAGACTGAGATATAAAAATAGTGTCAACCTCAGATATCCTCGACATGTTTGTATTCAGTTAATGGACCAATGACCGGAATAACAAATTGGATTGAGCATCAACTAAATCCCACTGTGGCATCATATCGGTAGTGTGTAGTATCGCGATTAACACCAATTAATCGTCTCACTACATACAGACCAAGATTGGCCCCTAGCAAGGCATCATGGCCACTCGATAGATTCGGATTTAGTGAATCCGTAGCCTGTCAACAGTATGGTTACCGTGCAATCAAATCCTTTTATCATCTGTAATCTCATTGAGACTGAGGTATAGAAATAATGTCAACCTCAGATATCCTCGACATGTTTGTATTCAGTTAATGGACCAATGACCAGAATAACAAATTGGATTGAGCATCAACTGAATCCCATTGTGGCCATAGATTTAGTGTCATTGCCATTTACTGAGTTACCCAGTGAGATAACTTCTCCCGTACCCAAGAGTGATGAATCCTTTTTCGATCCACCATAGTCTTGATACACTTCTCAATGTAGCCAATCACTACCATATTGATAGCTCTGAATAGAACTACGTTGGGCTAGTGTCAAACTACACCAATTGGTGCACAAGGCGCTCCGATGATCTCAAGTCTAAGGATCACATGCATTACCATCCGTTAGATGATTTATTCCATAGACACTGGGGTTACCATACATATGGAATCCTCTGGTGGGTCTGTCCAGTGAACTTGCCTCTAGCAAGAACCTATGTGTTGTACTAGGTTGTCGGCAAACAACCTTGACAAGTGAGATCAGTCATTGTCTTTCGATAGGGTCGTTCAACACTATGATAGCCTTACCGTATTATCTGTGTCCTTGGTCAGAATAATACTAGGGCTACAGACGTTTCTAGAATGGCCACCATATGTGATCATAGGGTTCGCACTATCAAGATTTGAAACACTTGATACCCTCATCACGGTTCTACCATCTTAATGACATGTATCATTACATATAACTACGATTTATATGATATAGAAGAATATGCCTTTTATTGATAAATAAACATTTATTACAGAGTCAATTTTTACAATAATAGATTGGCTCTAGGGCACCTACTCCAACAATCTCCCACTTGCACTATAGTCAATCATTTATGTATTTAACATCGAATGACCCAAGTGCTCATCATGCTTCTGCTCCAACAAAAACTTCAATAGTGGGTTAGTAGGTATTCTAGAAATCTGCACATTCTCTTTCTAATGACTTCTCAGATCAGATTGAATCGACTAAGTAAGTGTTTGGATTACTGGTGAGACTGTGATTCCTTAGCCACAAAAATGGCTCCAATGTTATTGCAGTAGAACTTTACTAGATCAACAATGCTTGGAACCACACCAAGTTCAGTAATGAACTTCTTAATCCAAACCACCTATACAGTTGCATTAAACAATGCGTTATATTCAGCATCAATTGTAGAATCCGCTACAATACTTAACTTCTAGCTCTTATAGCTCATTGCAGCTCTATTGAGGCAAAATATAAACCTGGATTGTAAGCGAAAATCATCTTTATCTGTTTGGAGATTAGCATCACTGTATCTTCTTACAGTGAGCTCATCTTCCCCTCCATAATCCAAGATCATGTCCTTAGCCCATTTTTGTGTATTTAAGGATGTCCATTGACACTTATCCAGTATCACTCACTTGGATCTGATTAATATCTTCTACAAGTGTTGAATGCATATAAGACATCAATCTGAGTGCATAACACATTGCTCACTAAGATCCTACTGATATCTTCTGTAAGTGCTTAATGCACATAAGATATCAGTCTAAGCATGCAATCACAGCATCGCTCTCTTGGATCTGATTGATATCCCCTACAAGTGCTCAATGCACATGAGACATCAATCTGAGCATACAAGATGGATCTACTTGTTAAAACATGTGGGATCCTCTTCATTCTATCTCCCTCAATGTGTGGTTTAGGACACATATCCTCAGAGAGATAGACACTATGTGCCATTGGAAGAGATTCCTTCTTTGATTCTTCCGCACTTAATCCCTTCAGTACGTTGTCTATGTACTCTGACTTGGGCTAAGCAAAATTCTTGATCTATTACGATAGATGTTCATTTTGAGAATGTAAGCTGCTTCTCCTAAGTCCTTTATGGAGAATCACTTGGATAACCAAGTGTTTACCGACTGCAAGTTTGGTATATCACTCCCGATCAGAAGTATGTCATCAACATACAACACTAGGACTGCCACTGCCCTCCTACTCACCCTTTTGTAAACACAGGTTTCATCTTCATTCTTGATGAAACCAAAGTATTTTATGGCTTCATCGAAACGAGTGTTCCAGCTCCTTGAAGCTTGCTTGAGTCCATAAATGGACCTCTACAACTTGCATATCCTTTTAGCTTGTCTATCATGAACGAAACCATTGGGATGTGTCATATACACATCTTCTTCAAGGTTTCCATTCAGGAAAGCATCATTGACATCTATTTGCCAAATCTCATAATCATGATATGCAGCAATCGCAAGCATAATTCGGATAGATTTAATCATGGCAACTGGCAAAAGGTTTTTTCATAGTCAATACCATGAATTTATTTGAAACCTTTGGCAACCAGTCGTGCCTTATAAGTATACACCTTGCCATCCATGTCAGTCTTTATCTTGAAGACTCATTTACACCCTATGGGTTTTACCCCTTCAGGTGAATTAACTAGAAACCATGACTAGTTCTGGTACATGGAGCCCATATAAGATTTTATGGCTTTAAGCCATTTAACGGAATCTGGATCCGATACAAATTCATCATAGCTTCTGGGTTCATTATCTTGGTAGACCAGTACGTCACCATGTTGAGTCATGAGAAAACCATCTCTTGTACTCACGACGTACTCTCCCAGATCTACGTAGCTCCTATGCTACCTGAGGTGGTTCACTTTGATCCACAAGTTGTGGAGTAAACTCCTCTTGATGTTCAACCACTTTTTGTGGCACATCATCCCGTCCTTCGTCTAATGTATCTTGTGATACTAGAACTTCATCGAGTTCTACTTTTCTCCCACTAGTGCTTCTTAGCAAAAATTCCTTTTCTAGGAAGACGCTAGTATGAGCAACAAAAGGTTTTGTGCTCTTCTGGATGGTAGAAATAATATCCTTTGGTCTCCTCAGGATACCCCACAAATACACTTTTGTAGGATTTCGAGCCCAGCTTGTTCAAAGTCAATTTCTTGACATAAGCTTCGCAACCCCAAATCCTTAGATAAGACAAGTTGGGCTTTCACCCTCTCCATTATTCATACAGAGTCTTATCTACAGACCTTGGTGGTACACGGTCTAGTGCGTGGTCGCAATCTCTAGGGCATAACCCTAGAATTATGTGCGTAGATCACAAAAACCTCATTATGGACTTAACTCCCACATTCCTTCAGGTATGTTTAACTCAACTTGCCAATTTCGACGTAGATGTGACTCTGAGAATATTCTTATTGTCCATTTTTGAAAACATATTATTATGAAACAGTTCCATAGAATATTATTTATACTAAAAGACAATAATCCATTAGTATATCAACATTCTTACTTGTCCAAAGTGAACACAAAAAAATTATTGCTAGAAACTAAACGAATATCATAACAATCCACAAGTTCCAACTAACAGCCTGTAGGCAAAATCAGACAATAAGATCCTACAACTAATGCAGTATCATGTGCTTCATCTCCAACAAATAGGTCTACCTCTCCCTCGGCGAGCAATCTACTCTGCCGTAGTCCCTGCATATTAGAACAAATGTGAGTACCACATCATGTGTCAATGACCCAAGATGTTGATGGGAGAAGTTAATCTCAATCAAGAGCATACCTGATGAGGAAGTAACATTCTTCTTCCTTTTTGCTAGAAAGGCCTTGCAATGTTTCCTTGAGTGGCTGGAATTCCCACAGTGAGGACAAACACTCCTTCTATCTATAGCAGTTCCTTCTAATGACTTCTGAGCCCTTACCTTCTCACTTGAGTTAGCTTCAACCAACGTCAATGTTTCTGACATTCTCATGCCTGACTCAGTAGCATTCAACATATCTAGAAGCTCGGAAAGGATATTCGTCTTTTCATCCTCAATGAAGTCATAGACAAATTAAGAGTAAGAATCTGGCAAAGACTGTAATATTAGGTCTATTGCTAAACCTTCATTAAGTCTGCATCCTAAAATCTTTAGCCTGTTCATATACTCGGTCAACTTGAGTATATGATCGCCAATTTTGGTACCCTCTTCCATCATACATCTGAATAATGACTGAGACACCATATGCTTCTCATTTCTTTGAAGAAAATGAAGAATAGAAGCCAAGTCCATTCTCTGGCACCACTATCGCAGTAATGGTGTCATTGATGCAAGCACAATGTATCTAGTCATTTCTGCTTTCGCATCATGTGTATGCTTCACATATACATACCCAGTCTCATGGATAGAACTATCAGCAGACTCTGGTGTTAAAGCCTACTCAATGGTGTATAATCTATTGCTTGACTGAAATATATCGTTTATACTTCTATACCAGTCAATGAAATTCTCAACATTCCATTTCTCTCTCAATTCGATGATTTGTCGTAGTGTTGTTGGGATCATTTTGCTCAATTAAGTGAAACTACAAGTGCAGAATAAAGCAAAATTATTATCATGTTTATTTTTATTTAATAAGGCCTTTATTAAATAATCGCTCACACTATTTTCCTCAAGCCAATAGCCCTCACTATTAACTCGGGAAAGCTCGTTGGCTTTCCTAGTGGACTGAAATACTATCCAGCCCATTTCAAACCTTCACTTTGGCGAACAAGCCAAAATGGGTTGATTAGGTAGGCCAACAAACTTAATCCACACCAGTTGATAGCTCACTACCAACCTTAAATGTGAAGTAAGCCAACAAGCCAATCACCCAATCCAACGGCCTAGCCGTCGTCCTTAAGTGTAATTCTCAGTATTAGTAAAGTGGATACTACATGTTGCCATGCACACATAACAAGTGTACTTCTCTACTATGCATATGATGTGTTTATCAACCTTTGCTTTGGCGAACAAGCAAAACTGGCATTTTAAGTTGACCTATCACCATTAAGGAAAACTCTAATGAATTTTAACCTCACACTGGTAGAAGTGTACCCTTCGCTTTGGCGAACAAGGTTCTGATGAACAGTGGTTTGATTAAAACCATGGTGATGGAAGCCATATGTGACTTAATATACTCAAGTTGAGGGGATTTTATTTTATTTAATGTCTCACCAGATTATTATCTTTGTTAGAATGTCATTGTTTAGCATGTTATTGAACATTCAACCATAGCATGCATTCTAAACAAAATAAAACGTGTCGGTACATGGCCCACTAAAATCTATTTCCTCGAGCCTAGAGGAATTGGTGCATCAACCTAGGGGTTTAAAAGTAAATCTTGGGTCTTCAAGTTATTCCTCTTCATAGCTCCTTCGTTTCTTCTTCACGATCATTACAAAGTATTTTATAATAAAAATTCTATTCTAATTTACATCGATAAAATAGAAACCTCGCATTACATACGAGGGGAGTGAGATGAGAAGAAGAAATACATGGAGATATAAGAGAGAGAGGCAGGACACGCAGGTCCTATTTCTTTATAAAATTACAAGCAAACCAAAATTACAAAAACATACCAAAGGTCTAACGCTCATGTACTGGGCACCATGCAATTTCAAACAAGAACATTGCATACATCCAAAAATTAACATTTTGAATTTGGGTGGGTGGAACTATTAAATTACCCATTTCATATGTTCAGAATTATTATTGGCTTTATAGGTTCAAAAACTGTAATTTGGCCCCTATGCGAAAACCAGAAAAGCAAAACGGAACAGTAGCTTTCTTGCTGCGGCGAATAAATTATTCACCCCGACGAAGTTCATACACGCATGGTTGCTGTGGCAAATACTATAAACTTCCAGAAAACACAAAACGTTATAGAGACTTTGATACCGCGACAAAGTTCTATTTCACCGCCACTAGATCTACTTTTTCGGCAGGTCACCGAGGAGAAGGTTTATTTCACCACGGCCAGATTCACTTTTTGCCTCTCGCCGTGGCAAAATGGCGAAGTGTTGTTTCGCTGCGGCTAACGCCGGAAAATAATGAATCGCACAGTAACCCTTTTTTGCAGTTTTTCACGTAATGATATGGATCCAAATCGAATCGAATGCACAAGCATTCGACCAGGACATCAACCAATCAATAAGTCACTCATCAACACATCATTAGTCAATTGATCAAATAAACAAAATTTTACAGATTTAAAAACAATCAATTTATGCATCAACATGTTATCAATCAAATATACATGTTATCAATCAACGATTAAACATTATAATCTGGTACTCGAGGCTTTGATACCACTGTGAGTAACTGACTGGATTCACGTAGCGAAAAAACGTAATATTTAAAACGAATCGATCAATGACATGAACCAAGATCCGAGTACAGATTATAACGTTTTCATGCATAAACTGAAATGTAAAATAAAATTGTATTAAAAACAAATCCATACAAGGATTTAGTTCATACCGACGTTTGGAGGCTCTGCCGAATATATTTGACTTCGAACACGAATGCTGTTCACTGGCTACTGTTCACCGGCTGCTATTCACTGGATATTGTTCATCGACACTATTCATGTGATTCTTCACTAATCGATCCAATGTAGAATCGTACTCACATAAGTCCACACGAAGATAATCCATATAACCTTTGATTATTTTGCTAGAACAATCAAGGGCTTCAAGAATCAAGAAAGAAGAACAAGAAAAATTTTCTTCTTCACACAAGAGTGTAACGTGAGAAAGAGAGAGATAGGATGGCTAGGGTTTTTGATTGAATGAATATATCACCTTGTTTTAATTTTAAGTTGCACTTATATAGTGCAACAATTAAAACCCTATTCCACTTAGGAATAACCATGGGCTCCAACCCTAGTTCACCCTTGCAACCAAACACGCCTTTATGGTATTTTAATTAATTAATTATTATTATAATTAAAATCAATTAATATATAATAATATATTAACATTTAATTAATAATAATAATTCATTTAAATATATACATAGATATATTTAAATATAATCTCACTAATTTAATTTTACTATTAAAATTAAATACAGGGAACAACCTTAGAAAATTTAATTGCACTGTGAGATTACCAAAATAACCTTTCGTCCTGAAAGACAAAAAGTACCCTTCTCACAAATTGATTCTTAAATTATCTTCTAAGTGTGTGACCTGTAGGCTCTGTCAGTAAACGGTCTCATATACGCTGTGGAAACAAAAACAAATATGATATAGAGATCGTTTACATGAGCCAAGATCAAGGGTATAATTTTACAATTCATAGTAAAGTAAAATCTGCAGAAAAATAAATTTGAGTTTAAGGAAAAAAAACGCACGTTGGAGGCTCCTCCAAATTTGTCGACGAATGTTTTGCTACCGATCCAATTGTAGGATCGAACCTGCGTAGTCCACACGAAGACAATCTCAAAAGAACTAAAGAGGGATTTGCTAGATCCTCTTTGGCTTTAAGATTAAGAAAAAAAGGAAATCAAAGGAATTTGATTTAGGCTAAAACCCAAATCTGGCGTGGGAGTGTATTGAGAGGGGCTGCTGTGTGTGTTTTAATTTCAAAAGAAATCAATTCATTCAAAACAATTAACACACACTTTTCCTTTTATATTTAATCAAGTTGCCCTAATCCCATATGGAATAGGCTTGGACTCCAACCCAAACGCCCCATGTTGCCAAACACTCCCAATTTGATATTTTTATTTTATTTTCCATCATTATCTCAATTAAAATCAATTAATATACATTAACATTTAACAATAATGATAATATATTTAAATATGTGCGAACACACATTTAAACGTAATTTCACTTATTTAATTTTTCTAACAAATTAAATAAAGGCTACGACCTCAGCAAATTTAATTGCACTGTAAAATTACCAAAATACCCTTTCGCCTTAAAAGACGAAAACGCCCTTCTTTCTTCTTGCATCTTAAATTGTCTTCTATGTGTGTGACCCTTAGGCTCCTCATCATATCGGCAGTGTATAGTATTGCGATTAACACCAATTAATCGTCTCACTAATACACAGACCAAGATTGGCCCCTAGCAAGGCATCATGGCCACCCGATAGATTCGGATTCAGCAAAGTAGCTACCTGTCAACGATATGGTTACCGTGCAATTCGATCCTTTCATCATACGTTATCTCGACGAGACGAAGGCATAGAAATAGTGTCAACCTTCGGTTACTCTCGATATTATGTATTCAGTTTCTGGACCAATGACCCGTATTATAAACTGGATAGAGCAACAACTTAATCCCACTATGGCCACAGTTTTAGTGTCATTGTCATATACTAAATTACGCCATGAGATAACTTCTCCTGTACCCGGGAGTGATGAATCCTCTGTCAATCCACCCTAGTCTTGATACACTCCTTGATGCAGCCAATCACCACCGTATTGACAACTCTGAAAAGAACTGCATTAGGCTAGTGTCAAACTACACCAATCGGTGCACAAGGCGATCCGGTGATCTCAAGTCTAAGGATCACATACACCACCATTCGTTAGAGGATTTATTCCATAGACACTAGGGTTACCATCCATATGGAATCCTCTGGTGGGTCAGTCCAGCGAACTTGCTGCAGTGTAATCGCCTACAACAAGCACCCATATGTTACACCAGGTTGTCACCAAACAACCTTGACAATTGAGATCAGTCACTACCTTTCGACAGGGTCGTTCAACACTATGATAGCCTTACCGTATTATCTGTGCCCTTACTTTAGAATAATACTGGGGCTACGGACGTTTCTAGAATGGCCACCATATGTGCTCATAGGGTTCTCACTATCAAGATTTGAAACACTTGATACCCTCGTCACGGTTCTACCATTCTAAGGACATATATCAATAGATATTGCAATAATAATGATTTACGCGATATAGAATAAAATGCCTTTTATTGATTAATGAACATTATTACAAAGAGTCAATTCTACAATAATTGATTGGCTCTAGGGCATCTACTTTAACAGGCTCCTTATCATATCGGCAGTGTGTAGTATCGCGATTAACACCAATTAATCGTCTCACTACATATAGACCAAGATTGGCCCCTAGCAAGGCATCATGGCCACTCGATAGATTCAGATTCAATGAATCCGCAGCCTGTCAACGATATGGTTACCATTCAATCAAATCCTTTCATCATCTGTTATCTCATCGAGACTGAGGTACAGAAATAGTGTCAACCTCAGATATCCTCGATATGTTTGTATTCAGTTAATGGACCAATGATTGGAATTATAAATTGTATTGAGCATCAACTCAATCCTATTGTGGCCATAGATTTAGTGTCATTGCCATTTACTGAATTACCTAGTGAGATAACTTCTCCCGTACCCAGGAGTGATGAATCCTTTTTCGATCCACTGTAGTCTTGATACACTTCTCAATGTAGCCAGTCACTACCATATTGATAGCTCTAAATAGAACTACATTGGGCTAGTGTCGAACTACACCAATTGGTGCACAAGGCGCTCCGGTGATCTCAAGTCTAAGGATCACATGCACTACCATCTATTAGAGGATTTATTCCATAGACACTAGGGTTACCATACATATGGAATCCTCTGGTGGGTCAGTCCAGTGAACTTGCCTCCAGCAAGAACCTATGTGTTGTACCAGGTTGTCGGCAAACAACCTTGACAAGTGAGATCAATCACTGCCTTTCGATAGGGTTGTTCAACACTATGATAGCCTTACCATATTATTTGTGTCCTTGGTCAGAATAATACTAGGGCTATAGATGTTTCTAGAATGACCACCATATGTGATCATAGGGTTCTCACTATCAAGATTTGAAACACTTGATACACTCGTTATGGTTCTACCATCCTAAGGATAGATATCATTACATATAACTATGATTTACACGATATAGAAGAGTATTCCTTTTATTGATAAATAAACATTTATTATAGAATCAATTTTACAATAATTGATTGGCTCCAGGGCACATACTCTAACAATCTCCCACTTGCACTATAGCCAATCATTCATGTATTTAATACTAAATGAGCTTAAGTGTATTTCATGCCTCTGCTGCGACAGAGGTTCCGTCAGTGGATCGGCGAGATTGTCATTAGTATGTACTTTACTGATCTGTACATCTTTCCTCTCAACCATTTCTCTTATGAGATGAAAATGTCTGAGCATGTGTCTGGACTTTATGTGAGACTGTGGTTCCTTTGCTTGAGCAATGGCTCCATTTTTGTCACAACAAACATCTATTGGATCAATAATCGTGGAAACCACACCAAGTTTGGTGACGAACTTCTTAATCCAGACTGCCTCCTTAGTCGCATAGGATAATGCAATATACTCAGCCTCCATTGTAGAGTCCGCTACAGTGCTTTGCTTAGAGCTCTTCCAGCTCACTGCACCCGATTGGGACAAAATACAAACCTTGATTGTGATCGATAATCATCTTTATCTGTTTGGAAACTAGCATCACTGTATCCTCTTACAGTGAGCTCATCTTCCCCTCCATAAACCAAGAACATGTCCTTAGTCCTCTTTAGGTACTTAAGGATGTTCTTGACAGCTATCCAGTGACGCTCACCTGAATCCGATTGATATCTACTACAAGTGCTTAACGCACATGAGACATCAATCCGAGTACATAACATGGCGTACATGATGGATCCAATTGCTGACGCATATGGGATCCTCTTCATTCTATCTCTCTCATCATATGTTTTAGGACACATATCCTTAAAGAGATAGACACAATGTGACATCAGAAGAAATTCCTTCTTGGATTCTTCCATACTGAATCTCTTCAGTACCTTGTCAATGTATGTACTTTGACTTAGGCCAAACAACCTACGTGATCTATCTCAGTAGATCTTTACTCCGAGGATGTAGGCTGCTTCTCCTATGTCTTTCATGGAGAAACACTTCGATAACCAAGTCTTTACCGACTGCAAGTTCGGTATATAATTCCCGATCAGAAGTATGTCATCGACATACAACACTAGGAATGCCATTGCGCTTTCACTCACTTTCTTGTAAACACAGGGCTCATCTTCGTTCTTGATAAAACTGAATTCTTTTACGGCTTCATCAAAATGAATATTTCAGCTCCTTGAAGCTTGCTTGAGTCCATAAATGGATCTCTGCAACTTGCATACCTTCTCAACTTGCCCATCAAGAACGAAACCATCGGGTTGTGTCATATACACATCCTCTTCAAGGTTTCCATTCAGGAAAGTCGTTTTGACATCCATTTGCCAAATCTCATAATCATGATATGCATTAATCGCAAGCATAATCCGGATGGATTTAATCATGGCAACCGGCAAAAAGGTTTCGTTATAGTTAATACCATGAATTTGTTTGAAACCTTTGGCAACCAGTCGTGCCTTATAAGTATGCACCTTGCCATCCATGTTAGTCTTCTTCTTGAAGACCCATTTGCACCCTACGGGTTTTACCCCTTCAGGTGGTTCCACCAGAGACCATACTTGGTTCTAGTACTTGGAGTGCATCTCGGATTTCATGACTTCAAGCCATTTAATGGAATCTGGATCCGATATAGCATCTTCATAGGTTCTGGGTTCATCGTCTTGGTAGACAAGTATATCACCATGTTGAGTCACGAGATAATTGTATCTCTCAGGCTCATGGCATACTCTCCCAGATCTACGTAGCTCCTGTGCTATTTGAGGTGGTTCACTTTGATCCACAAGTTGTGGAGTAACCTCCTCCTGATGTTCAACCACTGCTTGTGGCACATCTTCCCGTCCTTCGTCTAGTATATCTTGTGGCTCTAGAACTTCATCGAGTTCTACTTTTCTCCCACTAGTACTTCTTAGAAAAAAATCATTTTCTAGGAAGACACCAGTACTAGCAACAAAAATTTTGTGCTCTTCTAGATGGTAGAAATAATATCCTTTAGTCTCTTTAGGATACCCCACAAATATACATTTGTAGGATTTTGGGCCCAGCTTGTTCGAAATCAATTTCTTGACATAAGTTTCGCAACCCCAAATCCTTAGATAAGACAGATTGGGCTTTCGCCCATTCCATAATTCAAATGGAGTCTTGTCTACAGACTTTGACGGCACACGGTTCAAAATGTGAGTTGTAGTCTCTAGGGCATAACCCCATAATGACGCAAAAAAATCACTAAAACTCATCATGGAGCTAACCATGTCAAGTAAGGTCCCATTCCTCCTTTCAGATACTCCATTGTGTTGGGGTGTATATAGAGGGGTGAGTTGTGATACTATCCCACATTCCTTCAAGTATTCAAAAAACCCTGAGCTTAAGTATTCACCTCCTCGATCTGACCGAAGAGCTTTAATACTTTTGCCCAACATATTCTGTACTTCATTGCTGAATTCTTTGAACTTATTAAAGACTTCAGATTTATGTCTCATGAGGTAGACATAACCATATCTACTGAAATCATTAGTAAATGTGATGAAGTAACTATATCCACCTCTGGCTTCAACTGTTAGTGGACCACATACATCACTATGGATGATGTCTAACAGTTCAGTAACCCTTTCACTTTGTCCTGTGAAAGGTGACTTGGTCATCTTGCCTAAAAGGCATGACTCGCATACCTCAAATGACTGGAAGTCAAAAGGGTCCAAAACTCCATCCCTTTGAAGTTTTGCAATGCGGGTCTGATTAACATGACCCAATCTACAATGCCAGAGGTATGTATGGTTTTGTTCGCTATGTTTAGCTTTCTTAGTTTCAACGTTGAGAATATCCTTATTGTTCAAATCAAGAACATATAATCCGTTATATAACCTTGCAATTCCAAATAGAATACCATTCAAACTAAAGGACAACAATCCATTAGAAATCTCAAAACGATATCCTATATTATCCAAAGCGGATACTGAAATAATGTTTCTAGAAATCGTAGGTACAAAATAACAGTCTTTGAGTTCTAATAATAAGCCCGAAGGCAAAGACAAATAATAAGTCCCTACAGCTAATGCAGCCACATGTGCTCCATTTCCAACTCGTAGGTCCACTTCTCCCTTGGCGAGCAATCTACTTTGCCTTAGTCCCTGCACATCAGTACAAATGTGAGTACCACATCCTGTGTCAATGACCCAAGATTTTGAAGGAGAGAAGTTAATCTCAATCATAAACATACCTGAAGTCGAAGCATCCGACTTCTTCTTGTTTGTGAGGAAAGCCTTGTAGTGCTTCCTCTAGTGGCCAGGCTTGCCACAATAGAAGCAGACTACCTTCCCACCTTTCTCAACGCCACCCGTAGGATTGAGAGCATCCTATCCTTTAGGCTTGGGCTTGGGCTTGGGATTGGCCTTGGCCTTTCCCTTGCCCTTACCCTTTCTTTTACTGGTAGCTGCCAGCAAAACAGGCTTGGACTTTTTCAAGTCCTACCCTACAGTCCTTAGCATGTTCAAAAGCTCCGACAGGGTTTTCACCATAGCGTTCACATTGAAGTTCATTATGAATGGTGCATAAGAGTCAGGCAAGGATTGCAGAATTAAATCCACTTGTAATTCTGCATCCAACTCAAACCCCAAAGTCTCAAGCCTCTCCATGTGCTCGATCATTTTGAGCACATGAGGGCCAACTTGGGTTATAGGTCAAGCGACTTCCAAATAGTGTTTTTGACACCTTGTACCTCTCATGTCGAGCATTCCCTTCGTAAAGCTCCTTGAGGTGTAGAATAATGGCAGCATCGTCCATATTCTCATGCTGCTTTTGCAGCATTGGTGTCATTGATGCAACATCAAGCATTGAACGCCATCAGCATCATCAAGGAACTTTTGATAAGTATCCTTTACTTCCTGAGTGGCATCAGGATCAAGCTCAGCCATGAATGACTTATCAAGGATATACAATTTCTTTTCGGACTTAAGTATAATTCGAAGATTACGATACCACTATGAGAAATTGGACCCATCCAACCTGTTTTCTTTCTCGATTATCAGTCGCTGGTTCATAATGCTCATTTTTAAGTGAATCTACAATTCAGAATAGTAAAGTCAATATAATGTTCATTATTTCTTAATATGGTCTTTTATTAAAAAACACTCCCACTATTTTCCTCAGGCCAATAGCCCTCACTATTAACTCGGGAAAGCTCGTTGGCTTTCCTAGTGGATTGAGATCCCATCTGGCCCATTTTAAACCTTTGCTATGGCGAACAAGCCAAAATGGGTTGATTAGGTAGGCCAACAAACTTAATCCACACTAGTTGATAGCTCCCACTACCAACCTCAAATGCGAAGTAAGACAACAAGCCAATCATACAATCCAACGGTCTAGCCATCGTCCTCAAGTGTGATTCCCAGTATCAGTAGAGTGGACACTACATGTCGCCATGTACACTCAACATGTGTACTTTTTTACTATGCCTATGATGAGTTTATCAACCTTCACTGTGGCGAACAAGCAAAACTGTCATTTTAAGTTGACCCATCATCATTAAGGAAAACTCCAATGAATTTTAACCTCTTACTGGTAGAAGTGTACCCTTCGCTGTGGCGAACAAGGTTTCGATGAATAGTGGTTTGATTAAAACCATGGTGATGGAAGGCATACGTGACTTAATATATCTTATTTGAGGGTTTTTATTTAATGTCTGATCATATTATTATCTTTGTTAAAATGTCATTGTTTGACATGTTATTGAACATTCAACCTTAGCATGCATTCTAAACAAAATAAAACGTGCCGGTACATGGCCCACGAAAACCAATTTCCTCCAGCCTAGAGGAATCGGTAGGTCAACCTAGGGTTTAAAAATAAATCTTGGATCTTCAAGTTATTCCTCTTCATAGCTCTTTCGTTTCTTCTTCACGATCATTACAAATAATTTTATAATAAAAAACCTATTCTAATTTACATCGATAAAATAGAAACCTCGCGTTACATATGAGGGGAGTGAGATGAGGAGAAGAAATACATGGAGATTTAAGAGAGGGAGGCAGGACATGCAGGTCCTATTTGTTTATAAAAATTACAAACAAACCCAATAAACAATAAACAATAGGTCTAAGGCTCATGTACAGGGCACCATGCAATTATCAAGCAAGAACATTGCATACATTAAAAAACAATCAATTTTTTGAATTGGGTGGGTTGAATTATGAAGTTACCACCTTAAAAGCCCAGAATGAATATTGGCTTTAAAGGTTCAAAAAACTGTAATTTAGCCCCTATGAGAAAAAGGGAAAGCAAAAACGGAACAGTAGGTTTCTTGTCACAGCGAAGAAATTCTTCACCCCAGCAAAGTTCATGTACACATGGTCGCTGCAGCGAAGTTTTATTTTGCCATGACGACCGTGAACTTCCATAAAACACAAATCGTTCCAAAGAGTTTTATGCCGCAGCGAAGTTTTATTTCGCTGCGGCTAGATCTACTTTTCCAGGAATTTGGCTACGACGAAGGTTTATTTTGTTGCGGCCAGATTCACTTTTTGCATCTCGTCGCGGCGAAGTGATATTTCGCCGCGACGAGATGCAAAAAAATAGTGAATTAGACACAGTAACATCTTTTGCAATTTTTCACATAATGACACAGATCCAAATCAAATCGAATGCTTAAATATTCGACTAGGACACCAACCAACCAATACAAAATCAATCAACACATTATTTAATCAACTGATTAATTAAGACATTCAACATACATAATTTTTCCAGATTTAGAAACACTTCACATCATGCAATAACATATTATCAAACAAATATACATGTTATCAAACATCAATTAAACAATATAATCTAATACCTGAGGCTCTGATACCACTATAAGTAATTGATCTACCATACGTAGCAGAAAAATAAAAATTCAATCGGTAAATCAATTACCTTTCTTTGCCAAGATCCGAGTATAGATTATACTGTTTGCATGTTTATAAACAAAATCTGTATAAAGTAAATCCATTCAAGGATTAGAATACTTATGTATGTTTGGAGGCTCCTCCGGATATCTCTGACTTCGGACAAGAACACTGTTCACGACACTGTTCACGGTTGCTGTTCACTGTCCATTGTTCACTGTTCACCATCCACTGTTCACGGTTGCTGTTCACTGTCCATTGTTCACTGTTCACCATCCACTGTTCACTTATCGCTTAAGCGATTCTTCGTAAAATAACTCTTGGTCGCTTAAGCGATTTTAGATTGCTTAAGCGATCATTTGTGGAAAACTCTTGCTCGTTTAAAAGATATATGTGGTCGCTCATATACGTAATTGTTTGGTACCATGGCTGTCTTTAAGTTAATTAATTTCGAAATGACTATGATTGGGATACATTTCTACCTCACTCATTTCCCTCCCAAATCCAAAAAGAATTTGTATCGCAAAATTAAGTAATTTATATCAATCTAATCCATCATAACTCAAAATATAAGAGACATCAATGTAATTGAAAGTTTAAAGACATCAATGAAATTGAAAGTTTAATCTTAAAATCATCCATAATAGTGCCGAAACACAATAATTCCTAAGACATTTAACTCTAGTTCTGATTGTAATAAAATTTCCTCCACCCAAACAATTGTAAAGAAGAACCCAATTCCAAGTATCATTTTTCGTACCATTTCCCTTCCATACATTCTCATTTCCCTCCTGTGACCTGCTAACCAGCCTCTGAGAAGTTTTCAAATTCTGTACAATCACTGTCTGAGATCATTGTTGGTACCATGCCTTGCCAGCAGGCTTGATTGCAGATGCCTCCTCCTGCCAACCAGCCTTTGAGAAGTTTTCGAATTCTGTTTGCCAGGAACCTGTCTGAGATCATTGTTTGGTATCATGCCTTTCCAGCAGCCTTGATTGCAGATGCCTCCTCCTGCCAACCAGCCTTTAAGAAGTTTTCGAATTCTGTTTGCTAGGAACCTGTCTGAGATCATTGTTTGGTACCATGCCTTCCCAGCAACCTTTATTGCAGATGCCTCATCTTGCCAACCAACCTTTGAGAAGTTTCCTCTCATTGTTTGCCAGGAACCTGCAAAATTATCTAGCACACACCTGCAGACACGTCAGCTTTTGTAAATTAAAAAAAACACGTAAAAAAGTTACAGAGTGCAAGATTGAGAAGTTCACTCAGTCTGTCTCTTTCGGTAAAGCTCCATATAAGCATGACACCTACAGTATCAGCACCACAACCCAAGTTTTAACATCAACATCAACATCAACATCACATAAACTACAAAATTCAAAGTCCAACTTTCATACCTTTTAATTGGGTTCTGGTCACTCAAAACGGATCCATCTGCCCATGGAAGCAGTCGATAGCCCAGCACTCCCGACAGTCTCTCATTGTTTCGTCATTCAAGCCGTCCATCGGGGTGTTGGTCATGTCAAACTAAATAAATTTCAGGGCATATGCCCCACATTCAGCATTACAATAGGAAGAAGACATTAGCATTAGAATAAACTTATAGAACAATTGTATTATGTAAGTTAGTTGTATACAAAATTTACCTTGACTTATTTATTAGGATGGTAGAGCGCTTAAGTGGCCACTTTCTGGTTAGTACTTGATCACCCAAGTGCCCAAACATCCATTGTCACGCAATAACCGCGGGAACAACTTGGACAATGGCTCCAACTCGACCTCCAACTGCTTGTCTCGACAAATAGTTGGGTTGCAGTCAAGGATCTTTAGCAAGCCCCCCTCTAGATGCGCAGCGACTACTATCTAGTGCATCTCTTTGACGAGGATGATGCAGTAGACTCTTTTAACAAAGGCCCAACCGTGGCCATATTTGGGCCTTTCCCCCCATACATACTGCATAATCCTGTTAGCAAACTGAAAATCATCGGGATGCAGTCCAACTCTGAGGCCAATATTTTTCGCTTCGCTCCTTTTGCTGCACCTCTACCAACGACATTTTTAATTAAAATGCGATATATCGAAACAAGCGTTTGGCCAAACGCCCCATCAGTGATGGCATAGTCGGGATACAATAGATCACCATCACTAGTCTGTTGTAGCCTCATCAGTGCCAATATCTCATCGATGTGCTGCATCAAATAAAAACAACCAGATAAGTATGGAAAACATAGGCAAAAATAAGGAAAATTAAGCGAAAATAACTCACCGAGTCCTCAAGCCACGTGCCTACGGTCAACAACTTTTCAAACCATTCTCGGGAATAATCCCCTGTCTTACACTTTATATAGGCATTACTTCCTGATTCATTGTAATAGGCATAGAAGAGTTTTATCTTTTCCTCTATTAGCCTATACAAATCGACATTTGAGTCCCTTTTCGCTTGCCTACTTCCTCCCCTTTCCTCCATTTTTACATCCCCGCTTCCTTCGTGTCCCACCTCACCTTCCTCCATTATCACTACCCCACTTCCTCCACCAACCTCCTTAACCTCCTCCATTTCTGGTTCTTCCTTCATTTGTTTCTTAATTTTCCTCTTCTTTACTTGTGTCACTACCATGTAAGGCGATTTGACAAACTTGCTCTTTCGGGTTTCTCTTTTCAGCCCAGTTTGCACTTCAACCGCCTTTAATTCTCCACCAACTTCCTCCTCCACTGTACCAACTTTCTTTGCCAGTTTATCCACTTTCTCCTCCACCCTTTTCATGCGCTCTTCCATCTTGTTAAACCTATCATAAATGGCTGTTGTAAAACTCTCAAACATGCCATTTATGAGGTCAACCACCTCATTCTCCCGACGCCGATGTCTCGACAAAGCAGTACTTGTTGTATTGGTTTGCTGAGGCATACGAACCTCTTCCTCCCTCTTCTCCTCCTCTTCCTCGGGCCTTCCGCCGATTGGAGCTTCATCATCCTCGGCATCAACCACGTTGTCAAGCAGTGGCCCTGCAACTGCCATCACATACGTGACCTCTTTTAGGTCCCGCATGTAACGCCCTACTTGAGGTACGTAGCTAATGTTTCTTCTTTTGCTCTTATTTGAGTCGGTTTATTAGTATTATTGTTTGGTTGGCCTTTGATTGAGTGGTATGTTGAATACTAGCCTTGAAATTGGTTGAAAATAGAAGAAGTTTAGTGTTCCAGGCTTCGCCGGGACGAAGAAGAATCTTCACCGCGGCGAAGAGGTGTTGAAGCCCACGGGGAAGCTGCTGGATAGTTTCGCCGCGGTGACAGAAGCTTCTTCGCCGCGGCGACGTGCCGACCAAAATGTTTGTTCAGTTTTAGATATTTTCTTCCTTAAGGGCAATTTGACCATTCTACCCCTAATTAGTAGGAAAAGTGGGGAGTAAAATGTAAGGAATTTTCATGGAGAATATGTTAATATGGGGGTGTGTTTGTAATGAATCAAAGGATATAGATGGAATTTCCAAGGAAGAGTAAGGGCAAAATGGGAATGCTTGTGCATAAATTGTATTAAAAGGAATTAAGTCATTGCAAACCTTTCATTCTTCTTCTCCACGCCACTCTCCTTTCTTACTTCCTCTCAATTTCTCTTTCATTTGTTCAAGGATTTTTAAGGGCTTTTGGAGTGATTTGGGGTAGAAATCAATCTAAGGCATCCTAAGTAATGATTCTTGCTTTGGATGTGAAGTTTTGTGACATTTTGTGTATATTTGAATATTGTTCTTTGGTTGAATTGTTTAATTGTTTAAAGGGTAGAGAAAAGTCAAGCAAACCAGAGAAAGAAGTGCTAGTGAGATCTCTCCATCACAAGGTAAGTAAATCCCAACCCAAGTAAGATTTAGAACTTTCTTGAATAGAGAGTTAATAGCAATTATGTATGTATGTATATCATGTGATATGCTTGTTATTAAGATTTAAATGAGATAATTATTGCTTTGTGGTTGTTCTACACTTCAATTATAAGAAGTGAGATGTGGGTTGGGAATGTAGTTTGAGATGGAATTGAAGGATATTGAGAAATCCTTTTTGGAAGTGTTATTCTATCGCAGGATTTATGGCTATGTGAGGGAGTTTTCTCCCATTTTGGATGGTTAGAGAAAGCATAGAATTTTTGTTATAGTAGAGTTTTGTTATGTACTTGAGTTGTTTGATGAAATGCCTAATAGAGGTTTGAGTATGAGTAGTGAACCTTAATTCTTGCAACATTGCATGTTGGCATTTCATAAGTCATTTGTGAGATGAACCATCCATATGCATTAATTGTGCATTGAAAATGACTTAAGAAAGAGTAGAAAACTTTGTTATGCACTTGGTCTATGAGTAGAGAACTTTGTGAATGCAACTACTCTAAGGGTAGAGAGAATGAGAGTGCTAGAGTAGAGTGAATGGAAGAGCTTAGAAACGGGTTGATGCTTTGTGATCGTCCCCCGATAGTTATTAGAAACGGTGATGCTTTGTGATCGTCACCCGATAGTTATTAGAAACGGGTTGATGCTTTGTATCGTCACCCGATAGTTATTAGAAACGGGTTGATGCTTTGTGCTCATCACCCGATAGTTATGAGAAACGGGTAGCTGCTTTGTGGTCTCCACCCGATAGTTATGAAAACCGGATAGGTGCTTTGTGATCCCCACTCGATAGTCATTAAGAGCAGGTTGGTGCTGTGTGAACTCCACCCGACAATCATGAAGATGGAGATGGTCTGTGTGAACGCCATCCACCGTACCTTCTAAGATGAGGCCATGACGTTAGTAGAAAACAATAGAAAGAAAGAGTGAGGAAGGAATTAAGAAAAATATTACGGGGATAGACAAATAGAGGGTTTACTTACTGAGCATTATTTTTGTGCTCCACCCGTCATTTTCCTTTGTGGATGCAGGATCTAGGTGATGATGCAGTCGGAGGGGCGTCGGCAAGCGATGAGCAATAGCTACACTGTTTCCCCTGTTTTGTCTTTTTAAATGCACTTTTGTAAATAATGCTCTTTGTGTATAAAAGACTTATTACATATATAAAAGAAATTTTTGGGCCCATTTTCTATTATTATTATGCAAGCTTTTACTAGTTTACAGCAGTTATTACATTTTGCGCCTTTTTATTGTCATCCCGCGACCCCACACAGGAGTTCCTCGCGGTGCCCACATAGGTACGTGACTCACCATGCTTCCCAATTGACTATAGCCCTTTAGTATTGGGTTCGAGTGGTGGGGGAGGCGAAAGAAATCCCTTAAGAGGGGGGGGGGGGGGGGGGGGACAGTACCTAGTAGTCACGTACCTGTGTGGCACCGCGAGGAACTCCTGGTAGCCGCGGCGTGACACCGCATCAGGCGGTCTATCCGTTCATCCCTTTCATCCTCTAGTGCTTTGAAATATGTGACATAATCATCTTCCGCTTCATCCCCAGTAGCGGTGAGAGAGGGACGGACACTCCCTCCATAAGAAACAAAATCAATCAGATTGAAGCGACATTTTAAATCAACTGCATATTCAAAAGCTTAATCCTTTAATCTTACCCCAGCCGCTTCAATCTCAATGGGTACACCTCTCGACGCACCGCAACATCCTAGGAAATTGCTGTTGCACATCCAAACTGTTGCCCTCCCCCCGCCTTAGCGAAGACAGGGATGGCCTCATACATCCAAGCCTACATTGTAAAAAAGCAGTCCGTATCATAATTCAAACACATATATTCAAAAAATATCACAAAAAGCTATTAATATTTACCTGCATTGCCCATGGGAAGCCAAAAATTGTACGTGCTTGGTTTATCCTTCCTAACCCATTGGGACTGCTTTAACGCATGTTTGGTTTTTTCAGGCTCTTGATGGTTCGCTCAAATGAATCTGTCCCCACGAAAGAATTAAAGAACTCCAAGTCGCTTGCAAACAACAACCAATCATTCTCAACAGCTTTTGTTGAGTCACCAGCCATAAGATCGAATGTAAAAAATACCAAGCACACTTTTATCTTCTCCCATCATTAAACCGAACTGTTTCTAGCCTCTCCTCTAAACATGTCCGTATAGACTTTGCCCCCTGTAAAACCTTCTACGAAACCTTATGGCTCCCGGACTCTTCCTTATTGCTTCTGCCTCTGCTTATCTAGCAATTTCCAACATCCTAAGCCCGTCACCAAGGCATATTCCATCATGCCAAACGTAGTGGCTATCCATCCACCATAAACCACATTTCTTTATTTTTATTGCATTTTACTGAGTGCAGCAACATGTAATGCACTCCCTGCCCCCAAAATGCCATTTTCCATTTTGTTCCGATTCTTAAAAATCGACCGAAACAAGTGTCTTCGAAATCTCTTGCATCATGCCTCATTCCAACTAAAATCTCATTTATGCTGTCAAAAACATCCTAACTTGACCTGCCCGTCACCCTTGTAGGGAAGTAGGGTATTTTATTGCTTACAAGCTCTAACTCGTAGTCTCTATAGTTTACGTCTGCACAATCTTACAATCGATTAAACAAATGTCAGCAACAAAATAAACCAAACAACTAATAAACAAATATCAGCAACAAAATTACCTCTGTGGTCGCTTAAGCGATTTCAGATCGCTTAAGAGATCTTAACTCTGCCTCGTGCAAGATCTCTTAAACAATCTGAAATCGCTTAAGCGACCAAGGTAAACTGAAAGAATCTCTATGATACAAAAGATTGCTTAAGCGATCTTATATCTAGATATTCTGCCTCAGACAAGATCGCTTAAGCGATCTGAAATCGCTTAATCATAACGCCCCACTTGAGGTACGCAGTTTATGTTCTTTCTTTTGCTCTTATTTGAGTTGGGTTCTTGGTAATATTGGTTGGTTACCTTTGATTGAGTGTTATGTTGAATACTTGCCCTGAAATTGGTTGAAAATGAAGAAGTTCAGTATTCCATGCTTCGTCGGGCGAAGAATATCTTCGCCGCGGCGAAGAGGTGTTGAAGCCACGGAAGCTGCTGGACAGTTTCGCCGCGGCAATAGAAGTTTCCTGGCCGCAGCGACAGGCCGACACAAATGTTGTTAAGTTTTAGATATTTTCTTCCCTAGGGGCAATTGTGACCATTCTACCCCTAATTAGCAGGAAGTGGGGAGTAAATTGAAAGGATTTTTCATGGAGAATATGTTGCTATGGGGGTGTGTTTTAATGAATCAAGGTATGATAGAATTCCCAAAGAAGAGTAAGGGCAAATGGGAAGGCTTGTATATAAATTTCATTAAAGGAATTAAGACATTTCAAAACCCTTCATTCTTCTTCTCATCGCCACTCTCCTCTCTTGCTTCCTCTCAATTTCTCTTTCTTTTGTTCAAGGAGTTTTGAAGGGCTTTTGGAGTGATTAAGGGTAGAAATCAATCAAGGCACCTAAGGTAAGGATTCTTGCTTTGGTTTTGAAGCTTTGTGAGTTTTGAATATATTTGATTTTGAGGGTTTTTTGTTCATTTGTTTAAGAGTAGAGAAAAAAGTCAGCTTACCAAGTGAAAGGAAGAGCTAGTGAAATCTCTCCATAACAAGGTAAGTAAATCCCAACCAAGTTGAGATTTGAGAATTTTCTTGATTAGGGTTTTGATAGCAATGGGTATGCTGTGATATACATGTTATATGCCATGTTATTGAGGCTTAATAGAGATTTCTAGTGCTTTGGGTTGTTTATACATTGCAAGTAAAGAAATGATATGTGGGTTGGAAAGGTAGTTTGAGATTGAATTAAAGGATACTGAGAAATCCTTTTGGAAGTGTCTTTCTTTGGCAGGAATGTGGCTATGTAGGGGGTTTCTCCCCTTTGGATGGTTAGAGAAGATTTAGAATTATTGCTATAGTAGAGTTTTTTATGCACTTGAGTTGTTTGATGAAATGCCTAATAGAGGTTTGAGTATGAGTAGTGAACCTTAATTCTTGCAACATTGCATGTTGGCATCTCATAAGTGCATTAGTGGAGATGAACCATCCATAAGCATTAATTGTGCATTGAGAAGTGACCTAAGAAAGAGTAGAAACTTTGTGTATGCACTTACTCTATAGTAGAGAACTTGTGGATGCAACTACTCTAAGGGTAGAGAGAATGAGAAGATATAGAAATGGGTTGATGCTTTGTGATCATCACCGACAGTTATGAGAATCGGTGGATGCTTGTGATCATCACTCGACTAGCCATTAGAATGGGTATGCGTTGTGATCATCACCCGATAAGTAGTAGAGACGGGTGGATGCTTTGTGATCATCACCCGGTTAGTTATTAGAAAGGGGTTGATGCTTTGTGATCATCACCCGACATTATATTAGAAGTGGTTGATGCTTTGTGATCATCACCCGATAGTGATAGGAACGGGTTAATGCTTGGTGATCGTTACCCGAAGTTACGAAAACCGGGTGGTGCTTTGTGATCTCCACTCGGTAGTCACTAGGATAGGGTTATGCTATGTGAACTCCACCCGACAGTCATGAAGAGTGGGATGGTGCTGTGTGAACGCCATCCGGCCGTACCTCCGGTAAGATGAGGCCATGACGTTTAGTAGGAAACAACAGAAAGTGTGAGGAAAGAATTAAGAGTAATACATACGGGGATAGACAGATAAAGGGTTTTACTTACTGAGCATTATTTTGTGCTCACCCCGTTATTTTCCTTTGTGGATGCAGGATCTAGGTGATGATGCAGTCGGAGGGGCGTCGGCAAGCGGGAAGCAATAGCTACACTGTTTCCCCTGTTTTGTCTTTTAAAATGGCATTTTTGTAAATGACGTTCTTTGTGTATAAAAGACGTATGACTTATAATGAAAAGAAAGTTTTTGGGCCCAATTTTCTATTGTTGTTATGCATGCATTGTATTAGTTTACAGTAGTTGTTACATAAGCAACCAAGAGTAAATTGAATCAATCGCTTAAGCGATACAAAGGATCGCTTAAGCGACCATGAGTAAAAAATATTAATCGCTTAAGTGATACAAATGATCGCTTAAGCGACAGTACTCCCAAAACAAATACGTACCCTTTCTTCGGCCTCCTCCTTGTCGCCTGAATCCTCGGAAGACTCCTCCTGGCCTGAATTCTAGCCGGACTCCTCCTCCTCGCCTGAATTCTCGCCTGACTCCTCCTCTTCAGAATCGTTTTGCGATTCTTCTCTCTGTTGTTGTGCCGCCGTCGTCTCCTCTACCTGTGGACCACCTTCACTGATCAGATGATCCACCGGAGCAGCCATTGAATTGCTTGCACCACTAGAATCTAGGATTCGAAGTGGCGTTGGGTTTTCCTCCTCATTGTGAGTGTCAGCCATGGTTTTGGATTGAATTTGGTGTCAAAATTTACAGTTTTGATCGGAAATGTGGACTATCGCCGGAAATCACACAGATTCTGTTTAGGGTTCAAGAAATCGATTGAAAATCGCGACTGTATCGTCGAAAATCGCGACTGTATTCCGTTTAGGGTTCAAGAAATTGATTTTAGGATTGAATATGGTGTGAAAATTTGCAGGTTCGATCGGAAAGTGCAGTGTCTCCCTTTGGTTCAAGAAATCGGTTTTTGCCCTAATGAATTTCGATTAAGCGAGGTGAATAAGTGGGGCTTGTTTTGTAAATTTCAAATTTTAAAAACTTTCATTATTTATGATTCGGCCTACATATGTTTTAATCTTTTCATTTTAACCCATTTTACGTGTTTAATGAATCCTAGCTATGCCACACCAGCTTCTCTAAATAAAAAAAAAAATGAAAAACATTTTCAAGGTCATTTTGTTAAATGGAAACTTGGGATGGTTGCGCAGCTAAATTTTCTCAAGTTTAAGCCGCGTATGAATTTCTATTAATAAATTCCATAACCACTCATCTTTTTTTGTGCATGATGCCAATGCTACAAATTCTACAGCCATGGTATAGTCTAAAATACATTGATAGGATCCAGTGAATTAGCGCTGGTATGGTTGCACCCATTAAGTACTACATGAAAAGTTTATTTAATTAAACACATTTCTTGGGTTCTTAACGTTGCCATTTACCACATTAATTCGATTTTTTTTTTATTCTATCTCTTATTCACTCGAGATGGCTCGAAACTTTGAATTACAACAAAGATAAACAAAGTAGCAAGACAAGACTTAGAAAGAATCGAATTTTCCCATTTTTTCCTATTTTGCCGCATCAATTCCCATTTTTTGTCTGCTTTTTGTGTGTTAAAGAGTTTGCATAATGGGTTTTTGTTTTGCTGTTAGGAGATAATATTATAACTAAATAGAAACTCGATATGGACTCCTGTATACATTTTTCGTAATCAATTTATTTTAGCACATTTCCTGGGTTGTTAACGCTCTCATTTACCGTTCCAATTTTCGGTTTCTCCCATTTCTTTCATTTTCTACCTCTCATTTATGCACCGATTTTGGTTTTTTTCGATTCCGTCTTTCATTCACCCGATATGTCTTGAAACTTTTAATTACAACACTGATTAACAAAATAACGGGATGAGACTAAGACAAAATTGGACTTTTCGATTTTTTCTGTTTTTGTAGCATTGATTCTAGTTTTTTGGACTCCGTTACACATCGGCACGGGATGTCTCAAAACTTTGAAACACAACATCAACAAACAATGAAAGGGGTGAATACGAAGGAAAAAGTGAATCGGGGCAAAAAGAAAAAGCGAATTGAGACAAAAAGAAGGTTGCAACATGAGGACTTTGCAAGAGGTCATCAATCCTATTACTGCTCTTGCCTAAGGATGTTTATATTCAAGTTATAATGGGATGCGCTGTATTAATGTTGGTATGGTCACACTAATTAGGTATTATGCAATCAATTTATTTAAGAACTCTTCTTGGGTCGTTAATAGCCTCATTTAATGGAAAAGCTCGAAAATATCGGATGGTGAAAAGGATATAAAATATCTGTGTCAATAAGAGGACTAAGTCAATTAAGAATTCTATAACTTTTTTTTTTTTGCATTAATTAAGTTATAATAATATAATTTTAATTAAAAAAATGAAAAAAATGCAATGAATGTTTGTCTATGTTATCCATCATAATATCTGAGGAAGGAAGAAAATAAAAAAAAAAGGCAAAGAGAAAGAGAATGAAAATAAAAGAGACGGAGAGAAAGGAGTTAGTCGACAAATTGAGAAAAGAGAAAAAGAGCAAGAAGGAAAGAAAGCTAAAAACCAAACTAAGAAACTACTAATCTGAGCTTTAATTTTCATTAACTTAGAAGTTAACAAAAGCTTCCCATACACACAAGTAAAATTGCATTTAATCAATACAAGAAAAAAGACAATCCTCGACAGAAAAATTGATAAATTTATTGACTATTCTAAAAAAAGGTCAAAAAATTTAATTCTTATCAAATTCTTAACCGTTTATAAACGGTCAAAGATTTGAGATAATCTTTGACTATTATTAATTGTCAAAGATGTTGTAAAAATAAAGTTATATAATTTCATTCTTTGACTATTATAATCTTAATCCTTATATTCAAGGATTAAGTTAAAAAACAAAAATTGAAATTTGTACAAAGGTTTCCCACCGCCAAAATTTCGCTAAGGAATTGGTTTCCGCCAAAAACACCAAGTCTCGTGAAAAACCCATTTTCCATTAAATCAAACGTAAGAAAAAAACCCATTTCATCCGCCAAAAACCCATTCTCGCCCAAATCTCTTTTACTCAATCAGATCCTGTAAACCCTAATTCTTTCTTTGTCTTCTGCAACCTGACATTATCACATTATCACTTGTTTCATTAGTTTCCGGTAGCACCAATAAACTGTCAAGTCATCTTCTTCACCACCTCCGTCGCCGCAAACTATCACCTAGAGGTATTTCGTTGATGTTATTATCACGCATCATTCGCCAAATGTAAAACATTCCCATAAATAAAAGCTCTTTCATTACTTGAATTGGTGTATAATTTTAGTATTGGTTAATTCTTTTATTAGTCTCTGTTATTTTGAGCTATAAATCATTTAATGATATGTTTTCTTCAACTTTGGCAGCTTATTTCAAACGCAAAAGTTGAAGAACTACCTCTCTTTGTTCCTTTACATCCCTTTGAAGGTTGGTTTCCAATGTCTGTTTTGATTTATTTATTTATTTTAAGGTATGTCTGTAGAATAAATTGTTTATTTATTTATTTTAATTTTTGATGGTTTTATTTAATCACTAATTGAACTTTTTATTTTATTTTAATATTTTCTTCTTCTTAGTCCGAATTTTGATGTCTAAAGTCTAAACTAAACATTGCTGAGGATTGTTTAAAACTGGTTTTTTATTTTTTATTTTTTAAATTAAATTAAATTTTTTAAAATTATGAAGTTTGGTTCTGAAATGGGTTTGCCTTGGTGTTATCACCAAGCCGAGTTCATTTCATACGATTCATGGATTATGTTAAGGTCTACAAAACTTAGTATTATAGTTCTATTTTGTGGAAAATTTGATACTTCAGCATATAGCTAACATGGGTATTTCTTTAATTTTGATTTATCTTATTTATTGCTTTTTTTTTTTTGGGTGGCTTGATAATATTTAGTTTGAGTTCAACAATTATAACATTAGCTTTGTATTTTATAGTTGCAAGTGCATTTCCTTACAGAAAACTTGAGTTTGTAGTGATGTAGAAATAGTTTTGGCTGCGTTTGGTTGGATATTTTTATTCATATTTTGAGCCCGATTTTGGAGATAACGTTTGGTTGAATATTTGTGTAATAGAATCTTGAGAATATTATTCCGACACTTCTTGACCATTTTATGACCGTTTGAAGACAATTACAGGCCTAAAGTTATTTGTGAGTTGACTTTTCTTCTTCCACTTTTTTCTTTCACTTTTTCTATTTTCTTCTTTCACTTTTTCTTCACATCACCTGTTCACTTATATTATATTAATAAATTATTTATAAAAAAATATATTAATTAAATATTCAACATAAACATCAAGGTCAAAATACTCTACCAAACACATATTTTACAAATCATATTTTCGTAATTATAACCCTATCTAATTATCCAATACTATCCCTAAAATCCTATCCAAAATAATGAACCAAATGCACCCTTTGTGTGTTTGTGTTGATATTAGAATATAAGTGGAATTGTTTTGATGATACAAAGTAAATGATCCTGTACCTTAGTGATAGTTATTTAGCTTCTAGTAACTTGAGCGCTTCAAATATTCTATTTTGTTGAGCTCTATGGGAATGGTTTGTTTAGAGTATTTTTGAATTCATTTCTAAGTTTTCAGTTCAAGGGAGAAATTTTAAGTGGTGGAGTAGTGTGATTTATCTTATGTGATAAACAATTGAAAAGTAAGGTGTAGAGCATCACTAGTTAGCTATGTGCAAAATATGACAAATGGGGGAGTGAATAATAGAGTGAGAACATGTGGAGATGTAGGGAAGGGGAATCTCTGCTCAAAGATTCTTTAGGGACTTTTTACACTTCATGAACTGTTGATTTCAGCTTGGTGTTAAAGGTTTTTCTTTGTGATTTGCAGGCTGGAATGCTTCTTCGGTATCTAAGAAAACCAAGACAAGAGGCTTCATCGTCGAGCCCTTAGCAGCAATAATAGTAGTTGATTACTTAGAGGGGCCGTTTGGTTCGGGGGTAAATAAGATAACGAGAGTCATATTTGTTTATTTTGCAAGATTCCTGTGTTTGGTTAATTTGCAAGTAAAAAAAATATTACGGTAATCTTTTATTGCGAATAATGTTTACTGTTAGTAGTGTGGGGGGTATTCTTATTACCTTGTTAAGAGATGTTATTAAAACATTATTGGGGTAATATGATTTTTTTTTTCCATTTTGCCCTTAATTTAAAACCATTTCAGACACGATTGCCTTCAAATGTCTACCAAATAATAATTATCTTGCACCCCTACATTTGAGAAATTAGCTAAAACACCCAAACCACAAAAAAGTTTAAAAGTTAACAAAACACCCCCAACCATCCAAGATCACCGTTGACCGTGACTCACCACCGTCAGCCATCGACGTCAGCCATCGTAATGGTTCACGACCAACGGGATTTGGTCGGTCATGCTCCGGTAAGGCCTTTTTCGGCCATGGATTATAGATTCATGGTTGAAAATCTGGCGTTTCTATTAGGGGTGTTCAGTTTCGGGTACCTTGCACTTTTTGAAGGAACCGGAACAGACGGTTCCTTGAAATTTGGAACCAGAATTGAAACCGACGGTTTCGGTTCCTAGGTACCCAGAACCAAAACCTATAACAACGGTTCCGGTTCTAGTTCTGGGTACCCTGTAAAATTACATGACCCCTCAAAAGTTTTTTAAATGACAAAAAAAACCCTTAAAAACTTACAAATACCCCCCCTACCTGGCATTTGTTAACAAACATAAAATTACAAATTATAAATTCAAAATTACAAACTCCATTACTTTGTAAAGGTAGATTCTCAAAAGTCAAACCAACTTACTTTAAATGTTATGAAATATAAATATAAATGTATTCAAAATTACAAACTCCATTACTTTGTAAAGGTAGATTCTCAAAAGTCAAACCAACTTACTTTAAATGTTATGAAATATAAATATAAATGTATTCACATTACTTTTTCTCCAAAAGTTTTTATTAACCTCCCTAATCTTTAATTTTATTTTATATTAGTTTCGGTTCCTTGTTCCTGATTCCGGTTCTGGTTCCTAACTATAGGAACGGGAACCGCACAGTAACGGTTCCAAAAATTTGGAACCAGAACCTACCCATTGACGGCTGGTTCTGGGTAGGAACTGGAACCAAACTCAGGGTACCCGCTTGTTCTGGTTCTAACCGATTCTTTTGAACACCCCTAGTTTCTATGGTTGTCTCATGGCCAAAGATGTAGTCGTGAAATGGCCACAGATCTGGCCGTGAAAAGGTCAGATCTGTGGCCATGAAATAGTCACATATTTGGCTGTGAAATGGCCATCGATGTGGCCATTTTTCGGCCATGGATTTGTGATCTATGGCTGGCGCACGACCGGTCATATAAGGTTAGTCGTGCGCCATTCTGTCGACTACCAATGGTGGCCGGCGGTGGTGGCTAGCTGGCTGTTTGTTAGTAATTGATCGGATTCGCGCAACAGAAAAATGTAATATTTAAAATGAATCGATCAATTACGCGAACCAAGATCCGAGTACAGATTATAACGTTTTCATGCATAAACTGAAACGTAAAATAAAATTGTATTAAAAACAAATCCATACAAGGATTTAGTTCATACCGATGTTTGGAGGCTTTTCCAAATATCTTTGCTTTTGGATATGAACACTGTTCACTGATTACTGTTCACTGTCTACTGTTCACCGTCTACTGTTCATGTGATTTTTTGTTAATCGATCAAATGTAGGATCGCACTCACGGAAGTCCACACGAAGATAATTCGAAGAACTGACAATTGTTTTGCTAGAACAACTGTTGGCTTTAAGAATCAAGAACAATGAAAAGAAAAAGAAAAAATTTTCTTTTCACACAAAGGTGAAAACTTGTGTGTGAGAGAGAGAGAGAGGGTGGCTAGGGTTTTTAATTGAATGAATGTATCTTTTTGTTTTAATTTTTTTTTTTTTTTTTGTTTAGTATTTTTGTTTTAATTTTAAGTTGCTCTTATATAGTGCAAAAATTAAAACCCTATTCCAATTAGGAATAGTCATGGACTCCAGCCCTAGTTCACCCTTGCAACCAAACACATCTTTATGGTATTTTAATTAATTAATTATTATTATAATTAAAAATCAATTAATATATATAATAATATATTAACATTTAATTAATAATAATAATCCATTTAAATATATATACATAGATATATTTAAATATAATCTCACTAATTTAATTTTAATATTAAAATTAAATACAGGCAACAACCTCAGCAAATTTATTTGCACTATGAGATTACCAAAATACCATTTCATCATTAAAGACGAAAATACCCTTCTCACAAATTGATTATTAAATTATCTTCTAAGTGTGTGACCTGTAGGCTCTTCATCATATCGGCAGTGTGTAGTATTACGATTAACACCAATTAATCGTCTCACTACACACAGACCAAGATTGGTTCCTAGAAAAGCATTATGGCCACCCGATAGATTCAGATCCAGCGAAATTACAATCTGTCAACGATATGGTTACCATGCAATCCAATCATTTCATCATCTGTTATCTCATCAAGATTGAGGTACATAAATAGTGTCAATCCCAAATATCCTCGACATGTTTATATTCAGTTAATGGACCAATGATCGACATAATAAATTGGATTGAGCATCAACTCAATCCCACTGTGTCTACAGATTTAGTGTCATTGCCATTTACTGAATTATCTAGTGAGATAACTTCTCCCGTATCCAGGAGTGATGAATCCTTTTTCGATCCACCATAGTCTCGATACACTTCTCAATGTAGTCAATCACTACTGTATTGATAGCTCTGAATAGAACTACATTAGGTTAATGTCAAACTACACCAATTGGTGTACAAGGCGCTCCGGTGATCTCAAGTCTAAGGACCACATGCACCACCATTCGTTAGAAGATTTATTCCATAGATACTGGGGTTACCATCCATATGGAATCCTCTGGTGGGTTTGTCCAGTAACCTTGCCTCAAGCAAGCACCCATGCGTTGCACCAGGTTATCGGCAAACAACCTTGACAAGTGAGATCAGTCACTACCTTTCGACAGGGTCGTTCAACGCTATGATAGTCTTACCGTATTATATGTGTCCTTGGTCAAAATAATACTAGGGCTATGGACGTTTCTAGAATGGTCACCATATGTGATCATAGGGTTTTCACTATCAAGATTTGAAACATTTGACACCATCGTCACTGTCTACCATCCTAAGGACATATATCATTACATATAACTATGATTTACACGATATAGAGGAATATGCCTTTTATTGATAAATAAACATTTATTATAGAGTCAATTTTTACAATAATAGATTGGCTCTAAGGCACCTACTCCAACAATCTCCCATTTGCATTATAGCCAATCATTCATGTATTTAATATCAAATGACCCAAGTGCTCATCATGCTTCTGCTCCAACAGAAACTTCAACAGTGGGTTAGTAGGTATTCTGTAAATCTGCATATTCTCTTTCTGATTAACTTCTCAGATCAGATTGAATCGACTAAGTAAGTGTTTGGATTACTGGTGAGACTGTGATTCCTCAGCCACAACAATGGCTCTATTGTTATCGCAGTAGGACTTTATTGGATCAACAATGCTTGGAACCACATCAAGTTCAGTAATGAACTTCATAATCCAAACCGCCTATATGGCTGCATTAAACAATGCGTTATACTTAGCATCAATTGTAGAGTCCGCTATAGTACTTAACTTCAAGCTCTTATAGCTCACTACAGCTCTAATGAGACAAAGTATAAGCTCGGATTGTAAGCGAAAATCATCTTTATATGTTGGAGATTAGCATCACTGTATCTTCTTACAGTGAGCTCATCTTCCCCTCCATAATCCAAGATCATATCCTTAGCCCTTTTTTAGGGGTATTTAAGGATGTCCATTGACACTTATCCAGTGTCACTCATTAGGATCTGATTGATATATTCTACAAGTGCTGAATGCACATAAGAAATCAATCTGAGTACATAACACATTGCTTACTAAGATCTTATTGATATCTTCTGCAAATGCTTAATGCACATAAGATACCAGTTCAAGCATGCAATCACAACATCGTTCTGTTGGATTCGATTGATATCCCCTACAAGTGCTTGATACACATGAGACATCAATCTGAGCATACAAGATGGATCCACTTATTGAAGCATGTGGGATCCTCTTCATTCTATCTCCCTCAATGTGCGGTTTAGGACACATATCCTCAGAGAGATAGACACTATGTGCCATCAGAAAAGATCCCTTCTTGGATTCTTCTACACTTAATCTCTTCAGTACCTTGTTTATGTACTCCGACTTGGACTAAGCAAACATCCTGATCTATTACGATAGATCTTCATTCTGAGAATGTAAACTGTTTCTCCTAAGTTCATTATGGAGAAGCACTTGGATAACCAAATGTTTACCGACTGCAAGCTCGGTATATCATTCCTGATAAAAAATATGTCATCGACATACAACACTAGGAATGCCACTACGCTCCCACTCACCTTCTTTTAGACACAGGTCTCATCTTTGTTCTTTATGAAACCAAAGTATTTTATGGCTTCATCGAAACGAATGTTCTAGCTCCTTGAAGCTTGCTTGAGTCTATAAATGGACCTCTGCAACTTGCATATCCTTTTAGCTTGTCCATCAAGAACGAAACCATCGGGATGTGCCATATACACATCTTCTTCAAGGTTTCCATTCAGGAAATCATCATTGACATCCATTTGCCAAATCTCTTAATCATGATATGCAACAATCATAAGCATAATTCGGATGGATTTAATCATGGCAACCGGCAAAAGGTTTCTTCATAGTCAATACCATGAATTTATTTGAAACATTTGGCAACTAGTCGTGCCTTATATCCTATGGGTTTTACCCCTTCAGGTGAATTCACCAGAAACCATGACTGGTTCTGGTACATGGAGTCCATCTCAGATTTTATGGCTTTAAGCCATTTAACGGGATCTGGATCTGATAAAGATTCATCGTAGGTTCTGGGTTCATTGTCTTGGTAGACCAATACGTCACCATGTTGAGTTACGAGAAAACCATATATCTCGTACTCACGACGTACTCTGCCAGATCTACGTAGCTCCTGTGCTACCTGAGGTGGTTCACTTTGATCCACAAGTTGTGGAGTAACCTTCTCCTGATGTTCAATGTAACGCCCACATGGAGGTACGTAATTTCATTTATGCTCTTATACCTTTAGTGATTTTTTTTGCTTAAGTTATTTTGAGAAAATGACTTAAACTTGCATTAAGGGTAAAATGGTCTTTTCACTCAAAATTAGTTGAAATTGTGGGGAGTGAAAATAGGTAGAATTTCATGGTGAATGTATTAAAAATGAGGGCATTATGGTAATTAACTAAGGGACATAGATGGAATTTTAAAGAAAGTGCAAGGGCAAAATAGGAAAGTATATATATTAATGAGATAATAAGAGTTCAAGCAAAAAGACCCTATCATTCTCTACTCCTTCTCACGCCACTTCACTCTCAATTTCTCTCATCTTTTCATCAAAAATCCCTTGGAAGCATCTCTTGAGTTACTACATTAACACCATCTGATAACTCTATCTTAATAAGACAATCCACTTTAATAGGTTTTAAACCTAATCTCTCTAAAATCCCATGTGTAATGAATGAATGTGTAGCTCCAGAATCAATTAATGCATAAAGAGGAACTGAATGAAATAATAACTGACCAGTAACTGCGGATGGGCTAGCTTCAGCTTCACTCTGGGCTACTGTAAACACTCGAGCATTGGTACCTCTAGATGTCTATGCTGCGGGTGCAGGAGGGGCTTTATAATCTTTCATCATATGCCTTGGTTGTCGGCATCTATAGCATACATTTCGACCTAAATCTCTAAGGCACTCCCCAGAATGATTTCTTCCACACTTCTTGCATTGGGGAACTTCACTGGTTCTCGGCTTTTTATTCTGCCAATCCCTCCTGTTCTTCTTGGGTTAAAACTTTTTCTTATTTCTCACCTCCCTATTAATGGGGGCATCAACTCTATCTCTATGTGGACCAAGAGGTGGAACACTGGGGGCTACTACTGATGGAGTTGTCGGGGTTAGCTTATTCACAAATATTTCTGCCCGTAAAGCTCGTTCCAAAGCTTCACTGTATGTCTGAGGGGGTTGGGCACCGGCCATCACATCTCGGGCTATTTCTGGTTTTAGCCCATGCACGAATTTATCTCTCCTCAACTCTGGTGTACTCACTACTCCTGGCGCAAACCTGGCCAGGGAATTGAATTTCACTGAATATTTTTTCATTGAATTAGTCCCCTATTGCAAACTAATAAACTCTTGAATCTTTTCATGGACTCGATCAACTGTTCTATATTATGTTTCAAACAATCTCCTGAAATCTCCCCAGGTCATCAAAGCTGTATCATGAGTATCCTCTATCAATGCCCACCATATACGGGCATCACCCCTAAATAAAAAATTGGCATACTGAATCTTCTCCCGATCTGTCATAGGGAAAAGTGCCGTCGTACGCTCCACTAATCTGAACCACTCATTTGCCACTAGCGAGTCCACTGTACCCCTAAATTCTGACGGTTGGTGTTGACTAGACAACCCATAAATCGGCTCAATACAATTCTAGACTACTGGGGGTACCGACCTCTCTCTCTCTCTCTCTCCTCTCTGGGGGTCAGTACAATCACCGGGGTCTCAACTCTCTCCGGTACGGAGCCTTCCCGATTTTTGATTTTGGTAGAGATTTGATCCTAAGCACCCAAAGGTAAGAATTCTTGTAATAGATGTGAGATTAATTTTTAAAGTGTTGAATTCTTATAGTGTTTATGCTTAGGGTTTAGAGAATGAACAAGTCTATCAAAGAAAGAGAGATTCTAGTGGAATTACTCAAGCACAAGGTAAGTAAATCCTACCCTAAGTATGATTTAAGTTATGTTGTGTAGAGAACTTTCTTTATTCATATATATGTGTTATATGTAAAATTGTTGATGGATTTGATGTTGAATAATGATTAGAACCTATCCATGAGAAGTTGTGTTGGTGTAGTTGTTATTTGATGAATGTTTGGATAAGATTTGGTAGAACTGAATTGAAACTTTTGAAGTGTGTATTTTGGGCAGATTTGGTGTTAATTATGGAGGAGTTTATTCCAAATTTTTGGTGGCCTAAAATAGAGAAAGAAGTGTAGCCAAATTAGTGTTGATTTGTGCACATGAATTGTTTGATGAAATGCCAAAGAGAAGTGCATGTATGTGAATGATTATGTGTTATTTTGGGATGAGTTTATAGATGGTAGAGAATGACATGTTTGCATTCCATAATGCATAATTGCATTTAAATATGTGAATTTAGAAAGAATTATAAGCATGAAACCATCAACATGCATACATATTCATAAGAGCATGAAAAAGCCCTAAAATATGTTAAAGAGAAAATAGAAAGAAGTGAGAATATTAAAGATATTCAAAGATATTAAAGATATTCAAATATGAATTTTTGTTAAAGAAGTGTAAAAAAAAGATAAAAAGAAGAGAAAGTTGTTGCGATGGGGAGCCGTGAGTGACATAGTCCCACATGCACGCTGCCTTTAGTGAGTGGCCTCAGAATTTAGAAAGAAGAATTGTACAGTCCGTTAGAAGTGTGTGTGGATGAGGATTGTACTCAGAATTAGAGAATTCACTCACACGGCCAAGGCTCCAAATCCATGCCTCAACTGAGTCTGATCGGCCAGAATAGAAAGAAAGAAAGAAAGAATATAAAGAAAGAATAGAAAAGAAAGAAAGAATAGAAAGAAAGACTAGAAAAGAAAGAAAGAAATAAAGAAAAAGAAGCAGAAAACAGAATAAGAAAAATAGAAAAGAAAATGCATAATTTATGCATTTGTGCATTTGCATTTGCATCATGAATATGCATAATACCATGCTCATTATCATGGGTAGTGAAAAAATTAGAAAACAGAGAGAAAAACAGAGAAAGAACAGAGAGAAGAACAGAAAAAGAATAGAGAATAATCGGGAAATTAGTTGTAAGGAAAGAAAATTGAGGATTTAAGCAACGGAGAGAGAAGGGTAGCATAGTGGGTTTACTTACTGAGCCATTAGTGCTCACTCTGTTGTTTTTAATGTTTTGCAGGTAATAAGTGAGTTGCGGTCGCTCGGAACGTCATGCATTGGAAGGGTTGGGCTTGTCACGGCCCAATCTGTACCGTGGGCACGGCTAATCGGCCCCTCTACTCAGGCCCACTCTGCATGACTCACTAGGACTATCTCCCCCCCTTAAGGAATTTCTTTCGCCTTCCCCACCACTCGAACCCAAGACCAAGGGGCTATAGTCAATTGGGAAGCATGGTGAGTACCATCAGGCCAGCCAGTGAGTCACGCAGAGTGGGCCTGAGTAGAGGGATCGATCAGCCGTGCCCACGGTGCAGATTGGGCCGTGACAATAAAAAAGCGCCTTTTAATGTGACGGCCCATTCTTCACCCTAGGCTGGGCTGGGACCTCCCCCACTTCTCTTTTCACTTTTGGATATCTCCCCCCCTCCCCCCCCTCCCCCCCTTAAGGGATTTCTTTCGCCTCCCCCACCACTCGAACCCAAGACCAAGGGGCTATAGTCAATTGGGGAGAATGGTCTCCCCAATTGACTATAGCCCCTTGGTCTTGGGTTCGAGTGGTGGGGGAGGTGAAAGAAATCCCTTAAAGGGGGGGTGGGGGGAGATATCCAGAAGTGAAAAGAGAAGTGGGGGAGGTCCTAGCCCAGCCCAGGGTGAAGAATGGGCCGTCACAGGGCTACACTGTCAAGTTGCTATTTTTGAGAACATTTTGTAAATATTTGTATATAAAGAAAAATTAAATATAGGCCCATACTTTATTACTCATATATATATTTGTATTTTCTTATATATATTTTTAATGAGTTTTAGTGATTATTTTATGAGTATACTAGCTAGAAAGAAAGCATTACATTCAACCACTTCATGTGGCACATCATTACGCCTTTCGTCTGATGTATCTTGTGGTACTAGAACTTCATCGAGTTCTACTTTTCTTCCACTAGTACTTCTTAGAAAAAGTTCATTTTCTAAGAAGACGCCAATATGAGCAACAAAAGGTTTTGTGCTCTTCTGGATGATAGAAATAGTATCCTTTGGTCTCCTAAGAATACCCCACAAATACACTTTCGCAGGATTTCGAGCCCAGCTTGTTCGAAGTCAATTTCTTGACATAAGCTTCGCAACCCCAAATCCTTAGATAAGACAAGTTGGGTTTTCACCCACTCCATTATTTATACGGAGTCTTATCTACAGACTTTGGCAGTACACGGTCTGGTGTGTGAGTTGCAGTCTCTAAGGCATAACCCTAGAATTATGTGGGTAGATCACAAAAACCTCATCATGGACCTAACTCCCACATTCCTTCAGGTATGTTTAACTCAACTTACCACATTCAACGTAGATGTGACTTTGAGAATATTCTTATTGTCCATTTTTGAAAACATATTATTATAAAACAGTTCCATAGAATATTATTTATACTAAAAGACAACAATCCATTAGTAAATCAATATTCTTACTTGTCCAAAGTGGACACAGAAAAATTATTTCTAGAAACTGAACGAATATCATAACAATCCGCAAGTTCCAAGTAACAAGCCCGTAGATAAAATCAGACAATAAGATCCTACAGCTAATGCAGCATCATGTGCTCCATCTCTAAGTAGTAGGTCTACCTCTCTCTCGGCGAGCAATCTACTCTGCTGTAGTCTCTGCACATTAGAACAAATGTGAGTACCACATCATGTGTCAATGACCCAAGATGTTGACGGGAGAAGTTAATCTCAATCAAGAACATACTCGACGAAGAAGTAACATTCTTCTTCCTTTTTGCTAGAAAGGCCTTGTAATGTTTCCTCTAGTGGCTGGGATTCCCACGGTGAGGATAAATGCCATTTCTATCTAGAGCAGTTCCTTCCAACGATTTTTGAGCCCTTACCTTCTCACTTGAGTTGGCTTCACCCAACGTCAATGTTTATGATATTCTCATGCCTGACTCAGTAGCATTCAACATATCTAGAAGCTCGGAAAGGGTATTCTTCTTATCATCCTCAATGAAGTCATAGACAAATTGAGAGTACGAATCTGGCGAAGACTGTAATATTAGGTCTATTGCTAAACCTTCATTAAGTCTGCATCCTAAAATCTCAAGCCTATTCATATACTCGGTCAACTTGAGTATATGATCACCAATTTTAGTACCCTCTTCCATTCTACATTTGAATAATGACTGAGACACGATATGTTTTTAATTTCTTTGAAGAATAGAAGCCAAGTCCATTCTTTGGCACTACTGTCGCAGTAATGGTGTCATTGATGCAAGCACAATGTATCTAATCATTTATGCTTTCGCATCATGTGTATGCTTCACATATACATACCCAGTCTCATGGATAGAACTATTAACAGGCTTTAGTGACAAGGCTTGCTCAATGGTGTATAATCTATCATTGACTGAAGTATATCGTTTATACTACTATACTAGTCAATGAAATTCTCACCATTCCATTTCTCTCTCAGTTCGATGACTTGTCATAGTGATGTTGGGATCATTTTGCTCAATTAAGCAAAACTACAAGTGCAGAATAAAGCAAAATTATTATTATGTTTATTTTTATTTAATAAGACCTTTTATTAAATAATCGCCCCTACTATTTTCCTCAAGCCAATAACCCTACTATTAACTCATGAAAGCCCGTTGGCTTTCCTAGTGGACTGAGATCCCATCTAGCCCATTTCAAACCTTTGCTTTGGCAAACATGCCAAAATGAGTTGATTAGGTAGGCCAACAAACTTAATCCACACTAGTTGATAGCTCCCACTACCAACCTCAAATGTGAAGCAAGCCAACAAGTCAATCACACAATCCAACGACCTAATCGTCATCCTCAAGCGTGATTCCCAGTATCAGTATAGTGGACACTACATGTCACTATGTACACATAACGAGTGTACTTCTCTATTATGCCTATGACGTGTTTATCAACCTTTGCTTTGGCGAACAAGCAAAACTGTCATTTTAAGTCGACCCATCACCATTAAGGAAAACTCCAATGAATTTTAACCTCTCATTGGTAGAAGTGTACCTTTCACTTTGGCGAACAAGGTTCACAGTGGTTTGATTAAAACCATGGTGATGGAAGGCATACGTGACTTAATTGTTAGTAAACGGTCCCGTATACGCAGCGGAAACAAAAAAATAATATAACAGGATCGTTTACATGAGCCAAGATCAAGGGTATGATTTTACAATTTATATTAAATTAAAATCTGCATAAATATTCAACATGAGTTGAGAGAAACAAACGCACGTTGAAGGCTCCTCCAAATTTGTAGACGAACGTTTTGCTACCGATCCAAGTGTAGTATCGAACCTGCGTAGTCCACACGAAGACAATCTTAAAAGAACCAAAGAGGGATTTGCTAGATCCTCTTTGGCTTCAAGATTAAGAAGAAAAGAAAANAAAAATTTGGAATAAACTCCTCCATAATTAACACCAAATCTGCCCAAAATACACACTTCAAAATTTTCACTTCAATTCTTCCAAATCTCATCCAAACATTCATCAAATAACAACTGCACCAACACAACTTCTCTTGGATAGGTTCTAATCATTATTCAACACCAAATCCATCAACAATTCTAAATATAACACATATACATGCATAAAGAAAGTTCTCTACACAACATAACTTAAATCATACTTAGGGTAGGATTTACTTACCTTTGATATGAGCAAATTCAACCCTTTAAGAATCTCCTTCGATCAAACTCTTTTCCTCTTAAATCCTATGAGCATAAACCATCAAAATCAACACTTTAAAAACTAAAATTCACTTCTTAGTACAAGGATCTTACCTATAGAAGCTTAAGATTGAAAATCCACTCAAAACCTTTGAATTTCCTTTGAAGAAGAATTGAAGAATTTGAGAGAATATGGAGGTGAAAGTGGCGTGCAAATGGGTAAGAGTGGCTAGGGTTTCACTCTTCAATTTGATATAACATAAAAATTATATATTAGTTTCCCATTTTGCCCTTGCACTTTCTTTAAAATTCCATCTATATCCCTTATTCAATTACCATAATCCCCTCATTTTTATTGCATTCTCCATAAAATTCTATCTCTTTTCACTCCCCACAATTCCAACTAATTTTGAGTGAAAAGACCATTTTACCCCTAATGCAAGTAAGGCATTTTCTTCCCATTTTCCTTAAAATAACCTTAGCAAAAATCAACTAAAGGCATAAGAACATAAATTAAATTATGTACCTCCATGTGGGTGTTACGATTCTCCCCCTCTTATAAGAATTTCGTCCCTGAAATTCAAACAAACAACTTCGAGTAACGGTTTTGCATGTCTTATTAAGGGTTTGCTATGTTGTCATTGGTAGGTACTATGCTAATTTGTACATCACCTCTTTGAATGATCTTTTTGATCATATGGTATCTTCTGAGCATATGTTTGGATCGCTAGTGAGACGTTGGTTCCTTGGCCTGAGTAATGGCACCATTGTTGTCGTAGAATAGCTCGACTAGATTAACAATGCTTAGAACCACTACAAGTTCAATAATGAACTTCCTGATCCAAACAGCCTCTTTGGCCACATTAGATAATGCTATGCACTCAACTTCTATTGTAGAATCTGCCAATGCTATGTTTTGAACTTTCCAACTCATTGCAACTCCATTTAGATAGAACACATATCCTAGAACACATATCCTGGCTGCAATCAAAAATCATCTTTTTTAGTTTGGAAACTAGCATTATTGTGTTCTCTTACAGTGAGCTCACCTTCTCCTCTATAAACAAGAATGCATCCTTAGTCCTTTTTCAGGCATTTAAGGATATTCTTGACAGTTTTTCAGTGTTGTTCACTTGGATCTGGTTGATATCTACTACAAATGCTCAAGGCACATGAGACATCAATCCTAGTACACAACATGGAATACATGATAGATCCTATTGTTGAGGCATATGGAATCGTACTCATCGTATCTCTCTCTTCTTGTGTCCTTGGACACATATTCTTTGAGAGATACACGCCATGTGACATCGAAAGAAATTCTTTCTTGGATCCTTCCATACTGAATCTTTTCACTACTTTGTCTATATACGTACTCTGACTTAGGCCAAGAAACCTACAAGATCTATCACGATAGATCTTTATACCGAGGACGTATATTGCTTCTCCTAAGTTCTTCATGGAGAAGCACTTGGATAACCAAGTCTTTACCATTTGCAAGTTTAGTATGTCATTCCCAATGATCAATATGTCATCGAGATATAATACTAGGAATGCTACTACGCTCCTACTGAATTTCTTTTATACATAAGGCCCATCTTCATTTTGGATGAATCTGGCTTCATCAAAATGAATATTCCAGCTCCTTGATGCTTACTTGAGTCCACAAATGGATCTCTTCAACTTGCACACCTTTTCTGCATGTCTATCAAGAACAAAACCATCTAGTTGCGTCATATAGACGTCATCTTCAAGGTTTCCGCTCAGGAAAGCAATTTTGACATCCATTTGCCAAATCTCATAATCTTGGTATGCAACAATCGCTAGCATAACTCAAATGGACTTTAACATTACAATTGGACAAAAGGTTTCATCATGGCAAATGCCATGTTTATGTCTGAAACCTTCAACAACCAGTCGGGGTTTATAGGTTTGTACGTTATCATCCATGTTAGTCTTCTTCTTAAAGACCCATTTACTCCTTATGGCTTTTACACTTTTGGGTGGATCCACCAGAGCCCATACTTGGTTCTGGTACATGAAGTCCATTTTAGATTTCATGACTTCTAACCATTTTGTAGAATTTGGATCCGACATAGCGTCGTTGTAAGTTTTGGGTTCATTATCTTGATAGACCAGTACGTTGTCATGTTGAGTCACGAGAAAACCATATCTCTCACGGTCATGATGTACTTTCTCAAATCTACAAAGTTCTTTTGTTGTTTGAAGTGGTATACTTTGTTCCATTGTGTGTGGAGTATCCTCTTCATGATGTTCAACCATTTCACTTGGCACACCATCTTGTCTATCGTCTAATGTGTCTTGTGAACTTAAAACTTCATCAAGTTTTATCTTCCTCCCACTGTCTCCTTTTAGAAGGAATTCCTTTTTTAAGAAGACCTAATTTGAGCAACAAAAACTTTTTGCTCATCTAGAAGAAATAGAAACCTCTAGTTTCCTCAGGATAACACACAAAATTACATTTCTTATATTTTGAGGCAAGCTTGTTCAAAGTCAATTTCTTGACATAAGCATCACAACCTTAAACACTTAGATAAGATAAAATAGGCTTTCGTCCATTCCAAAGTTCATATGGTGCTTTATCTACAGACTTAGATGGTACACGATTTAGTGTATAAGTGGCAGCCTCTAGAGCATAGCCCTATAATGATATGGGTAGATTTGTAAAACTCATTATAGACCAAACCATATCCAAGAAGGTACAATTCCTCATTTCAGACACTTCATTGTGTTGAGGTGTATAGGGAGGTGTGAGTTGAGATACTATCCCAAAATCCTTTAGTTATACATCAAACTCTAAGCCTAAGTATTCTCCTTCCTTATTGGATAGGAGAACCTTGATATTCTTGCCCAGTTGATTCTGTTGACTTATGAGCATTTTAGTCTACACTTGAGTTAGCTTCAACTATCATCAATGGCTTTGGCATATTCATGCCTAACTCGTAAGTCTCCAACATATCCAGAATTTCTTGTAGGGTTTTCATCTCATTTTTCTCAACAAAGTCATGGACAAATTGAGAAAATGAATCTGACAAGGACTGTAATATCATATATACTGCTAAATCTTAATTTAGTCTACATTCCAAAGCATCAAACGTGTTCATATATTCGGCCAACTTGAGTATATGAATGCCAACTTTAGTACCCTCATCCATCTTACTTCTGAATAACAATCGTGACATCTTATACTTTTTTTTATTCCGAAGAGTAAAAATAATGGTAGGTAAGTCCATATTTCCATACTGCCTTTGTAGTGATAATGTTATTGATGCTAACAAGATGAACCTTGTGAGTTCGATTTTGGTATCATGAATACCTTTCATGTAAGCGTACCCAATTTGTTGGATGGAACTATTATTTGGCTCTGGTGATAGAGCCTCTTCGATGGTGTACCATTCGTCATGGGACCTAGGTATATCATTGGTAGTTATATACCAGTCCACAAAATTTTCACCATCGAACTTATTTCCTAGATTAATAATTGGTCACAGGGATGTCGTGTTCATTATGAAAGTGAATTGACAGATGTAAAATTTAAACAGAGTTAATATTAATTAATTAATAAGGCCTTTTATTAATCAATTGCTCCCACTATTTTACTCAAGCCCAGTAGCCCTCACTATCAAACTTGGGAAGGCCCTTTGTTCTTCCTAGTGGGCTGAAATCCCATTATTTCTATTTCAAGCTTCACGGGGGCAAACAAGTTAAAATAGGATGATTATGTAAGTCAACAAACTTTAATCTACACAATCTAATAGAAGTGTACCCTTCATGAGGGCGAACAAGGCCACGGCGAACATTGGTTTGATTAATCCCATGGTGATAGAAGGCGTATTGTTATTTGTGACTTAATATCTTAATTGAGGGTTCTTGATTTTATTGTCTCACTAATTTTATTATCTTTTTAGCATGTTATAGTCCGGCAGGTTAAAACATTCAACCCTAGCATGCTTTTTAAGATAAAAATAAATGTGACGGTACATGGCCAATGTAAAACCAAACTCCCCAAGCTTTGAGGAATTTGTAGGTCAACCTAGGTTCATGCTAGTAACTGATTGGATTCTCGCAACAGAAAACGTAATATTTAAAACGAATCAATCAATTACATGAACCAAGATCCGAGTACAGATTATAACGTTTTCATGCATAAACTGAAATGTAAAATAAAACTGTACAAAACAAATCCATACAAGGATTTAGTTCATACCGACGTTTGGAGGCTTCTCCAAATATCTCTGACTTCAGACATAAACACTGTTCACTAGCTACTGTTCACCACGTACTGCTCACTGACACTATTCATGTGATTCTTCGCTAACCGATCCAATGTAGGATCACATTCATGGAAGTCCACACGAAGATAATCCGAAGAACTAACAATTGTTTTGCTAGAACAATTGTCGGCATCAAGAATCAAGAACAATCAAAATTAAAAAATTTTATTCTTCACTTGGAGAAGAAAACGTGAGAGAGAACCTTTTGGGTGGCTAGGGCTTTAATTGAATGAATAAATTTTTTTTTTTTAATTTTAAGTTACACTTATATAGTGCAACAATTAAAACCCTATTCCACTTAGGAATAGCCATGGGCTCCAACCCTAGTTCACCCTTGCAACCAAACACACCCTTTATGGTATTTTAATTAATTAATTATTATTATAATTAAAATCAATTAATATATATAATAATATATTAACATTTAATTAATAATAATAATTCATTTAAATATGTATACCTAGATATATTTAAATATAATCTCACTAATTTAATTTTAATATTAAAATTAAATGCAGGCAACAATCTCAGCAAATTTAATTGCACAGTGAGATTACCAAAATACCCTTTTATCCTTAAAGACGAAAATACCCTTCTCACAAATTGATTCTTAAATTATCTTCTAAGTGTGTGACCCGTAGGCTCCTCATCATATCGAAACTGTGTAGTATTGCGATTAACACCAATTAATCGTTTCATTACACACAGACCAAGATTGGCCCCTAGCAAGGCATCATGGCTACCCGATAGATTCTGATTCAGCAAAATTGTGGCCTGTCAATGGTATGGTTATTGTGCAATCAAATCTTTCATCAACTGTTATCTCATCGAGACTGAGGTACAAAAATAGTGTCAACCTCAGATATCCTCGACATGTTTGTATTCAGTTACTGGACCAATGATAGGAATATTAAATTGGATTGAGCATCAACTCAATCCCACTATGGCCACAAATTTAGTGTCATTGCCATTTACTAAATTACCTAGTGAGATAACTTCTCCCGTGCCCAGGAGTGATGAATCCTTTGTCGATCCACCATAGTCTCGATACACTTCTCAAAGTAGCCAATCAGTACTGTATTGATAGCTCTGAATAGAACTACGTTGGGCTAGTGTCAAACTACACCAATTAGTGCACAAGGCGCTCTGGTGATTCCAAGTCTAGGGATCACATGCACCACCATCCGTTAGAGGATTTATTCCAAAGACACTGGGGTTACCATCCATATGGAATCCTCTGGTGGGTCTGTCTAGTGAACTTGCCTCTAGCAAGCACCCGTGCGTTGCACCAGGTTGTTGGCAAACAACCTTGACAAGTGAGATTAGTCACTGCCTTTCGACAAGGTCGTTCAACACTATGATAGCCTTACCGTATTATCTGTGTCCTTGGTCAGAATAATACTGGGGCTACAGATGTTTCTAGAATGGCTACCATATGTGATCATAGGGTTCTCACTATCAAGATTTGAAACACTTGATACACTCGTCACGGTTCTACCATCCTAAAGACATATATCATTACATACACGATATAGAAGAATATGCCTTTTATTGATAAATAAACATTTATTACAGAGTAAATTTTAGATTAATTGATTGGCTTTAAGGCACCTACTCTAACAATCTCCCACTTGGACTATAGCCAATCATTCATGTATTTAACATCGAATGACCCAAGTGTTTATCAAGCTTATGCTCTAATAGAAACTTCAATAGTGGGTTAGTAGGTATTCCAAAAATCTGCACATTCTCATTCTGATTGACTTCTCATATCAGATTGAATCAACTAAGTAAGTGTTTGGATTACTGGTGAGACTGTGATTCCTCAACCACAACAATGGCTCCATTGTTATCATAGTAGAACTTTACTAGATCAACAATGCTTGGAACCACATCCAATTCAATAAGAACTTCTTGATCCAAACCACCTATACGGTTGCATTAAACAATGCGTTACACTTAGCATCAATTTTAGAATTTGGTACAGTACTTAACTTCAAGCTCTTATAGCTCACTGTAGCTATATTAAGACAAAATATAAACCTAGATTGTAAGCAAAAATCATCTTTTTCTGTTTGGAGATTAGCATCACTGTATCTTCTTACAGTGAGCTCATATTCCCCTTAACAATTCAAGATCATATCCTTAGCCCCTTTTTAGGTATTTAAGGATGTCTATTGACACTTATCTAGTGTCACTCACTTGGATATGATTGATAGCTTCTACAAGAGCTGATTGCACATAAGACATCAATCTGGGTACATAACACATTGCTCACTAAGATCATATTGATATCTTCTACAAGTGCTTAATGCACATAAGATATCAGTCCGAGCATGCAATCACAGCATCGCTCTCTTGGATCCGATTGATATCCCCTACAAGTGCTTGATGCACATGAGACATTAATCGGAGCATTCAAGATGGATCCACTTGCTGAAGCATGTGGGATCCTCTTCATTCTATCTCCCTCAGTGTGTGCTTTATGACACATATCCTCAGAGAGATAGACACTATAGGCCACCGAAAGAGTTCCCTTCTTGGATTCTTCCACACTGAATCTCTTCAGTACCTTGTCTATATACTTCGACTTAGGCTAAGCAAACTTCTTGATCTATTATGATAGATCTTCATTCCGAGAATGCAAGCTACTTCTCCTAAGTCCTTTATGGAGAATCACTTGGATAACCAAGTGTTTACCAACTACAAGCTTGGTATATCATTCCTGATAAAAAATATGTCATCGAAATACAACACTAGGAATGCCACTACGCTCCTACTCACCTTTTGTAAACAAAGGCTTCACCTTCGTTCTTGATAAAACCGAATTATGGCTTCATTGAAACGAATGTTCCAACTCCTTGAAGCTTGCTTGAGTCCATAAATGGACCTCTGCAACTTGCATATCCTTTTGGCCTGTCCATCAAGAACTAAGCCATCGGGATGTGCCATATACACATCCTCTTCAAGGTTTTCATTCAGGAAAGCCATTCTGACATTCATTTGCCAAATCTCATAGTCATGATATGCATCAATCACAAACATAATCGAGATGGATTAAATTATGGTAACTGGCAAAAGGTTTCTTCATAGTCAATACCACAAATTTGTATGAAACCTTTGGCAAACAATCGTGCCTTATAGGTATGCACCTTACCATAAATGTCAGTCTTCATCTTGAAGACTCATTTACACCCTATGGGTTTTACCCCTTAAGGTGAATTCACCAGAAACCATGACTGGTTTTGGTACATGGAGTCCATCTCAGATTTTATGGCTTTAAGCTATTTAAAGGAATATGGATCCCATACAAATTCATCGTAGGTTCTAGGTTCATTGTCTTGGTAGACTAGTACGTTGCCATGTTGAGTCATGAGAAAACCATATCTCTCATACTCACGACGTACTCTCCCAGATCTACGTTGCTCATGTGCTACCTGAGGTGGTTCACTTTGATACACAAGTTGTGGAGTAACCTCCTAATGTTCAACCACTTCCTGTGGCACATCATCTCGTCCTTCGTCTATTGTATCTTGTGCTACTAGAACTTCATCGAGTTCTACTTTTTCTCCCACTAGTACTTCTTAGAAAATAAAATTCCTTTTCTAGTAAGACACCAATATGAGCAACAAAAGGTTTTGTGCTCTTCTGGATGGTAGAAATAGTATCCTTTGGTCTCTTTAAGATACCTGACAAATACACTTTCGTAGGATTTCGAGCCCAGCTTGTTCGAAGTCAATTTCTTGACATAAGCTTCGTAACCCCAAATCCTTAGATAAGACAAGTTGGGCTTTCACCTACTCCATGATTCATACAGAGTCTTATCTATAGACCTTGGCGGTACACGGTCTAGTGCATGAGTCGCAATCTATAAGGCATAACCCCAAAATTATATGGGTAGATCTCAAAAACCTCATCATGGGCCTAACTCCCACATTTCTTCAGGTATGTTTAACTCAACTCAACTCACCACATTTGGTCTAGATGTGACTTTGAGAATATTCTTATTGTCCATTTTTTAAAACTTATTATTATGAAATAGTTCCATAGAATATTATTTATACTAAAAGACAACAATCCATTAGTAAATCAATATTCTTACTTGTCCAAAGTGGACACAGAAACATTATTTCTAGAAATTGAATGAATATCATAACAATCCACAAGTTCCAAGTAACAAGCCCATAGGCAAAATCAGACAATAAGATCCTACAGCTAATGCAGCATCATGTGCTCCATCTCCAACTAGTAGGCCTACCTCTCCCTCGGCGAGCAATCTACTCTGCCATAGTCCCTACACATTAGAACAAATGTGAGTACCACATCCTGTGTCAATGACCTAAGATGTTGATAGGAGAAGCTCAATCAAGAACATACCTGACGAAGAATTAACATTCTTCTTCCTTTTTGCTAGAAAGGCCTTGCAATATTTCCTTCAATAGCTAGGATTCCCATAGTGAGGACAAACGCCCTTTCTATCTATAGCAGTTTCTTCCAACAACTTTTGAGCCCTTACCTTCTCACTTGAGTTGGCTTCAGCCAATGTCAATGTTTCTGACATTCCCATGCCTGACTCAGTAGCATTCAACATATCTAGAAGCTCGGAAAGGGTATTCTTCTTATCATCCTCAATGAAGTCACAAACAAATTGAGAGTAAGAATCTAGCTTAGATTCTAATATTAGGTCTATTGCTAAACCTTCATTAAGTTTGCATCCCAAAATCTCAAGCCTATTCATATACTTGGTCAACTTGAGTAAATGATCACCAATTTTGGTACCCTCTTCCATCCTACATCTGAATAATGATTGAGACACCATATGCTTCTCTTTTCTTTGAAGAAAATGAAGAATAGAAGCCAAGTCCATTCTCTAGCACTGCTATCGCAGTAATGGTGTCATTGATGCAAGCACAATGTATCTAGTCATTTCTGCTTTCACATCATGTGTATGCTTTACATATACATACCCAGTCTCATGGATAGAACTATCAGCAGACTCTAGTGACAAAGCCTGCTCAATGGTGTATAATCTATCGCTTGACTGAAGTATATCGTTTATACTTCTATACCAGTCAATGAAATTCTCACCATTCCATTTCTCTCCCAATTCGATGATTTGTCGCAGTGACATTGGGATCATTTTGCTCAATTAAGTGAAACTACAAATGCATAATAAAGAAAAATTATTATCATGTTTATTTTTATTTAATAAGGCCTTTTATTAAATAATCACTCCCACTATTTTCCTTAAGCCAATAGCCATCACTATTAACTAGGGAAAGCCCATTGGCTTTCCCAGTGGACTAAGATCCCATCTAGCCCATTTCAAACCTTCACTTTGGTGAACAAGCCACAATGGGTTGATTAGGTAGGCCAACAAACTTAATCCACACCAATTGATAGCTCCCACTACCAACCTCAAATGTGGAGTAAGCCAACAAGCCAATCACACAATACGATGTTCAAAGAAATTGTCCTCAAGTGTGATTCTCAGTATCAGTAGAGTAAACACTACATGTCACCACGTACACACAACGAGTGTACTTCTCTCCTATGCCTATGACGTGTTTATCAACCTTCACTTTGCCAAACAAGCAAAATTGTCATTTTAAGTCGACCCATCACCATTAAGGAAAACTCCAATGAATTTTTGTCAGAGTAGATGCCCTAGAGCCAATAAATTATTGTAGAATTGACTCTTTGTAATAATATTCATTGATCAATGATGAGAATGCAAAATGTCATATTTGCATCCCCCTTAATGTCTAGTCTTTTATACTTCTTTGCTGCCTAAATGTACTCATTATTATTCTATTTTGATTTAGGATGCAAATGGAGGCGTTAATTGCAAAACGGAATTAATTAAGTGAATTCGGACAGTTTTGACGTCATTTTATAATCTAGGCATGACTCTCTCATCCAAGCTCCGATTGAGATGATTCAAAATTCTTTGGAATGCTAAGAAAGAGATCTACAACTTTCATGTTTTAAGTTTGGAGAGATACTCGCTGCATCAGGGTTGTAATCGAGCTTGAAGTTGACGTATCTGCAGTGGACGTTTTGGAACATTCTGCCTTGTCATGCAATTCAAATAGGAAGATTTTTATTGGAAGATTTGAAGACCCATTGCAAGAAAATTACAGCTGGACACACCATTTACCTATTTTGTATTAAGACTTTATTTTATTTTTCAATTACTCAGATTAGGATGATAAAGGTTATTTTGGGATTTTAGAATACTTTTAGGAGATTTAGATTTCGTAGAATTCAAATTCGAATGGGATATTTGGAGAGAGAGATCAGATTAGGAAAAGCACACACCACGCCTCTCTCTTCTCTTCTTTGGAATTTTTCCTTTCTTTTTGAGTTTTGATTGCGGCCATGAGCGGCTAAAACTTTTGTAACTTGGTCGTCGGAAACAGAGACCTCAGAATCAACCAACTGTGAGATCTAATCTATTTTATTTTAGTGTTCAATTTTCGTGTTTGAGTATTGAATGTTATTCTGTGCATAGCTTCATGATTGATGCTTTAATTAGTAGGAGGCCTCTGAGTGTATTTTTGTTGCAATCTACGGCTACGTTTGATATAAATTGTTTCCAAAAAACATCCTATTGTTTTGATCCCTCTAGCTTGTAAAGCTAATTAGGGTACTAATGATTTGCTGGCTCAGGGGCATTAGCTAATCTTAAGAAGAACATTCAACTAAATTAATACACGCTTGTGTTTTGTGTTTGCTTACTCATATCGATTTCTCTAATTCTTAAGGCTGTTCATTAGATATAAATCTTTAGCTTTGTCTCTGGTTTTTTTAATGGTAGATAATTTAGAAGATCGCTTGTTTCCCTAATAATTACAATTAGGGAGATAGGAAAATAGTTCCAACAGTGTGAATATTCAATAGTAAGATTGATTTACTTTTGCATCAATGATCAGTTATAAGATTTCCAATTGGTGGATGTGACAACCCGTTTCGTATTAATTGTTTCGAATTGATTGTTTTTGTTTTTGTTTTTGGCTAAGATTGATTCTGTTTGACTCAAACCCCCCAGCTTATTCAATCATCAAAAATCTCGCTAGACCTTTTCTGGGATCGACCCTTGCTTACCCTATTTACAGTTCAGTAGTTATGTTAGGAAACATGTTTGTTAATCTTTGTTGCCAAGACGCACACGCAGATGTTTGGGCGGCCCACTGCCGGTGGAACTGTGCAATTCCTTATATCGGATTTTTTTGTTTTTGTTGATTTTATTATTTCTTTTTTTATTTTGCGTTGTTTTTTTTGTTTTTTTTTTTGTTTTTTTTTGGGGCAAAAGAAAAAACAATAATCATGAACTGTGGAGAACACGGCTACTAGTCTTCTATCCACTATTCACTAGGAAACTTAATTTGGTTGAATTAGGAATGTGCTCGGTAGTACCCCCCTTTCGACGAAAACAAATCCGCTGAGACAATAACTTGGAAATCTTCTAGCCCCACCCTCTTGACGGGCCATTCGTAATTTTTGATAGGGTTTTTTTTTTTTGGCGCCATTTTCGTTTCTTCTTTCTGGCTCCATTTTTTTATTTGTTTTTTTTTTTTTAATTTCTTAGGTAGTTTTTTTCATTTTTTGTTTTTGTTTTTGTCTGGGGGGGGTTATTTTCATTTTCTATTCTTTTAATGAGGTCTTTTGTTGTATGACAGTCTGCTCGTCACTTGTGATTTAAACATCGATTCCTAGCAATTGTCGAGAGCAACTTTGCGCCAGTTGTAAGGAGGAAGCTCGGCCAAGATTCTGAGGAAAGCATTTTGGATTTAGAATAGGAGTACGTCACATGGCTGGTAATCGGGCTTTGAAAAGCGCTATGCTTGGCCCCCCTGATTTGATCAGGGGCACTTTGATGCATGAATTTCTTCCTACGTTTTAGATGCTGCCACTACTTTGAATTAAAAAATCTGACGAAATACCTCCTTGCTGCCTACTTTCACTGGTCCTTCAGGTGAAATCCTCACAAAGCATCTAAAGGAGCTTCCATGTGGTTTTGGCAACGAGTATGAAACTCTATCGAACAAGGAGTGACGCAGACGGAGCTGAGATTCAAAGTTATTCTTGCTTCGGTTCCCCCCCCTTCCCCGTTTTCTTTGAAGGATTTGGCTAGATTTGGCTTTATTTCTTATCCCTCCTTGAACTATCAGGACCTAAATGGAACGAGAATGAAGAGATTATTTCTGTTTGAGAACTATTCCCAGGCATTTCACTTAGTGAGGCAAAAGAACCAACATCTCACGGGAAAAAGAAATTTGTGGTGTAGCAGGCAAAGCATAACGAGAGTTCCTTACATGACATACTGTGAACAGCTATTACATAAATTGTGTGCAAGATGCCCTCCGGATCACAATTATGAGCAGCTACGTTCCATACTTCTATATAGGCTTACTAGTCACGAATAGGAGCATGACTGATGCCTTAGCCAGTGGCAGGCCTTTGGGTGTATAAGACTCTGATGGGGGCCTATTCCTGATGGCAAGACTTGATTCAAATATGTTTGGCCCAATTTCAAATTCTCACATTTGGCAGTAGCTCTTGATTGACCTTCCATCTGGCTGATGAATGAGGAAATATTCTTTCCTTTCTTTCTCTAGAACAGCAACAAATCTCGAGTCTAACTTCTCCTTATCCTGTCGAAAGGCTGTAGGTAATATGCAAATGGTGAAAGCTATGTGAATGCTTTAATTTTTTCAGATATTATAGGGCTAGGGTCCACTGGATATGTCCTGACTCTTGAGAAGGACCTGTTGAGCAAGTGATGCCTAGCTGTGTTTTTCCTGACAACCTAGGAGTATGATCCTTACTTCGATCACATATACCCTGTGATAGAGTGGATCAGCCTAAATTCTTCAGGGCTATTGGGAATACCACAGAGAATACCATAGACCCACCCCCAAAACTGCCCAAAGTTACCACGACATATAATAACGGCCACCATATAAATACCCCCCCTAACAACAATTGGGCCCAACTTCTAATTCTGTGTATGGTCTTAGAAGAATTGGTAAGTCTCTTTCCTACAATACCTTTTGCATTTTCATAGGGCGATGAGTAGGGTGTTCACAAGTTTGAGAAATCGATGGTGATGCAAGTGGGGGGGTGCGGTAGGATTGACGGCGATCAATAGGTGGAGCGCTAATTCAGATTCTACGTCAGGAAATTACATACCTCTCAAATGGTGTCAATCCAATAGAAAAATGTAGTGCGATCGATCTTGAGAAGTGGTAAGAGGTGAGATTCCAACACGTGCAGCCCTCATCTCGAAGAAGAAAAGGAGAAAACGTCACTTGTAGACAATACGTTCCAACGACGATGAGATTCCTAACAGTAGTTTCCACCTTGTCCGATTATAAACCATACCCCCTTTCCCTCAGGCGTGGCGAATCTAGAAAAAGACGAAGCATACTAGAGATATATATAGACTTTTCGTAGATGCAGGTAAAATATTCCAACTCTTAATGGCATTATAACAAGTATCGTTATGCTAAATTCTTGAAAATTGTGCACACTAAGAGAGAAATAGAGAACTTCAGGGGTGTGAAGGTTGAGAGTGTGGAAGAAAATGTTTCTGCAGTGATCCGAAAACTTCCAGCGAAGTGAAGGACGTAGTATGTTTACTATCCCTTGTACGATAGGTAACAACTAGTTTGAGAAGGCCATGTTAGCTTAGGAGCTTCTATAATGTCCATGCCATATTCTATATATGCTTCTTTGAACACTTGGACCTTTGAATAAAACTGGTGTTGTGATTCATTAGCTGATAGATCTATTCCTAAGGGTGTAGGTTGAGGATGTTTTGGTACAAGTTATGGCTTAGTTTTCCCTTCTACCATTTCTATGCTTGATATGCGAAATGGATATTCAATCTGCTCCCATTTGCTGTTACAGGAAGATACCTTTCTTAAGACATCCAAGACTAGAATATGTTCATAGTGGCATACTTACCATGGAATTTGATGTGAACTTGGTCAAGTTTATATTTATGATGCCTGAAATATCCTGATGATGATGTTCATCATGTTTATTTTATTATGTAGTGCTTGATTCTTTAGCACAGGAGTATTTGAACTTGATGGAAAATGGATTGGGATTGCCATTATAGCAGTATTGAGGAAGCGAATGAGGAGTTAGCATTGAGTACTGATTTGCAGGAAACATTTACAGCATTGCTGATGTTTCTGAAGTTACACAGTCAGGTAACATTCCTTATATTATCACAATTTCTAACGAGAGGCCTTTACCCTTGTTATTTGCAGGACCCCATTCTGATTTGAAGCCTTCTCCTAGTTACATCCGAAGGCAAGATGTTCCTTGGAGATGACGAATGTATAGTTCGACGCAGAAGAAAAGCCTTGAGATCGAGCCAACCAACAATAACAAAGGCAGCTGATTGAGGCAACCCCAGGATGTTTATTTTCTTATTCTCACACTTTTAATTTTGGTTATTTTTTGCCTTTTCTTTGCATTTCATCTTACATTGGGGACAAGTCAGTTTTAATGTGGAGGGAAGGATTTAGGTTGTGTTTTAATTTGTTGAAAAAAAAACAAAAAAAACAAATGTTTTTTGTTTTTACGAAGGTTTATGCTTAAGTCATGTCTTTAACATCTAGTGATGCATGAAATAGCAACTTGACATTTGTTGTTGAGCATATTCCTTGACTTAGGATGTTAGCAATATTTCATAAATAGGTTTAATCATATTTGAATCTTGTAGTTTGAAACAATATGTTCTTGAGAAGTTGTGTGGAACTTGGTTCGACGAAGCATGATTGGGGTGTATAACAACCCTTAGAAAAAAAAAAAAAAATTGTTCTCTTAAAACTAGTCCCTAAATTTTGGTTTAAGCAAATAGGAAAAAGAAAAGAAAGGTATGTGGGAGTCGAGATGGAGGAAGACTCGCACTCACTCATAAAACACAACCATGAATGAGATGAGCATAAAATCACTCATTCTTTTTCAAAAAAGAAAAAAAAAGGAAAAAAAAATATATCTTAGTTTGCTACCCAGTTTGTAGTAGTAAAGAGAAACCTTGAGGAAAAGTTGAGAGGGGAGTTTTACTGAATGGTTGTGATTAGTTTCTTTGTTTGCATTGATATTGAGAGTAATTTGGAAACTGATGAAGAAGATGAATGTCATTAACCTCTACTTTATTTTATTTTGCTGCTTCCTAAGTTAGGTACGAATATGCAGGATTACAAGCTGTTGTTTATGCATCATGATGTGTGTTCTTGATATGACTGACATGATGGCGTTCTTGATATGACTTGAGTTTAGTGTTTGTTTGAATTAGTTCTCGCCAGGACGCGCCAAAAGCTAAGTGTGGGGAGTTGTTGATGATCGAAATGCAAGATGTCATTTTAGCCACCCAGGTCCTACCCCCTGACCACTCCTATCCGTCCCCCACCCCCCCCCCCCCCAGACCCTACTTAATGTCTAGTCTTTTATACTTATTTGCTGCCTAAATGTACTCATTATTATTCTATTTTGATTTAGGATGCAGATGAAGGCGTTAATTGCAAAACGGAATTAATTAAGTGAATTCAGACAGTTTCGACGTCATTTTGTAATCTGGGCATAACTCTCTCATCCAAGCTCCGATTGAGATGATTCAGAATTCTGTGGAATTCCAAGAAAGAGATCTACAGCTTTCATGTTTTGAGTTTGGAGAGATACTCGCTGCATCAAGGTTGTAATCGAGCTTGAAGTTGACGCATCTGCACTGGACGTTCTGGAACATTCTGCATTGTCATGCAATTCAAATAGGCAGATTTTTATTGGAAGATTTGAAGACCTATTGCACGAAAATTACAGCTAGACACACCATTTTCCTATTTTGTATTAAGACTTTATTTTATTTTCAATTACTCAGATTAGGATGACAAAGGTTATTTTGGGATTTTAGAATATTTTTAGGAGATTTAGATTTTGTAGAATTCAAATTCGAATTGGATATTTGGAGAGAGAGATCAGATTAGGAAAAACACACACCATGCCTCTCTCTTCTCTTCTCTGGAATTTTTCTTTTCTTTTTGAGTTTTGATTATGGCCATGAGCGGCTAAAACGTTTGTAACTTGGTCGTCGGAAACGGAGACCTTGGAATCAACCAACTGTGAGATCTAATCTATTTTATTTCATTGTTCAATTTTCGTGTTTGAGTATTGAATGTTATTCTGTGCATATCTTCATGATTGATGCATTTAATTACTAGGAGGCCTACTAGTGTATTATTTGTTGCAATCTACTGCTAAGTTTGATATCAAATCTTTTATTGTTTGATCCCTCTATCTTTTGAAGCAATTAGGGTTAATAATTTGCTGCGTCAGGAATTAGTAATCTTAAGAAGAACATTCAACTAAATTAAATACAACCGCTTGTGTTTGTGTTGTTTAGCTTCATCAATTTTTCTAATTCTTAAGGCTGTCATTAGATTAAATCTTTAGCGATTGTCTAGGGTTGTTTAATGATAAGATTAATTAAGATCGCTTGTTTCCTAATTAATTACAATTAAGGAGAGATAGGAAAATAGTTCCAACGGTGAATATTCAAAGTAAGAATTGATTTACTTTTTTATCAATGATCAGTTGTAAGATTCTGATGGTGGATGTTGATTTTGACCAAGTTTCGTTATATTAATTGATTTCGAATTGCATTGTTTTTGTTTTTGTTTTTGGCTAAGATTGTTTTCTGTTTTACTCAAAACCCCCCAGCCTTATTCACATCATCAAAAATTCTGCTAGACACTCTTCGTGGGATCGACCCTTGTTACCCTATTTACAATTCAGTAGTTAGGTTAGGAAGGTTTTTAATCTTGGTTGCCTACGACAACACACCAATCAATAAAAGACATTTTACACTATATTGCGTAAATCATCATTGAATGTATTGATATATGTCCTTAGAATGGCAAAACCATGATAAGGGTATCAAGTGTTTCAAATCTTGATAGTGAGAACCCTATGAGCACATATGGTGGCCATTCTAGAAACGTCCGTAGCCTCAATATTATTCTAAAGTAGGGACACAGATAATACGGTAACGCTATCATAGTGTTGAACGACCCTATCGAAAGGCAATGACTGATCTCACTTGTCAAGGTTGTTTGGTGACAACCTGGTGCAACACATGGGTGCTTGCTATAGGCAAGTTCACTGAACTGACCCACTGGACAATTCCATATGGATGGTAACCCTAGTGTCTATGGAACAAATCATTTAACGAATGGTGGTGCATGTGATTCGTAGACTTGAGATCACTGGAGCGCCTTGTGCACTGACTGGTGTAGTTTGACACTAGCGTAACGCAGTTCTATTCAGAGCTGTCAATACGATGGTGATTGGCTGCATCAAGGAGTGTATCAAGACTATGGTGGATAGACAGAGGATTTATCACTCTCGGGTATGGGAGAAGTTATCTCATGGTGCAATTCAGTAAATGGCAATGACACTAAAACTGTGACCATAGTGGGATTGAGTTGTTGCTCTATCCAGTTTATAATACATGTCATTGGTCTAGTAACTGAATATATAATATCGAGAGTGACCGAGGTTGACACTATTTATATGCCCTGGTCTCGTCGAGATAATGGATGATGAAATGATCGGATTGTACGGTAACCATATTGTTAATAGGTAGCTACTTCGCCAAATCTGAATCTATCGGGTGGCCATGATGCCTTGCTAAGGGCCAATCTTGGTCTGTATGTAGTGAGACGATTAATTGGTGTTAATCGCGATACTACACACTGTCGGTATGATAAGGAGCCTACGGGTCACACACATAGAAGATAATTTAAGANAGGGACCAAGTTTCGTTATATTAATTGATTTCGAATTGCATTGTTTTTGTTTTTGTTTTTGGCTAAGATTGTTTTCTGTTTTACTCAAAACCCCCCAGCCTTATTCACATCATCAAAAATTCTGCTAGACACTCTTCGTGGGATCGACCCTTGTTACCCTATTTACAATTCAGTAGTTAGGTTAGGAAGGTTTTTAATCTTGGTTGCCTACGACAACACACCAATCAATAAAAGACATTTTACACTATATTGCGTAAATCATCATTGAATGTATTGATATATGTCCTTAGAATGGCAAAACCATGATAAGGGTATCAAGTGTTTCAAATCTTGATAGTGAGAACCCTATGAGCACATATGGTGGCCATTCTAGAAACGTCCGTAGCCTCAATATTATTCTAAAGTAGGGACACAGATAATACGGTAACGCTATCATAGTGTTGAACGACCCTATCGAAAGGCAATGACTGATCTCACTTGTCAAGGTTGTTTGGTGACAACCTGGTGCAACACATGGGTGCTTGCTATAGGCAAGTTCACTGAACTGACCCACTGGACAATTCCATATGGATGGTAACCCTAGTGTCTATGGAACAAATCATTTAACGAATGGTGGTGCATGTGATTCGTAGACTTGAGATCACTGGAGCGCCTTGTGCACTGACTGGTGTAGTTTGACACTAGCGTAACGCAGTTCTATTCAGAGCTGTCAATACGATGGTGATTGGCTGCATCAAGGAGTGTATCAAGACTATGGTGGATAGACAGAGGATTTATCACTCTCGGGTATGGGAGAAGTTATCTCATGGTGCAATTCAGTAAATGGCAATGACACTAAAACTGTGACCATAGTGGGATTGAGTTGTTGCTCTATCCAGTTTATAATACATGTCATTGGTCTAGTAACTGAATATATAATATCGAGAGTGACCGAGGTTGACACTATTTATATGCCCTGGTCTCGTCGAGATAATGGATGATGAAATGATCGGATTGTACGGTAACCATATTGTTAATAGGTAGCTACTTCGCCAAATCTGAATCTATCGGGTGGCCATGATGCCTTGCTAAGGGCCAATCTTGGTCTGTATGTAGTGAGACGATTAATTGGTGTTAATCGCGATACTACACACTGTCGGTATGATAAGGAGCCTACGGGTCACACACATAGAAGATAATTTAAGAACCAATTTACAAGAAGGGTGTTTTCGTCTTTTTAGGGGAAAGGTTATTTTGGTAATTTCATAGTGCAATTAAATTTGCTGAGGTCGTAGCCTTTATTTAATTTGATATTAAAATTAAATAAGTGAGATTACGTTTAAATATGTGTTTGCATATATTTAAACAAATTATCATTACTATTAAATGTTAATATATTATATATATTAATTGAATTTAATTGAGATAATGATAATTAAAAAAAATATATATCTTAAAGGGGCTGTTTGGATACAAGAGTTGTTTGCGTTGGTGCCCAAGCCCATTCCATGATGGAATAGGGTATAGTGTTGTACTATATAAGTGCAACACTTTGTGAAATAAAATAGAGAATTCATTTTTCATTCAAAAGAAAAACTCTAGCCTCTTTTCTCCTCTTCCCATGCCAGATTTATTTTTGCTTGAAATGAAATTTGTTTTTATTGCTTCTTGGTTCTTAAAGGCTAAAGAGGATCTAACAAATCCCTCTCTAGTTCCTTGGGGTTGTCTTCGTGTGGACTACATTGGTTCGATCCTACACTTGGGTCAATAATGAAATCAGTTTAGAGACAAACTTGGAGGAGCCTCCAAACGGCCATATGACTTTAAACTGACTTTTCTACAGATTCTATTATAACGTATAAACTATAATTTTTGTGCCCTGATCTTGGTTCTAAGGAACGATCTATCATATAAATTAGATTTTATTTTCTGTTGCCATAGATGATCATTTCCTAATAGTGGTATCAGAGCCTAGGGTATCAGATTTTACAGTTTTTGTGAATGGTTGATTACATTTATTTGATTGATAACATGTTGCCTTGATGAATCTGCACAAAATCTACAATGAAAACATGTTTTAAGAAATCAATTAATTGATTAATTTAATTTGTTGGTGATCTATAATTTGGAATAGATTGGGTTATGGATTTTTGTTGAAATCGGTAGTTTAGATTGATTGCAAAATCCATTTGGCATATTTTGGTTGCTAGTTGAAATGTTCTGTTGCTATAAATCAATATACGCTCGCCACAACGTGCGTTGTTGGCGTACATGCTAATTGCAAAATCAGTGCTCGCCATGGCGATATAACCCATCACCGTGGCGAACGTACATGGAGCGTAAACGTAACCTTAATCAGTGCACGCTGTGGCGATCTAACCCATCACCGCAGCGAGGGCACTTTCGAGTGAGTAGGGACCAGATGGAAAAGTTTCAAAACTTTTGGACCAAATTGTAGATCTACAGATGTCATGGGGTAATTATAATTCACCCACCCAATTCAAAATTGATTATTTTTGAATGAATGCCATCTACTTGTTTGTATATTGTATGGTGCCTGGTACATGAGCCTTAGACCTATGGTGAATGTTTTAAAATTTTTGGGTATGTATGGATGTAATTTATTTAATAGGGCCTGCGTGTCCTACCTTTCTCCTCTTCTCGATGTACATTCTCTTCTCATCTCATTCCCCTCGAATGTAAATCGAGGTTTCTAAATTTGTTGATGTAAAATTAGTTTGAGATTAATTTTATTATACATTTAGTATGATGTTTTTGTAATGTACTTGAAGACGGATAAAGGATGAGATGATCATACTTGAAGACTCAAGATTTTATTACAGGATCCCTAGGTGACCTACCGATTCCTCTCGGCTCGAGGAAGTCGGTTTTAGTTGGGCCATATACCGACACATTTTAATATTTTGTTTAGAATGCATGCTAAGGTTGAATCTTCAATAACATGCCAAACAATGTCATTCTAACAAAGATAATAATCTGGTGACACATTAAATAACAAACCCTCAATTAAAGTATATTAAGTCACGTAAGACTTCCATCACCATGGTTTTAATCAAACCACTATTCGTCAAAACCTTGTTTGCCAAAGCGACGGGTACACTTCTACCAGTGGGAGGCTAAAATGCATTGAAGTTTTCTTTAATGGTGATGGGTCGACTTTGATGCGTTGTAACTACAACATGCAACGATAGCAAGTGCACTAGTCGCATTAAGTAATAAAGTGATGAGTGAGTATCGTTCCCATGAGGATTGGTTGCTAAGCACTAAGTTTTCTACGGTTTTGAAGTTGGAGCAATCGAATTTGTTGGATTAATGGGAGAAAATAAACTTAAAACTAAAACAAAATTTGCTAAATATTCAAAGCTAAATTATGAAAGCAAGATTAAAAACAAGATAATATCAATTTAAACAAACGGGTAGGGTTTTGACTTCATTCGGACTCTATGGATTAAACCTCCGGATTATGGCTATTTCCATATTCACATGCATTGGTTGTAAATCGAATTCTCTAAATTGTAAAACATACCTCCTTAGGCTATGTTTTCCTACTTTTCCCTATTAAACTTCCACACCTAACAATTTGAAGATTAATAGTTCTAAGCTCATTAAGCACATGGAATCCTAGATTGATTTCATTGATTCTCAAATCTATCTCTAGCATTCAATACTACAATGGTGATTACCCAAGAAGCTTAACATGACTCATTTCTCAATCTTGTAATGCCCCACTTGAGATACGTAGCCATTGTTTATGGTATGGCCTAAAGGGTTACTGAATTGCTCCTAAATGAGTTTGTATATTGTTCATGTTGTTTGGTTGGCCCTTTATTGAGTTTATGTTTTGTGTTTGGTTGAGTGTTTACCATGATCAAGACTTGGCAGATTTTGGAGTTGCATCCTTCGCCGGGGCGAGGAAGAAGCTTCGCCGTGGCGACGTTGGCTTTGTGTTTGGTAGTGTCGGTTCTGAAATGTTTCACCGGGCCGACGGAAAGTTCTTTGTCGCGGCGATGAGACGGCAGAAAAGTTTCTTGAGGTTTCTAGAGAATTCTCCATAGGGGTAAAATGACCTTTCTACCCCTAATTAGTAGGAAAAGTGGGGAGTAAAATGTAAGGAAATTTCATGGAGAATAGTGTAAAATGGGGGTGAGTTTGTAAAGAATTAAAGGATAAAGATGGAATTTTCAAGAAAGAGTAAGGGCAAAATGGGAAAGAGTGTATATTATATGAGTTAATAAGGGTTGAGTTCTCTAAACCCCTTCATTTCACCCATTTCCACCGCCTCTTGATCCCTCATTTTCTCTCAATTTCTCACTCAATTTTCCAATGGATTTTTGAGAGTTTTGAGTTGGAATTTGACAAAGAAGTGATCCTAAGCAAGAAGAGGTAAGAATCCCTACTCTAGATATGAGTTTTATTTATGTAAGGGTTAAGTTCTTACTAAGTTTATGCTTAGGAAATAAGGGAAAGCTATGGTCCAACAAGAGTAGAGAGCTTTAGTGGAGACTACTCAAGTATGAGGTAAGTAAATCCAACTCAAGTTGAGATTTAAGGAATCTAATGAGTAGAGATTTCTTTATGCATGTTTATATTATGCTTGTGTAGAGATTGAGATGATATGAGTAGTTATTTATGTTGATTGTGAATATATTTGAGTTATGAGAAGTGTTCTACTTGCATGATGATGAGTTGAGTTTGATTGAGATTGGAAGAGGTTGGAGTAGATTTTTGGGAGTGTGTTTCCTTGACAGGGAATGAGATCATGCAAGAGAATTTCCTCCCATTTTGGGATGGCCTAAGAGAGAAATAGAGTTCTCAATAAAGTAGAGTTTTTGTATGCACATGAGTTGTTTGATGAAATGCCTAAGAGAAGCATGAGTATGAGTAGAGAGCCATAATTCTTACAACATTGCATGTTGGCATTTCTTGAGTGCATTAATGAGCATGAGCCATCCATATGCATTGGTTATGCATTGAGAAATAGCTTGAGCAAGAATAGAGATCTTTGTGAATAAACTACTCTAAGAGTTAAACTATACTATGAGTACTAGCTTGAGAAAGAGATGAGTATTAGCTTGAGCAAGAGTAGAGATCTTTGTGAATAAACTACTCTAAGAGTTAAGCTATCCTATGAGTACTAGCTTGAGAAAGAGATGAGTATTAGCTTTAGCAAGAGTAGAGATCTTGTGAATAAACTACTCTAAGAGTAAAAGAAGAGAATAAAGTAGGTTGTGCGATGGGGCACCCGTGAGTGATGAGTGAAGTCACGAGAGTGGGTGCTTTGTGATCCCCAGCCATGCCTCCAGTTAGATGAGGCCGTGATCGTCACGAAGAGTGGAAAATGAGGTTCCAACCGTGCCTCCGGTAAGATAGGGCCGTGACATTCAGAGGGAGAGAGAATGCACTCACATGGGCAAGGGTTCCAAATCCATGCATGACCAAATCCGATCGGTAGAGAAATGAGTAGAAGTCACGTAGAGTGGTAGCGCTCAACTGTGCCTCCGGTCAGATGAGGCCGTGACATTCCAATGAGTAAGAATAAGAAACAAAGGAATAGAAAGAACAGAAAGAGAAAAAGAGTAAAGTCACGAAGAGCGGGTTGAGTTCCCGGCCGTGCCTCCGGTAAGATGAGGCCGTGACATACACCAGAGGGTGTATAGCAAAGAATATGAGAAACAGAAATAGAAAGAGAATCAGTAGAAGTCACGTAGAGTGGAAGAAGTCCCAGCCGTGCCTCCGGTAAGATGAGGCCATGACATGCAAGTGAGGAAGAATGAGTAAACATGAGAAAGAATAAAGAGAGACAATGAGTAGGGTTACGAAGAGTGGGATGAGTACCCAGCCGTGCCTCCGGTAAGATGAGGTCGTGACCTACAACAAAAAGCTAATAAAAAAGAGTTATGAGAAAGAGAGACAGAAAGAGAATCAGTAGAAGTCACGTAGAGTAGGAGAAGTCCCGACCGTGCCTCCGGTAAGATGGGGCCATGACATTCAAAGAGCGAGTTAGTAGAAATGAATTATGAGAAATGAGAAAGAGATAATAGAGAGAATTAAAGAATGAGAGAGCTTGAGAAAGCTTGAGAAGGAGTATGATGAGAATAAGAGAGAACCATGATTTTCCTTCATGGTGAGTATGATGAGAATAAAAGAGAACCATGATTTTCCTTCATGGTGAGTAAGAATAAGAGAAGGAGAAAAGAGAATAAGAACAGAGAGAAAGAAAGAATAAAAAGAGCAAAACAAAGTTAAAGGAGAATAAAAGTATTAGAGAGAGAGAGAGAAAAACAGTGAGAATTAGAAATAGAAGAACAGTAAATTAAGGAAAGAACCAAAGAGTGAGTTGCAGGGACAGGTAATACAGGATTTACTTACTGAGCATTGTTGTGCTCACCCCGTTGTTCTTCTCTGTTTTGCAGGAAATAGAAGCAGCGGTCAGATGGACGTCGAGGAGCGGAGAGTATTGGCACCACTGTCAACCAGCTATGATGTTTTGTATTAAGTAGAAAGTTTTTAATACATTGTATTTTGTATTTTTTATGAGTAAAGAAAAAATTTGAGCCTACTATCTTTCATACGCTATGTATATCTATAATTTACATAGTATATATTATAAAAATAGTCATGAAGAGCAGGTGTTACAAATCTCATCATGTTCATCAATTAAAAGCAAGAAAATTAGAATAACCACACAATCCATGCAATAGCATATGAAAATAACAAAAATCAATTGCTCAATCCATTTAAATCTGAATTACATCAAAACCTTAACCCAAAATGGGTTAGTTCATAACTGAATCAAAATACACAGCAAGAAAAACAATAAACTCAAGGTTCAACATATTGAAAAGAGAGAAAAGACAAGAGATCTCCCCTAGTTGAAGAATCCACCAGATTCAATCCCAAATTTTCTCACTTTTCAACCCAAAATTCGTCAAATGTAAACTAAGGAGAATGAAAATAAGCTACTCTCGACTAAAAAACGACCTCCTTCTCAAAATGGCAAAGTTTTTGCTTTTATTCCTCGCCCAAAAACCTAAGACTTTGCCTAAAAATGAAATTTTGCGATTTAAAGAAACTGAAATTTGCAGACTTTGCCGCATCGAAGAAGGAATCTCGCCGCGGCGACGAAGTAAAATTAATTCTTGTGCGTAACTCATATCGCCGCGGCGAAGAACAAACTTCGCCATGGTGAATCTTCATAAAGAATTCTGAAATTATAGAATTGCCCTCCGCTTGCTTCTTTGCTTGAATCTTCGATCTTCGATGCTCTCCCATGGGAACAAGCTTCATAGTGCTTTACTTTACTTCAGAACTCTCCAACTTCTGAGATCCGCTTACTTCTGAGTCTAGAAACTCCAATTCGCTCATTATTTGCTCAAAATGTCTGGCCTGAAACACAAAATGTAAAGAATTAAGTAGCAATTCAGGCATAAATGAACTAAGAAAATGAAAAAAATTGAAAGAAAAACAACAAATGCCCAAACAAATGCAAAACAGCAAAATTAACAAAAATTTTAAAAGAAAAACATAGACTCAACTCAACACAACGAACTACCTAGAATTTATACAAGTCTCAAAGGTTGTTGCAAAATTATTACTAGAAAAATGTTCAACACTCCAAGAAGTTATAAGTTACATCGACTATCTTTCTCTATTGGTCCCCCAAGTAGGTGATCCCCACTTCAATCCACCTTCCGACTTCCAAGATTATTTTATGCACGCATGCAAAGTTTATCAAATGGCGGCAGACTCCATAAGCCTAAATATCAAACTACTCTCCACGAAAGAGGATTAGGCATCGCTAACAATCAAAAGGTCTTTGCAAGCTTGTAACGTTAGGCTTGGGGAGTAGGCTCCAAAGGAAAGGAAAGGATAAACAAACAAGAGAACCTGGTTTCCTTAAAGCAAACACTAAGACTTAATCCAACTCCCACTTCCTTTCTCAACCATTACTCAAAATGTCAACCATTTAACAACCTACAACCATGAACAATTCTTATTGTTGCTATTGTAATGCAATTCTCGAAATAAATAATTTTTTTAAATTAACAAAATTGAGGTTAATTACTTGATAATCCGTGGATTATACTATTTTCATTAGACTTTTTAGTCGGATTTCAGGTACTTTCTAGTTCATTTTGACCTGAATTGTTGCTTAATTCTTTACATTTCGTGGTTCAGGTTAAAATGGACATTTTGAGCAAATAAGGACAAAATTGGAAATCTGGACTAGAAGTAAGGGATCTCAGAAGTTGGGAGAGTTCGAGCAGGATAAGCATATGAAGTTGTTCCCAAGGGAGAGCACCGAGGATCGAAGAATCAAGCAAGATGCAAGCAGTGCAGTTCTGTAATTTCAGAACTTTTCAGAAGCTTCGCGCGGCGAGAGCGACAGTACGCCAGTCACGAAACATGTCTCTTCTCTCTTTGCCGGCGAAATTTCTTCTCGCCGGGCGAGTGTAAATTCAGTTTTGTAAAAGCACATTTTACTTTGTGCGTGTTTTTCGGGGAATTGGGGAGGTATAAAAGAAAACTACCTTTTTGTTGGGTCTCCAGGAAGTGTGTTAGCAGCTTTTACATTTCTTTGATTAATTTTGGAGCGATTTACAGATTAAGGGGGAAGATTCATATTTGAACATGGGGATTCATTTGGGGAGATTCTTGTCCTTTCTCTACTTTTCATTATGTTGAACTTGAATATTATGTTTTCTTATTGTAGTGTTGATTTAGCTATGAACTAACCCATTTTGGTTAGGTTTTGATTGTAATTCGGATTTTATGGGTTAAGTGATTGATTGTTTTATGTTCATATGATTATGCTTTGATTGTGTGTTGCTTGAGTTTTAATGCTTTATGATGAATATGATGAGATTGAGAAATGAATCATTTAGGCTTCTTGGGTAATCACCATTGTAGTATTGGATGCTAGAGATAGATCAAGAATCAATGAAATCATGTAGGATTTATGCTTAATGAGTTTGGAATTGTTAACTTTAATTTGTTGGTGCGGAAGGTTAATAAGGAAGAATAGGAAAACATAGCCTGAGAAGGTGTTTAACACCTTAGTGAGTTCGATTTACAACCAAGCATATGAATATGAATTTAGCTTAATTTTTAGGTTAACCATAAAGTCCGAATGAAGTCAAAAACCTACCCTTTATTATGAATTGAATTATCCGATTTCATCTCGCATCATAGTTAAAGTTTTAAGTTAGTAATTCAGATTTAGTTTATTTTTTTAAATTCGATCCCGTTAATCCAAAAGAAAAATTGCTCAACTTGAGAACATAGGTAACTTAGTGCTTAGCTAGCGTCCTCTGGGAACGAATATCATCATCACTTTATTACTTGTGCGATATATACTTGAATATATGCAGTTGTAGGAATCACACATCAAGTTTTGGCGCGTGTTGCCGAGGACGTTTTAAGTTAACATTGAGTCTTTATAGTTAGCTAGATTGGAGTTTTTGTTTTGTTGTTATCATTATCTATTTTATTCTTGTTTTTAATTTCAGTTGGTTGTGATCTCACTTTCCTTCATTTCTGTTTTGTAGTTTATACGAAGAGCAAGACGTCAACCAGTGGTTCCTGTTGACCTTGGATTGAGAGAACTGTTAGACGTCATAATAAGAGAGAAGAGAAAGAGAGGATATAGTTGTGAAGCAAAAGAAAAAATAGTTGTTGAAATGGCAGAACCAGAAAACAGGACACTAAGGGAATTTTCAGATCCCACGGTGAATGGCAGTGGGTCGAGTATTGCTAGGCCTACAGTGCAAGCTAACAACTTCGAGATTAAACCAGCAATCATTCAAATGATCCAACAGTCGGTTAGATTTAATGGTGATTTAAAGGAAGATCCGAATCAGCATATTACAAATTTCTTGGAAATTTGTCACACCTTCAAGTCAAACGGAGTGTCGAATGGCACCATTAGGTTGAGGTTATTCCTATTCTCATTGGGGGATAAAGCCAAGGGGTGGTTAATGGCACTACCACCAGGAACTATCACAACTTGGAATGATCTAGCACATAAATTCCTTACTAAGTTCTTTCCTCCAGTAAAATCAGGAAAATTGAGAAATGATATCACATCATTTCTACAAGATGAATCCGAGTCATTGTATGAGGCTTGGGAGAGGTACAAGGAGTTAATGAGAAAATGTCCATACCATGGTTTGCCAGTATGGCTTCAAGTCCAAACATTCTACAATGGATTGATGGGTAATGTGCAAACCATGGTAGATGTAGCTTCAGGAGGGGCCTTGCAGAATAAGACACCAGAAGAGGCCTATGAGTTGCTTGAGGTTTTGGCAAGCAATAACTATCAAAGACCAAATTAGAGAGCAACACCAAGAAAATCTGCAGGTCTTCATGAAGTTGATGCCTTTACAGCCATCTAAGCCCAACTCACAGCACTTCAGAAGCAGTTGGGAAGTATGCAGGTAAACTCTATTCAAGCACCTCAACTAACTTGTGACTTTTGTGCAGGAAACCATGTGAGCAGCGATTGTCAAGTTGGGAACACATTTGCTTCATCATCTTCATCAATGGAGCAAGTGAATTACTTGGCAGGAAATCAGAGACAACCAAACAACCTTTACTCTAACACATACAATCTAGGGTGGAGAAATCATCCAAATCTGGCTTAGGGCAATCAGAACCAGCAAAATAATAAATGGAATCAAAGAACATTGCCAAACAACCAACCAGGGGTGAATAATCAACCGGGAGATGGAAGAGTAACAAAGTTGGAAGACATGTTTGGAAAATTCATGTAAGAGACCATGGGTTTCATGAATGAGACGAGGACGAATTTTAGAAATCAAGGGGCATCCATTCAGAACCTTGAGTTACAGATGGGCCAATTGGCTGAGAAGCTAAATGAGAGACCTCAGGGTGCTTTACCAAGCAACACGGTGACTAACCCACGTGAGCAAGTAAATGCAATTGCGTTGAGAAGTGGGACAGTTTTAGAAGAGGTGGAAAAATCAAGGAAAGAGGAAAGTCCATCAAAGAAAAATGAAGAATCTGATGAGGAATCTGATGAAGAAATCATTACTGAAGAGAAACCACCCAGCCCAAGGAAAGATGAACAGAAGCAGGAATAGAAGAAAAGGAAAAGGAAGGAGAAATTGCCATTTCCCGAGATACCACAAAAGTTGGCGCATCACACACCACCCGTGCCTTTTCCTAAAAGACTCAGAAAAGAAAATCAGGATAAACAGTTTATTAAATTTCTTGACGTTTTTAAAAAACTGCATATTAACATTCCTTTTGCAGATGCATTGCAGTAGATGCCGAGCTGCGCGAAATTTCTTAAGGAAATCTTATCAAACAAGAGGAAGTTAGAAGATGAGGAAACGGTAATGCTCATGGAGGAATGCAGTGCCATCTTACAAAAGAAGCTACCCTGAAACTCAAGATCCAGGGAGTTTTACTATTCCTTGCACTATAGGCGATATCACCTTTGATCGAGTTTTATGTGACCTAGGTACTAGCATTAACCTTATGCCTTTTTTTGTTTTCAGGAAATTAGGAATTAGTGGAGTGAAGCTGACAACAATATGCTTGCAACTTGTAGATAGATCGATAAAACACCCGAGGGGCATTGTAGAGGACGTGTTGGTTAAGGTGGATAAGTTCATCTTTCTTGCGGATTTCTTTGTGATGGACATGGAAGAGGATAAGGAAATTCCTCTTATCTTGGCCGACCATTTATGGCTACAGGAAGAGCTTTAATCGATGTTCAAGAAGGGAAGTTGATTATGAGGATGCAAGATGAAGAAGTAACATTTGATGTCTTGGAATTGATGAAAGTTGCACCTAAGAAAGAGTCATGTTTAAAAATCGAGGTGGCGGATCAGTCAAAAATTGAACCCTTTCATTTGAATAGTCCTAAGTTGGAAATTGAGAGATGCATGGTCAAGCCGAATCAGTTTGAGAATGAAGACAATAACACAAAAGGGTGCAAAACATTCCAGGATGAACCTCACTCGAGAGTGCATCCTCACAAAGAACAGATGTCTCAGCTTAAAAAGAGTGAGGGAAAGTCAAGACAACGGAAAACAGTTAGTGAGAGGAGTCAAACCACCAAGGTAATGACCAAGGGATGGAAATGGGTGGTGAAACTCTCAACAAGGACCCGGTACGAAAAAGATCATCAACAAAAGAAGCTTCTACACAAGGAAAAATTCCGGGATGTGATGTACCTGGATAATCCGGACTAACTTGAAGGATTGAGAAAGTCGAGCTTTCGACTTTAAACAAGCGTTACTTGGGAGGCAACCCAAGTGTTTTTAAATTTTGTATTTCATTTTGGTTGTTTGAATTTGTTTAATTTCATTATAAGTTTGTATAAATTTTAATTTTTGTGTTTTTGGGTGTTTCAGGTGAAATTTTCTGCCGAAGAAGGGAATGAAAATGTGCCAGACTTCGCCGGGGCGAAGAAGTATTCTTCGCCGCAGCGAAGAAAAGTGTGGAAAAATGCGGTGTGAAAGTCCCAGACTTCACCGCAGCGAAGATTGTTCTTCGTCGGGGCAAAGCAACCTGAAAATTGTGTGAGTTCCTAAAAGTTTTTGCCCCGGTGAAGGAATTGTCTTCACTGCGGTGAAGATTGTAGGATGAAATTTTTGAAAATTTTCCAAGGCATTTTCGCCACGGCGAAGAAAACTTCTTCGCCGAGGCGAGTTGCCTCTGTATGTTTTCGCCCCGGCAAAGAATTTTTCTTCGCCGTGGCGAAACTTGGTTTTCTTAAGGTTCATGAACGAAGAACGTCGACGTGGTAAAGCTTGTTCTTCGCCGCGGCTACGGTACTTTTCTATAAATACCCACTTTTCTTTTTCATTCTTCATGCGACTCTTCATATTCACTTAAGAGAAAATTTTTCAAAATTCAATCTTTTGCCTTTCTAGTGCTTTTCCAACCAAATTTCTTACTGCCTAACCTTCCTAAACACCAAAACAACCCATTTCAACAACAATTTTCGCGAAAATTTGACGAAAATTTTTGGATCAACAATTTGGGGCTTTTCAATATGGGCTATTTCTGGTTCAATTGGTGGCGAATACTCCTTCATCTTGGTAAGATCTCAAGTTCCCTAACCTTTTTATCGCACAATTTCAAGTTTTAGCTAGTAGATCTGAAATTTTTTGTTGCGGTTGAGTTATGGAATTTGGGTGATTTTGAGCATTGATTTTGTTAGAGGAACGGTAGTTCATGCATTGGGTGATTGTGAGGAGTGTGGGTTTTGAAATATTAGAGTGTTTGTGTAAAATTAAAAATTTGAAGTTTGGGGGGTAAAGTACGAATTTTTGGAAGTGTGGTTTGTTTTTGCAGGATTGAATTGATTGTGTAAAACAACTAGGTTTGAATTGTTGGGATATAATTTTTGAGTGAACTTTAATTTTGAACAATGCCTGCCAAAATTAAGCATCCATATAAGGGTAAGGGCAATGGAAAGAAAGTGGACAACTGCTTTGTAAGTGAGGAGGCCTGTAAAAGGTATGAAGGGGTCATCCAAAGGAGAGATAAGGGTATTATTCCTGAGCGCGGGTTGACCGCGAGTCAGGCCTTGGACTAGAGTAAAGGGAGACGTTGGGAGATATTTATGAGTGCTCCTACACAACCAGCTGTAGAGCTGCTAATGAGGGAGTTTTATGCAAATCTCCCGGATTGTCAGGAAGGTACAGTTTTTGTGAGAGGGGTTGATGTGCCATTTACGGAAATGGTGATCAATCAGTTATTCAACCTGACTAACCTTGATCAGGATGAGTACGTACAGTTTAAGAGATCACGGTTTGAGGACAGGATCATCCTTCTGGTCATTGCAAAACCGGATGCAGATTGGGCAATGTCAAAAAAACAGAAAAAGACCATCAAGGGGACTCAATTGACATCGATGGCTTGACTGTGGCAATACTTTGTTAGTGCGAGATTGATGCCGGAATCGTACTACAACACCGTTACTCACGAGAAGGCAGTATTGCTTTACTCTATTGCCACAGGGAAGAGTATCGATGTGGGAGACATGATCTAGAACAACATTCAGTAGGCCGCCAAACTAGGGCGAACAAGTTACAATTTTAGAGTTGGAGTCGAGGTTTAGGATAATGAGCACCGTATTCATGCTGCCCAATTCTAGACTTAGAGTATTATAGGAAGCACCTTGACCGTCCGAAAGCTACGCAACCAAAAGCAGGGGCAAAAAGGCAGAGAACCACACAAGGCCTTGCCACATCATCCAGCCCACAGCAACATAGAAAGAGATGATGCAGCAAATGATGGATATGATGAAATGGATGGGAAAACGACCGGATTGGTTGGTTGATCAAACCAAGATGATGTTTAACATGCAGAAGAGCAGCTTCAACGAGCTCAAGGTTGACACTTCAGCTTTCCAATGGGCTGACTGGGATTTGGATGAGTGGATGGGCTCCGAGTCGAAAGAAGATGAAGAAGAAGAATGAGCCGGAGCACCTGTTTTTGTTTTTCTTTATGGTTATTTGTTTTTATTCGATTTTGTTGTTCATTTTAAACATTAAACTCAGTTTTATTTTTGTTTTGGATTTGTTTAGCTGTTTTAGTTGTTTCTTTTAATGTGTAGCTGTTGAAAGGATGAGATTAGGTTGTAATATTTTCAAGTTAGTTTGTGAATGTGTGCTAACACAAGGGACACCATAGTTTCAATTGTTTTGACAGATTCTGGGTGATGAAAAGTCCGAGACCAGGTGTGCATTGTTGAGCGACACTTCACGGATTAACCAGGGAGCTTTCTCGTACCTTTGTTATTTTTTTTTTTCTATTCTTGATTTATGCATATTGGAACATTGGGGACAATGTCATGTTTAGTTTGGGGGGTAGGAAATAGAAATAAAACCTAGTTTAAGGGTATATTCGCTGGAAACCAGAACCCGCCTTAAAAACTGTCTAGCAGTACTTGGCAACCTCTGGTATAACAACTCCACGTACACCTTAAACGAAAAAAAAAAAACAAAAAAATTCTTTAGTTTGATTGTTTTTGCTGATGATGAATTGTATAAATCAATGATGAGAATAGGGTTGTTGAAATTTTACTATTGAGAAATGTTAAGCATTGCTTCAAGTTTATGTTTATTGACTGGATTCTGATTGAGGATTGTTGAGTGGTTCAACCACAATTTTCATTTATTTTGGCGTGCTTAGATTCATTTTATGTGGTTAGGTGAAGTTTGATAATGTTGGTGGACTTTAGAACCTAGTAGAGAAGTGCTTGAGGCGAAATTCTAGGATTAGACATGGTTGAGAAGATGATTTAGGCATTTTTTTTTTCGAAACGTTTGAGCCTTTCTAGCCGACCCATTAATGAAATTGTCCCTAGTAACCCATTTGAGCTGTATTAATTTTATTGCTTTATTTTTCTTGGAAAACAACAAAATTGTCCAATCCTTATACCTTAAACACTTTATCGTACCCTTAGGAGAATTCAGTCCTAATGCAAATGAATGAGTTGTATGAATAAGCCAAAAGAATAGTTTGGGGGTTGGGAGAAGAGAAATAAAAACAAAAGAGGTAGTCACCTCAATTCAATGGAATTGTTTTATGTTCAAAAAAAAAAAAAAAAACGAATTCTGCCTAGTTTAAAGGTATACCGGCTGGAAACTAGAACCCGCCTTAAAAACTGCCTAGTAGTACTTGGCGACCTCTGGTATAACAACACCACGCACACCTTAAATGAAATTCCCCCGCATTTATGGTTTCTGGAATAAGAAAAATACACGTTTGAGGGTTGTGAATTAGTGGACATTTCAATTGGTGGTTGAGAAGAAGTGGAGTTCGATTTGATGTTAGTTTTTGCATTAGGAAAACCGAGTTTTCTTACTTTTTTATTCCTATCCTTTTTGTTGGAACCCACTACCCAAGCCTAACGTTACAAGCTTTTAAAGACCTTTTGATTCTTATCTTTGTCTAGTCCTCATTAGTGGAGAGTAGTTCGATATTTAGGCTTATGGAGTCCGCCACCATTTGATAAACTTTACATTTTTGCATAAAATAATCTAGGAAGTTGGAATGTGGAATGAAGTGGGGATCACCTACTTGGTGGACCGATTGAGGAAGACAATCGATATAGCTTATAACTTCTTGGAGTGTTGAATATTTGCTGATAATAATTTTTCAATAACTTTTGAGACTTGTGTAATTTCTAGGCAATTTGTTTGTTCAGTTTGAGTCTTGTTTGTGTTTGTTCATTTTTCAGTTTTGTGGTGTGTGTGTTTCGTGTTTGTGTTCGTTTGTTTGTTGTTTTTGTTTCGTGAGTTTGTACCATATGCTCGAGGACAAGCATATCTTTAGTTTGGGGGTATTTGATAATCCGTGGATTATACTGTTTTCATTAGACGTTTTAGTCGAATTTCAGGTACTTTCTAGTTCATTTTGACCTGAATTGTTGCTTAATTCTTTATATTTCGTGTTTCAAGTTAAAATGGACATTTTGAGCAAATAAGGACAAAATTGGAAATTCTGGACTTAGAAGTAAGCGAATCTCAGAAGTTGGGAGAGTTCGGAAGCAGGATGAAGCATTATGAAGCTTGTTCCCAAGGGAGAGCACCGAGGATCGAAGAATCAAGCGAAGATGCAAGCATAGTGGCAGTTCTGTAATTTCAGAACTTTTCAAGAAGCTTCGCCGCGGCGAAGTACGCCAGTCACGAAACATGTCTACTTCTTTCTTCGCCGCGGCAAAATTTCTTCTTCGCCGTGGCGATGGTTGTAAATTCCAGTTTTGTAAAACGTACAATTTTACTTTGTGCGTGTTTTTCTGGGGAAATTGGGTGAGGTATAAAAGAAAGACTTAGCCTTTTTGTCCAGGGTCGTCCAGGAAGTAGTGTTAGCAGCTTTTACATTTTCTTTGATTAATTTTGGAGCGATTTACAGATTAGCAGGGGGAAGATTCGATTTTGAACTAGGGGATTCATCATTTGGGGAGATTTCTTGTCCTTTCTCTTACTTTTCATTATGTTGAACTTGAATATTATCGTTTTTCTTATTTGTAGTGTTGATTTAGCTATGAACTAACCCATTTTAGGTTAGGGTTTTGATTGTAATTCGGATTTTAATGGGTTAAGTGATTGATTGTTTTATGTTCATATGATTATGCTTTGATTGTGCGTTTGCTCTGAGTTTTAATGCTTTATGTGATGAACATGATGAGATTGAGAAATGAATCATATTAGGCTTCTTGGGTAATCACCATTGTAGTATTGGATGCTAGAGATAGATTCAAGAATCAATGAAATCATTGTAGGATTCTTATGCTTAATGAGTTTGGAATTGTTAACTTTGAATTTGTTTGGTGCGTAAGGTTAATAAGGAAGAATAGGAAAACATAGCCTGAGAAGGTATGTTTAACACCTTAGTGAGTTCGATTTACAACCAATGCATATGAATATGAATTTAGCTTAATTTTTAGGTTTAATCCATAAAGTCCGAATGAAGTCAAAAACCTACCCATTTTAATTGAATTGAATTTATCCGTATTTTTCATCTCGCATTCATAGTTAAAGTTTTAAGTTAGTAATCTCAGATTTAGTTTTTATTTTTTTTAAATTCGATCTCGTTAATCCAAAAGAAATCAATTGCTCCAACTTGAGAACAATAGGATACTTAGTGCTTAGCTAGCCGTCCTCGTGGGAACGATACTCACTCATCACTTTATTACTTGAGCGATTAATATACTTGCTACATTTTGCATGTTATAGAAAACACGCATCATATATATTTTTGATGATATATTGATATACAGTACTTGTGAGGATAGTCATGTAGAACACCTTAGCTTAGTGCTTGAATTGTTGAGGCAAAAAAAGTTGTATGCTAAGCTTGAAAAATGTGAGCTATTTATGAGGCAATTGGTGTTCTTGGGTTATGTAGTTTCAGGAGAAGGAATTAAGGTAGATAAATCCAAGGTAGAATCCATTCATAGTTGGCCTAAACCTGGTTAAATTATGGAGGTTAGGAGTTTTCATGGTTTAGCCTCTTTTTACCATAGGTTTGTGCCTAATTTTAGTTCCAATATGGCTCCCATAACTGAATGTTTGAAGAAGGGACCTTTTGAGTGGACTAAGGCAGAAAATGATGCTTTTAATTTGATTAAGAAGAACTTGTGTGAAGCTCCCATCCTTGCCTTACTGAATTTCAACCAAGTGTTTGAAGTGGAGCGCGATGCAAGTGGTGTTGGCATTGGGGTAGTTTTGAATCAATCCAAGAGGCCAATAGCATAGTTTAGTGAGAAGCTTAGTGATTCAAGAGGAAATATAGCACTTATGATAAGGAGTTTTATGCTATAGTGACAGCACTTGACCATTGGAGCCACTACCTTCGGCCGAAACAATTTGTCTTCCATTCGGACCACCAAGCTTTGAGGTTCATCAATGGGTAACACAAACTCAACACAAGACATGCTGAATGGGTTGAGTTCATCCAATCCTTTTCGTTTGTGCTGAATTACAAGCAAGGAGCACACAATGTTGTAGCCGATGCACTCTCTAGAAGGTATGCCTTACTCTCTTTACTTGATTCTAGAGTTCTAGGTTTTGAATTAATGAAGTTGTGTTATGAGGAAGATTTGGAGATGAAAACATGCATAACTGAATATGGGAAACCTGGTTTTGAAAATTATATTATGCATGATGGGTACTTGTTCAAGGGTAGAAGATTATGTGTCCCTAAGGGTAGTTTTAGGGAACTAATTATGAGGGAAGCACATAGTGGTGGGTTGGCAGGCCACTTTAGGGAACTAATATTTTTATTGGCCTAAGATGTAAGGGGATGTTCAAGGTCTCATTAGAAGGTGTGGATCATGTCAAAGAGCTAAGAGTCAATTCAAGGCCGGCCCATACCTACCCTTACCCATAGCCGAGCACCCTTGGGAGGACCTTAGCATGGATTTTTTGGTTGCATTGCCTAGGACCCAAAGGGGAAAAGATTCCATCATGGTAGTGGTTGATAGGTTCTAAAAAATGGCCCATTTCATATCATGCCATACCACACATGATGCCTCCAAAATTGTCGAATTGTTCTTTAGAGAAGTGGTGAGACTTCATGGCATTCCAAGGACCATTGTCTCGGATAGGGATACAAAATTCTTGAGTCATTTTTGGAGAAGTTTATGGGGTATATTAGGGACAAAATTAATGTTTAGCACCTCACACCACCCNTCTGAAGTGACATGCGACTTGACCAGCATGTCATCTACATAGACCTCCATCGATCTTTTGATCTGTTTGGAGAACATTTGGTTAACCAGACACTGGTAAGTTGTGCAAGCGTTCTTGAGGCCGAAGGGCATAACTTTATAGCAGTACAATCCTTGATCTATAACAAAGGATGTATGCTCTTCGTCCGACGGGTACATCGAAATTTGATTGTATCTTGAGTACGCATCCATAAAACTCAGTAACTCGTGCCCTGAGGTGGCATCCACGAGCTGGTCAATCCTTGACAGGGGAAAGCTATCTTTTGGGCAAGCCTTGTTGAGGTCGGTGAAGTCGACGCACGTTCACCATTTGCTGTTAGGCTTCTTTACCAGGACCGGGTTGGTAACCCAGGTAAGGTAGAGCGCTTCTCGGATAGATCCACTTCGAAGGAGGTTATCTACCTCAAGTTTCAAGGCAGCATATCACTCCGGATCCATAGCTCTCCTCTTTTGACGAACTGGCTTGGCTTCACTGTCGATGGTCAACACATGGCAAATAATATCTGAACTGATCCCGACCATATCCGTGTGCGACCAAGTGAACACATCGATATTCCCTCTGAGGAAGCTAGTCAATTCATTGGCGAGCTGGGGGTTGAGATTGTTCCCAATCTGTAACACCCTCCTCGGTTCGTTCTTGTCGACCAGTACTTCAGACAGGTCCTCAACTAGCCCACTGGAAGGGAATCCTGAATACGAGGATCCATATTATCCTCGGCTGGGCTAGGTTGTGGCTCGATCTGACCGATTGCCATTGCCTGTCTAGGCGCTAGATGCCTTTCCCCTTACACATCATCTGCACTGCCTTCACATAACAGTCGCGAGATGCGCACTGAGATCCGCTGACTTCCCTTATCCCCATCGGGGTAGGGAACTTCATCTTCAGATGATATATTGAAGTGACTGCCTTGAAGATTCTCAATAGAGGTCGCCCGAGGATCCCATTAAAAGCGGATGGACAATCCACTACCAAGAACTCTGTTACCTTAGTCACTTTGTCAAAATCACCCAGTATGACTGGGAGTGAAATCGCTCATTTGGGATTAGGTGGTCCCCTATAAAATCGTATAAAAGGAATCAGGCAGGCTTCAGGTCGGCCTCGTCCAAATTCATTCTTTCGAATGTTGAAGCGAACAAGATGTTAACGCACTTCCGTTATCCATCAACATTCTGTGGATGTTGTGGTGCCCTATGAGAGGCGTGATCACAAGGGCATCGTTGTGGGGATGATGCAATCGGGTTGCATCTTTTTCAGAGAAGGAAATTTCCTCCTCCCTGTAAACTTTTTATAGTCGCTGCGTCATGCTCATCACTCTGATAGGGTCGTGATGGGCTTCACGAGCATACCTTTCCTGGGCACCTCGCGAGTTTCTTGCGAAGTGCGATCCCTCGAAGATCAAATTGAGGGTGTATACCCCTTTTTGATCACAACGCTTCTTACTCGATTCCCCCTGATTTTTCTCTTGTGAGAGAGTAAAGTCATCAATATACTCATTGAAATGTCCTTGCTTGATGAGGTTTTTGATCGCCTGCTTGAGAGCTCGGCATTCATCGGTATGGTGCCCATTATCCCGATGATAGCAACAATATTTTTTATTGTTCCTGGCCGATGGGGGATTCTTCATGGGCTCAGGTTCTCCGAGTAGGCTGGCCTCTTCTGATTTATCAAGAATATCCGATACGGACGCATTCAAGGGCGTATATTGGTTCCTGTTGCGATCGTAACAAGGAACTGGGGCATAAGACTTTTTGGGCTCATNATGTTCATTCTTGTCTTAACCCAAAATTGCAAGTAAGTGTGACATTGCCTCCCTAGTGTTTTGGCCGAATCTAAGCTTGAGTTTAGGGCATATTTTGTTGTGTTTTGTTGTTGCAAATTGGTTGGAATTGGATCATGAAGCTTCAAGGTAGTGACCTCAATATACCATCTAAAGATGAAGTTCCCCACCCCGACGGGGATAGGGAAAGTAAGTGGATCTCAATGCGCATCTCGCTATTGCTATGTAAGGGCAGTGCAGATGGCATGAAAGGGAAAGGGAGCACCAGTTGGCATCCCTGAGCAAGCAATGGCGATCTGCAGGATCGAGCTATAGCCTGGCCCGGTTGAGGATGACATGGATCCTTGCATCCAAGAATACCCTCACAATGGGCCGGTCGAGGACCTATCCGAGGTGTCAGTCGATCAAAGCGAGCTGACCCGAGTGTTGAGGATCATGAGTAATCTCAACCCTCAGCTCGCCAACGACCTGACAAGCTTCCTTAGGAAAAAACATCGATGTATTTGCATGGTCTCATATTGACATGGTCGGGATCAGCCCGAATGTTATATGCCATGCCTTGATATTGATAGTGCGGTCAGGCTGGTTCGCCAAAAGAGGAGAGTAATGGACCTCAAGTGGTATGCTGCCTTAAAAGTCGAGGTAGATAACCTCCTCTTGAACGGGTCCATGCGGGAGGCACTTTATCCGAGCTAGGTTGCCAACCCGGTCTTAGTAAAGAAGCCTACCAGTAAATGGTAGAACTACATTGACTTCACCGACTTTAAGAAGTCCTGTCCGAAGGACAACTTTCCCTTGCCGAGAATCGACCAGCTCGTCAATGCCACGTCCGAACATGAGCTGTTGAGTTTTATGGATGCCTACTTGGGATACAATCAGATTTTGATGTATGCGCTGGACGAAGAGCATACCTCATTTGTTATAGATCGGGGGCTGTATTGTTATAAGGTTATGCCTTTCGGCCTAAAAAATGTCGGGGTGATTACCAGCGGCTGGTTAACTAAATGTTTTTCGAGCAGATTAGAAAATCAGTGGAACTGTATGTTGATGACATGTTGGTGAAATCACATGTCGCTTTAGATCACATAGTACATCTCGCTGAGATGTTCGGTATACTTCGAAGGTACAGAATAAAGCTCAATCCCTTGAAGTGTTCGTTCGGAGTATCCTCAGGAAAATTCTTGAGGTATATGGTTAACTAGAGGGGAATAGAAATTAACCTCAAAAAGATTCAAGCACTCCTTGATATGAGGAGCCTGACCAATCGAAAACATGTTCAGAGTCTTCATGGGCGAATAGCGGCTCTTAGTGGCTTCATATCAAGAGTAACAGATCGCTGATTGCCATTTTTTAATATAATCAGGCCCAACAAGAAGTTCGAGTGGACTTCGGACTACGAAGGCTTTCCAGAGCATAAAAGAGCACCTCGAAAAGCCACTCTCCTGTCCAAACAGCTCCTTCAAGAAATTCTTCTCCTGTATCTATCCGTCTCTCAACATGCGGTCATTGCAACTCTTATTCGGGAAGAAAACAGAGTCCAATGGCCAGTATATTACGCGAGTAGATGTCTACTGGACGCAGAAATGCAGTATCCAGAAATGGAGCGATTAGCTTATGCCTTGCTGGTCGCCTCCAGAAAGTTGTGACCTTATTTCCATGCCCACACTATCCATGTATTAACCAAATACTTGCTCAAGCAAGTCCTCTAAAAGCCAGAGGCTTCGGGTAAGTTGCTCAAGTGGGCAATGGAGCTAAGTCAGTTCGATCTACAGTACAGACCGAAAGCAACCATTAAAGGGCAGGCTGTTGCCGATTTCATTTTGGAGTTTTCACACCAACCGATTCAGGAATCCGAGCAATAGTCCAATGAAGTCAGGAAACTATTTAGAATCTATCAACCTGAAGCCTCTATGTCGATGGATCCTCGAATAGGAAAAGGGTCGGGCCAAGTTTTCTTCTCCTTAGTCCTGAGGGGACTCGCATCCATGGTATTTATCGATTTGGGTTCAAAGCTACCAACAACGAGGCTGAGTATGAAGCACTGCTCGCTGGTTTGTGGTTGGCAAAAGAAATGGGGTCAATCACGATCAGGATTCATAGTGATTCCATGCTAGTTGTTAATCAGATTTTGGGAGAGTATCAAGCCAAGGAAGAAAACATGATTAGTTACCTGAAGAAAGCTAAGGTCGCACTCGAGTCTTTCAAGCACTTCGCGATCGTATAGATTCCTAGAGACAATAATTCTACCATAGATACCCTAGCAAGAATAGCCTAATCACTAGACTCAGATGCCTCAGAAAGTATTCATGTTCGGTACATAGAGATCCCTAGTATCGGCTCACCCAAACAGGCCATGGTTACGACAGAATCAGTTTCTTGGATGACCCTAGTTATTTAATATCTCCGAGATGGGACCTTGCCTAATGACAAGGTTTAGGCAAGAACCCTTTGAACCAGAGTTGCTCATTACACACTCATAGGAGATAAGTTGTACATGCAAGGATTTAGCGCCCCTCTTCTCTGATGTGTAACCGATGAGGACGCAAACTATATCATGAGGGAGATACATGAAGGGATCTGCGGTAATCACACCGCCGTGTGATCCCTCACTAACAAAGTTGTTCGTTAAGGGTACTACTGGCCCCTACTTCAAGAGGATATCTTCAACTTTGTAAAAAAGTGTGACAAATGCTAGTAATTCGAAAACATACCACGAGCTCCTTCCCACCGGCTAATAACTATGACCAGCCCCTGGCCATTCTTTATGTGGGGAATTGATCTTATTAGACCCATGCCAGCCGGAAATGGAGGGGTCAAGTATGCAGTGGTTGCGGTGGATTATTTCGCCAAGTGGGTCGAAGCTGAACCATTGGCCGCGATCACTACTAAGAAGCTCAAGGACTTCGTCTTCAAAAATATAGTGTGTCGATACAGAATTCCTCATACACTCATCTCTGATAATAGGAAGCAGTTCGACAACGAGGAATTCAAATAGTTTTGCGATGAGCTGGGATCCATAAAAAATTTACCTCGGTCGTAAGACCGCAAGCCAATGGTCAAGTTGAAACTGTCAACAAAACCATCAAACATACTCTAAAAGCTAAGCTTGGCGCTGCCAAGTAATTGGGTCGACGACCTCTTAGAAGTCCTATGGGCATACAGGAAAACTTTGAGAACCTCTACTTTAGAAACACCTTTCTCGCTAGCATATAGCTACGAGGCTATGATCTAAGTGGAAGTGGGAGTTGGTTCACTTCGGAGAGACCTATTCAATAAAATAGACAATGAAGCACTTCTGTGTGCAAGTCTGGACTTAGTTGAAGAACATCGCAGCAAGGCTTGGCTAAGGATAACAGCCTACCAGCAGCGCGTAAAACGATTCTTCGACTCTAAAGTCAGGAGTAGAGACTTCCAGGTCAGTGACCTGGTTATGAAAGAAGTCATTCTCGGTATAAGGAAACCGAGTGCGGGAGTATTGGGGCCAAACTGGGAAGGCCCATACCACATCGCTAAGGTGATATGACTGGGGACTTATCACCTCAAAAGGCTCAATCGATCTGAAGTACCGCGAGCTTGGAATACTGAGCATCTGCGCCCCTATTATCAATCATTCCGAACTCACTCTTTTAATTTCCTCGTAAAAATTCCCTTGAAAGCTTTGTAATTAAGATCGCTTTTATAAATATATAAATATATGATTTTGTTCCCCCATTGTTCTTATCTTTCTGTTCGCATATGTAATGTTTGTGAAGTACAAAAAATTATAAGTGCTCACAAATAATTTAATATCGCAAATAGCTAGAGGACGTCTCCCTATTCGCATATGTAATATTTGTGAAGTACGAAAGATTATAAGTGCTCACAAATAATTTAAAAAATGATCATTTTATTCATAAAATTCTAAGTACAAGAGAATATGCAATGGCAGTCAAAAGCAAGGTTGTGGGAAAAAAAAAAAAAGGCAGAAGCGATCACTGGTCTTCGTCCCTAGGCCCTGAAGGTGCGACCTCGGTATCTCCAGGTTGGTCGTCAACCACCTTGTTAGCTGCCGGGTCCTTCGAGACGTACTCCCCCGGTTGATACTACTCTAGGTGAGGCCTTAGACCTTTCTCCTCATCATCGGCTCTCGCCATGGAGGCAAGGATCCTCTGGTAATCATCCAAAAGGTCGGTGAGGTCCATAGTCGGATTCTTTGCTCGAAGGGCGTAAATGGACTGAATCAACTAGTCAACAGCTTTCCTCTCAATCTCCAATTCTTGTCACTTCATCTTTTCGGGTAAATGAAGCGACCCGCCCTTGGGATAATTCGAGGGTCGCCTCGAATGCCCTCATCTGCTTCTCGAAAGTTTCCCACAACCGAGCTCTCTCTTCTTCAGCCCGCAAGGCCCGTTCGGAGTTACCTCGCAACTCCAGTTCTTTCTCGCTAGCCTCTTTGGTGAGCCTGGCCACTGTCCTTTGAAGCTGTTTAAGCTCCTCTCCCCTCTTCTCTAGCTTGGCCTTTTGGAAGTCCACCGTGTGAAGAGCAGAGTTCCTCTCCTACATGTATTGGTTCGTCTGAACGATGTTCAGGCCCAACTCTTCTTTTGCAGCTACTAAGTCATGCCTCAGCTGCGTGTTTTCTTCCTTTAGCTCGAAGAGTCCCCCGACAGCTTCCAATTGGATCTTTTGTTGGGCCAGGTGCATGGCTAGCAAAGATTGCATGGTGAAATAAGCAAGCATTAGACGATCCTTAAAAAGAGTAAAGTATTGGAAAGTCATCGACGAGGACAAACCGTCTTACCTGGCTTTGCATTTGAATCGCCCTAATCATTAGGTCTGCAGGGTTGGAGGCCACGAGCTCTTCAAAACCTTTGGCAAGTTGGCACTCCAAAAGGGTGAACACCACCGGCTACAGGTGCTCTGGAAGTTGACCCATAGAGTCTAACACTGGTGTGTCAGCTCCTGAAGCAGAGGGCACCTCGCTAGTCGACCCTTTGCCTTCTGTCCTCTCGGAAGTCGTGACCTTCCTTTGTCCCCTGTAAGGACGGACCAGTGTAACTCTAGTTGCGAGCCTCAAGCTCCATCCGGAGCGAAAAGCCTGACAAGGTTGCGACCTCCCAAGCTGCACCCCCAAGCCCTCCAACTCGGACTCTAATTCCTTGGGCTGCAACACCCTTCTTTTCTTAGACTTTTGGCCCATGGCCTTCTGCTTTAGGCGTGTGGCTGTGGGCTAGGAAGGTTCTGCAGGTTGTTCGGTGGGTGGCTACGCCCCCACCTGCGCTCCTTTGATAGGGGTGTCGCTAGGGCCTGCCTCGACTGGTTTTGTGGTGCCAACCCGGGGGAAAGCGAACTCCCTTTCTCTCAACGACCTTGGCACTTTGGGCGGCATATTTGCTACATACAAGTACTGTTAGTAAAAGAGTTTGCTACATGCAAAAGCAAAAAATTGAAAAGACTGTGGACACTTACGAAGTAAGGGTTCCAAAGTCACTTCAGAATTGAAGAAGCCGTACTTCCTCAAATTGGCAGTTGTCACGAGCAGTTTCACGTCACGATAATGATCTGGCGGGTTACCGAATGAAACTATTAGGTTGAAATCAGAGAGATCTGTCAACCTGGTCGACTTGTTTCCTACGAAGAGACAAGAAAGATCGTTAGAAAGTAAATCCCAAAAAGAAAAGAAAAAATTCACGAAGTACAAAGAGGGAAGACCTACTTGGCTCCCTAAAGTGGCAGATGCCATCGTAATGGAAAAAGAAAAACTTGGTTTCGTATGTCCCGACATTACTGGGGTAATTGAATATGCCTCCCTCGATCATGGATCTCTTCGAGAGATTGTAAGAATCTTTGTCCTTGCTCTTTTTTAAATAGTACGAGCAAGCGAGCTCTAGCGCAGTTAGCTGGCTGAGGCCATACTTGGCGTACGTGATATACATAGCCACGACTATCATATATGCGTTAGGCGTCAACTTTGAAGGTGTGACCCCGAAGTGATCGAGGATCGACCTAATAAAGGGATGGAAGGGAATTAGTGCTCCGCATTTGAATATAGCTTTAGAGATCGTAACCATTCCCCCTGGCAGATTCTGAGCTGTATGCGACCTGTACCAGTAGACATCAACGCTAAGTGCGTATTGGTCTACTACCTTCTGTATTTCCTCTCAGGTAGCCACTGACAGAATCCCTTGCGCAGGACCCACTAGGGCGTTCTGCACCTACGAGCTCGTCCCCTTATTTGTTCTGGTCGCTATAGGGTCCATTTATTCTACGGTCTGAAAAAGGGAGACACGTACAAATTACTCGGTCTTCGTGTAGAATTTTGTACAACAACGTGGAAGAACAAAACCCTAATGTATCTTCCAAAAATCCTAAAAAACCCTTGGGGACCACCCGCAATGGTTTGTACCCTGAAAACCCATTCCTTACAGAAGTCTAGCCATAAATACCCACCATTATCGCCTGGTTAATTTGTCCATGAAATAGAAAAATGAAAGCGATGGAAGGATCTTCTTTACCTTTTTGGCTGTGGGGTTCGAACTTCTTACTGTTAACGGAAAGTGTGCACCAACTTGAAGGATTGAAAATCTGGTCTCGCGAGAGCTTTTTGCCTTTTCTGAAAGTATGAGTGTTGTGACATTGCTAAAGGTGAGCTTGGGGTTTTATAGTGGAGGAAATGGAAATTAGTCTTCCCGAAGCCAAGCGACGTTTGGGCGAAATGCGTCTCTCGCCATTGATCGCGACCACGTGTCATCAATCGGCGAGAAGGAGTAACCGCCACGCTTCAAGAAATTCAATCGTCTCGTCTTTCCGTTGAAATAATCAAGTGACAGCTCGATTCTCTCCATATTAAATGTGCTCTCATCTGTATTTAATGCCTTGATAAGGAATGATGTTTTAGCATGGCTCGCATTTAATGCGCATGGCTGGCACTTATTCCGCACATGACACGTTTGTCAAAATAAAGGATACTTCATTAATGGATTAGCTGTCAAGCGCAACGGATAACATCTGAAGAGGTCATTGGAAAAGAACACTCTTCGTCGCATGTCGGTTGCAAAGCGATGTGATTCCTTGCCTCAACAGAAATATGCCAAGTGTAACTAGGTCATGGACCTCGGTTAAGATAAGAGTGCGTTGATACGGCACTGAGTAGGGTCTAATCTAGGTTGTCGACTTTGCAGAAGAAGACAATCTCAGGTCGCTCATAGAAAAATGCTCTGTGACCTTCTTGTAGCTAGGTCGACTCGACCAAGCGTCATTTGTATATGTCAAATCATGACATAATTATGAAGTTCTCAAGGTTTGGTCCTTAAACCTTAAAAACTGGGGGACTTCTATTATGTTAGAAAAAGTAGGGCTGACGTGGAGCCTCGTCAGTAAAGGATGGTCAGAGTTCAAAAGGGTTCTATGCCGTCTAGGTATGGCCACGTCGTGCCTAGCGCAAGTGGCATGGCTCTTGTCAGTGTAGCAGGTGAGTGCCAAGCTAGCAAACAGCTGGAGATCGTCCACGTGTCAAAGTCTTGCTTTACTTAAGGAAATCCCTCGGGCAAGTGATCAATGGGACGCAAAGAAAGGATTTGCACGGCACCTACCCACTTGCAGCTTTCATAATCATTATCTTGATTCCCACTATAAATAGAGGACTTCCCTCTCATTTGGGGGGATTAGTTGATTTTACGCTGAAATAGCTCTCTCTGTCTCTGTCTCTCTCTCTCTAAACTAAAACTTAGCTCACTGAACATGACCTGATCACTCTTTCTTATTAATACAATAGCAGTGGATTTAGGATTCGCTTTAGAGTATCCGAACCACTTTAAGTATTGCTCTTCACCTTTTATTCGATTCAATCCCCTCATATCACGTGTGACTTCTAAGTCATTTTAGCATTTTACACGTGCGAGTAGCTGGTGTCAAAATCAAGCATCAACAGTTTCTAGATATAAAATGATATGATATTGATCAATTATTATTTTCTTTGAAATCCACAATTAATATAATATTATGTCATTTGTGATTTATAAAAATTTAGGATATAATATATAGTATTATTCTTACAAATAGATATTATTTCAAATTTGCTATAATTATATCATCTTATTATCTGTGTTTTTTTATAAAAAGAAAATTTTTCAAAGCATATGTATTTCTCAAAATTATCGAAAAACATAAATTAAAAAAAAAATTGCAAAATTTGAATTATGATTGGGGTCCAATAAGGCAATTAAGTAATGGTGTCCTAGGCGAAGCTGTTTTGTTTGTCCAAAACTATACTTGGCTGTCTTGTCAGGATAATGTTTATAAAATTAAATTTGGACTTTCTTACAATATAAAATATTTATATTTTTAAAAATATAATATTGAACTATATAATGCTGGTAACATAGCATAAAACATAAATTTTTTAACATTTGTCATTATAAATATGTATCAGCTCAGTGTTATAGATGTTACTCATAATTTTTTTTTCCCTTATACAGCTGATCCAATATATAATAATATCGTACAGATTGATCTAGTTTAACTTTAAATTTCTGAATTTACGTTACATAAATTTAAAATTCTGCAGTGACACATACATGTTTATTCATCTTTGCGTAACTCTCATATATACTTTTTTTTTTTTAATATGAATAAGGGTGTTCGAACCAATTTATGTGTATCTTAATTAATCTTTAGGGATCCTAAAACTATTGGTTAGATAAGAGCTCCAGTGGATACCTTTATTAGCACCCGAGGAATGACTCAAACCTCTTGAGTAATACACGTAAGAGTTCCTATCGAACCACTTAACTACCCAGAGATAGTTCACTTTCATATATCCTAAAATTTAAATATTTGCTCTGTCATCTAGACGATCAAGAAAAATAAATATTCATCCCTCCCCCCCCCCCCCCCCCCCCCCCCCCCCCTCTTTCCAATATAAAAAAAAAAAAATCATATTTTTCTTTCTCTAAGAACTTAAACATATATTTACCCATTATAAACTTTGAAATTTAAGGATAAGTATATAGGTACATTAATTATGCAAAACATCAAGAGTAATGGTAGGTCTAAAACTCATTCTCACCACAAAAATAGAAGATTGAACTTTATTTACATAATTAAAGAATTAGGGATATTGAGGGGACATCAAACTAATTCTAATTGTGCATATTTAATTAGCTCCAACAAGAACCAAAAAAATAAAAATGAAAATAAAAACATTTCCATTGTTATTAATGCCTCACGACTAATCGAAACTTGAAGGATTTATACATAACAATACCCCTGTGATAGATATTATGCATAGACTATCTTCGTGAAATTAAACATCAAAATCTCATAAATTAATCACATAAAATTATTTGATCAGATACAAAACAATTCGTCAGAACAAGATATATAAATTGTGCAATACTAAAAGAAAAAAAAAAAAAAAGATCACATTACTCACATCAGTGCACCATAATAATAATAATAATAGTAATAACGAATCAATATCACATTGTAACAAATAATCAAGAATTCTTTCTTGACTAGATCGATCAAATGGCCAGCAGTTTATAGCCAGCTTTTACATGCATAAGAAATTCATGCAAAAAAATAAAAATAAAAATCAAAGGGCATAAAGATAAGCGAGTTCCTCCAAAGAATCGAGAATGAGATTCGGTTCAGAATTCTCAAGCATCCAAAGAAGATGATCAAAGAGAACAACTTCACACTTAACCAAAATCAACTCTCCATTTTTTTGCTTCGATTTCTCCATCAAAGCATTCAACAACGGATGATTTAAGTATTTAGAACTAATCACGTACCGTTTCCTCGTGCTGCCAACAAAAATGGTTTTGCAATTCTCCTCTTGTTGAAGCTGATGATGATGGTCATGGCGGCCCCATAGTTCGTGATCTCTGGTGGATTTGGACCTCAAGCTACTGTAGGAAGATGATCGGCCGAGTTGCCGCGACAAGCTCTTGCATTTTCTGAGGATCAGATTGATCTTCTTCATTGAATGAAAAGTGTAAATAACTTGAGAAATACTCAGAGGAAGAAGAAGAAGGAAGGTTTTTAAGGGGGCCAGGGGGAGGAGAAGAAGAAGAAGAAGGTTGAGGGTAGTGGGTAGAAAGTCCTTGTTTTCCGGTGCTAGAAAATTGGTGGGTCTTATTATTGTTATTATCATTGTAACTTGCAACCCAACTTATTTATCAATCAGTACTTAATATTAATCATCAACTATTAATTCTTCCTTCTTTGATTATTGAGTTTAGACACTTGTCGGGTGGTGGAGCGTTTTAGTTTAGAGTTACTACGGGAAATTCTCTAAGTCGTCATTCAACTTTATCGATGTATATTGTTTTCAGAAATAATATGATATATTGTTTATGGAAAGAGTCGTGTTATATATATAATGGTAGACAAAATCTTATATACAAATATTGCGTTATTACTCTTGTACATCATGTCATTCAACCTTAATTATTATGGATTTATTTAGTTGACTCTTTATATTAATTTAGCCATATCTATGATCTAGATAAGTACATTGACCATTGTTTTAAGAAAAGTTGGTAAATAAAGGAATAGTTCCTTTGTACTTTCTTGTCACTCAACATCCTATGTTATGCATTTATTAAGTTGAATTTTTATACCAATTAATGAATTTATTCATTTTGTGTCACTTCATTTTTATACAAGATTTTGTATACTGTTATGCCTAAAAAATCAGGACTGACGCAGGCTTACATCAACGAGAACCAATCAGAGCTCAAGAAGGCATTGTGTTGTCCAAGCACTGCCACGTCGTCCAAGGACAAAAGAAGTAAGGCTGTCATCAGCTTGGCAGGTAAAGGCTTGGCGAGTGAGTGGCTGGGAGTCATCCACCTGCCTAAGCCCTGCGTAATTTAAGGATATCTTCCGTGCAACCGGCCAACGTGATTTAAAAATCGTCTCCCTTTTATCTATTTTGTTTTCCAGTTTACGTGTAATTCCTAAGTCCGCGAAGTGCTTTGCACGTGCGAATAGTTGGTGTCAAAATCGAGCATCAACAGTTTGGTACTAGACGGAGGGCTTGATTTAGTATCCGCTCTTCATCAGGAATCTCTGATCAATAGAGTCTATTCACTAGCAAATGGCTCATGGTTTCGAAACCAAGCGAGCTAGCCCCAGCAACGAGGAGGCCCCTCAAGTATAGGATGACACTTCTCCTGAAGTGCCCCCAATTCAGCATAGTACAGTGGTGGACATTCCTTCGAGCTCACAGCTCAACCCAGCTGTGATGGATTACCTGGAGAGGTTCAATAAGAGTCTCCAAACGGTTAATCGAAGGTTAGACCGTTTGGACCAAGTCGTACCATCCGAGTTCGACAAAGCGGTGCCATCACCAAAAACGCCTGTAGGTTGCGCTAAAGCACAAAAAAGGGCAAAGGCCTATGCCGGTCGTAAAGGTAAGGGAAAGGAGGTAGCATATAATGGGCCGAAGGGCTCCAAGGGACCAGCAAATACCGATCACGAAAGAGGTATAATACCTGTGGCTTTATGACTTGGCGACATGTCGCATCATGAACTGTCCCACGCCACATCGCATGGCCACCCCTACAAGAGTGCAAGGCAGGGAAACCCCCAACAACTGCAGGTCAGTTTTGACCATCGCGAAGGTCGGGCTAACTCCCTGAACCTTTTATTACCTTCATATGGCTCCAGTCAATGTGTGTCAAGATTTTTCGGAGCCTTTGACTGAGGCAAGGAAGAGTTTGATCTGCGGTCTTTCTTCAACCATAATTGGTGTGTTGTCGTAGGCACCCAGAATTAAAACCCAAAAAATACACGTAGTAGTGTGAGTAGGGATCGTTCCCACGGAGAGTGTCTAGCCGAGTTTTATGTTACGTGAACCAGTATGTGGGGGATTTGAGCAAAAACAGAAACAATTTCAGGAAAAGAAATTCAACCTAAATTACCGAAATCAATCAAAATAACGAAACTTGGTCTAAGTCAACATCCACCATCAGAATCTTACAACTGATCATTGATGCAAAAATAAATCAATTCTTATTTTGAGTATTCACCGTTGGAACTATTTTCCTATCTCTCCTTAGATGTAATTAATTAGGAAACAAGCGATCTAATTAATCTTACTACTAAATAACCCTGGACAAGCGCTAAAGATTTAATCTAGTGGCAGCCTTAAGACGTAGAGAGATCGATGAAGCTGAACAACACAAACACAAGCGGTTGTATTTAATTCAGTCAAATGTTCTTCTTAAGACTTAATAATTCCTGACACAGCAAACTTTTAAACCTTAATTACTTCACAAGTTAAAGGGATCAAACAATTACGGATTTGATATCTAACTTAGCAGTAGATTGCAACAAATAATAAACTAGTAGGCCTCCTAGTAATTAAACGCAACAATCATGACAATATGCATAGAAGAACATTCAATACTCAAAACATAAATTGAACACTAAAAAATTAGATTAGATCTCACAGTTTTATTGATTCTAAGGCCTCCGTTTCCTTCAACCAAGTTATGAAAGTTTAGCCGCTCATGGCTATGAAAAACTCAAGAAAAACGAATTCCAGAAGAGAGGAAGAGAGGCGTGTGTCTTTTTTCTCCAAACTGATCTCTCTCCTCTTAAAGATATCTAATTCAAGTATTTGAATTCTATTAAATCTCCTCAAAATATCTAATATCCTAAAATAACATCTATCCTAATCTGATTCTAATTAATTGAAAATAAAATAAAGTCCTAAAATAAAATAGGAAAGTGGTGTGTCCAACTGTAACTTGTGTGCAATAGGTATTCAAATCTTCCAATAACAAACTGCCTAATTGACTTGCATGATAGGGCAGAATGTTCCAGAACATCGGCAATGCAGGTGCGTCAACTTCAAGCTCGATTATAACCTTGATGCAGCGAGTATGTCTCCAAACTCAAAACATGAAAGTTGTATATCTCTTTCTTAGGGTTCCAAGCATTTTGAATCATCTCAATCGGAGCTTGGATGAGATAGTTATGCCCAGATTACAAAGTTATGTCAAAACTGTCCGAATTCACCTAATTAGTTCTGTTTTGCATTTAACGCCTCCATTTGCATCCTAAATCAAAATAGAATAATAATGAGTACATTTAGGCAACAAATAAGTATAAAAGACTAGACATTAAGGGGGGTAAATATGACATTTTACATTCTCATCAGTAATCGTGAGGGTCGAACCTACGTTGCGAAAAGTGATCCCCTGGTAGCTGCGCTACCTCAGATTGAGGAGTTACAGCAAGCTCTGGATTAGCTTAGAGCTCAGCAAAATGAGCGTGGGCAGGTCGTTGAGTCGTATCCCTTTTCTCTAGCCGTGTTAGTTGCTCACCTCTTGTCGAGGTTTAGAATGCCTGATATGCGAGCATTCGATAGGAAATCTGATCTGTAGGATCACCTCTATGAGTTTAACGACCTCATGGAGCTTTACCAAGTTTCCAACTTGGCCAGATGTCATTGTTTGGCAGTGACCCTGATTGCCCACGCCAAGCGTTGGTTTAGATCACTTCCGCTAGGATCTATTAACTCGTGGTAGCAGATGAGCTCGTTATTCTTGAGACACTTCCAGGCGAATAGGAAGTTCTCAATGCCGTTGAGCTATCTGAGCAACATATGGCAGAAAAAGAATGAATCCCTCCAGTCCTACATTGACAAGTTCCACAAGAAGATGCACAAGGTGGCTAACACACCTGAAGAATCTGTTCGGACTCTCATTATTGTGGGAGTTCGCCCGCAGACCGACCTATGGAAGAAGCTGCAATCCGAGGATGACATTTCCCTCACCTGCTTCTACGATCTTATGGAGAAGTACCTTCGAATAGAGAATTCTATGGTCGCTTTTAATCGCCATGACCTCGGTCCTTCAACCAGTGCTCTTAACCAAGGGGAGGGTAGTAGAAGAGTTGATTGCAGGTGGGCTAAAGATGATCAGCAGAAGGGAAAGAAGCAGCGATTTGAACCTAAGAAATCCTATGCCTAGGATCCTCATCGCGACTGCGACAAGAATCAGTATACTCTTCTGAACGCGTTAGTATCAGCTATTCTGGGCAAGTCAGAAGAGGCTAGCCTGCTTGGAGAGTCGACGCCCATGAACAATCCCCCGTTGGCAAGAAACAACAAGGAATATTGTCGTTAGCATCAGGATAATGGGCACTACAACGATAAGTGTCAGGCTCTCAAGCAAGCAACTGAAGACCTTATCAAGCAGGGGCACTTTAAAGAGTATGCTGATGGTTCAACTCCCATTCGGGAGAAGGATCAAGAGGAACAGGGAAAGAAACGTTATGGTCGTAAGGGTCTCTACTTCATGGGGATCATCTTTGGAGGACTGCACATAGAGAAATTTCGAGGTGCCTAGGAAAGGTACGCTCGGAAAGCTCACCATGGCCTCGTGAGTATGATGAGCACGGCGTCGCAACCCACTAAGGTTCATAGAGAAGAAGAGATTACCTTCTCAGAGAAAGATGCGGTGCGATTAAATCATCCCCATGAGGATGCAATTATCATCACGCTGAAATAGGTCGGTGCGAAGTCCACAGGATATGGTGGACAATGGCAGCGTTGTGAACATCCTATTTCAGCGAGCTTTTGAGGAGATGTAGTTGGACAAGGCAAATTTGAGGCTTGCCTTTATCTCTTTCTATGGTTTTGCTAGGGATCATTTGATTCTTAAGGGAACAATCGCACTTCTCATCACTTTGGGTGAGACTAACGAAGTGACTAAGATGACAAAATTCTTAGCGGTAGACTGTCCATTCGCTTTTAATGGCATTTTGGGATGACCTCTACTATGAAGTTTCAAGGCCATCACCTCTATTTATCATTTGAAGATAAAGTTTCCCCCTCCGACAGGGTGTGGGGAAATGAAAGGTTCTTAGAGTGAATCTCGCGACTGTTATGTAACGGTAGTGTAGATGGCATGCAAAAGGAAATGAAAGCCAGTGGGCATTCCCGAGTAGGCAATGACGATTAGCAAGATCTAGTCACAATCGGGTCCAGTGGAAGATTGCATAGATCCTCATGTTCAAGAGAAATATTTCCACAGTGGGCTAGTTGAGTCTCTATTGGAGGTATCTGTCGACCAGAATGAGTCGACGCGAGTGTTGAGAATCGGGACTAATCTCAGCCCACAGCTCACTGCAGATTTAACGAGCTTGCTTAGACAAAATATCAATGTTTTAGTATGGACTCATGCTGATATGGATGGGATCAGCCCGAATATAATATGTCATGCACTCAACATTGATAGCGCAGTCAAGCTGACTTACCAGAAGTAGACCTAGCAAAACAAGTCTGAACCCACGGGTCGGCCCATACTCGAGTAAAAAATATAGATATGGGTCCAATTTATTAAACCCATTTTTTGAGACCCGTACTCGTACCCGGCCCAATTACACACGGTTTATACTGGTGAACCTGCAGGCACCCGCGAGTACCCGTATTTGCACTAATGAATTTGAATCACTAACCCACAGTAACCCCTAATTTTATAACGCATTCAGCCATTCACGTGGTCATGCCTCTCACGCTCAGTCTCATCTCATCTCATCTCTGATCTCTCACATCTCTGATCTCTCACTCTCATCTCATATCTGATCTCTCACTCTCAGTAACTCTATCGCGGCCGTATCTCATCTCTCAGACTCACAGTAACTCAAATCTCTCCTACGGTCCTGCCTCTCAATCTCTCATCAGTCTTCTTCGTCCCTGAAGTTCAACTCCCTGTCTCGGTGTCTCCCTCTTCAATTAATCATCAATTCGTTTCATATTTATCAACATCTTAAAAGTATCATGATATTCCTTGAATAGGTTCTGCCTCCCAATCTACATCGACAAATGGGAGCACTGATAAAAATCTCAGTTCAAGGTCAAGTTCAGATGTTTCAGCACCACCTATAAACACTGCTTTGGGAGGAAAAGCTTCTCTTCAGCCAAAACGTACACCTGTCTCTGAGAAGGAGATAGAGGCCATTCTGGTGAGAAAAATATCCTTTACCATATACAATGGTGGAACTAACTGTACCATTAAAGCTTAAGATTTTTGACAAGGAGTTATGTTGCGTCATGCTTTAAAACAATCTACATTCTCTAAGCTTCTACTTGAATCTTCCTAGTTGAACTATAAAAAATACAATTTTACAATGTTCACTACTTTATTGGGAACAATGAGATCTCATCAATGAGCTTTTCAGGATCAAGGTGTGAAGCACCAGACGGGGTTCGATATTGTTTCTGTGCATAGTAGTTTAGACTTTAGATTCATTGTAGTGTCAATTTGAAAACTTCAAGGCGATTATGAAATATTATGCAAGGGGTGACTCATAGAACATAGTAAAAAAATAAAAATTGGTTTGGCATTTTAAGCCAGTAAATTTTCTGTATGCTAATTTTAGCTTCTTGTTTCTGATGCAGTTGGGAGGTTGCTTCTGATCTTAGGATTGGTATGCTATATTGAGGAAATGCAATCATTACAGTGATGTGGGGATGAATTATTTATGATGATTTGGTTGGTTTGAGTTGAATTCTCTGGTGGCTTATTTTTTATGAACTCTATCCATAAGTAAAATGATTGATGTTTAGATGACAAAGACTGCATCTGAATAAAATAAGTAATGAATTGACCAAAGAATAATCAATATGCAGGTCTTGGCAAGCAAGAGCAAGATCTATATGGTCTTAGAATACGTTACCGGTGGAGAGTTGTTTGACAGAATTGTAAGAACCTATTTGAGACAATGATTGTTTTAAGGTTTCTTGTGAGCATTCACCTTAAGTTTATCCCAATAAGTCATATCTTGCAGGTATCTAAGGGAGGACTTCCTGAAGCTGGAGGAAGGAAGCTCTTTCAGCAGCTAATTGACGCATCAGTTACTGCCATAACAAAGGTGTCTTTCACAGGGATCTCAAGGTATATGATCATTTCTGATTCAAATGTAACAGATTGTATCATGCGATGTACTATTTTGCGAGCTTATCAATTTAATATGATGCTGGTTATTTGACATCGCAGTTAGAGTATGTTCTTGTTGATTCGAAAGGAAATATAAAGATATCTGACTTTGGCCTCAGTGCTCTTCCTCAGCATTTTAGGGTAAGTCTTCTACTTGCGAAAGCGTTAAGATTCTAAGAATTTTTAAATAAGGTCAATTGCTGATAGCATTGTTCAATTTCATCTGAAATGTCAAGATGACGGGTTACTGCATACAACCTGTGGAAGTCCAAACTATGTTGCACCTGAAGTTCTTGCCAATAGAGGTTATGATGGTGCTACTTCAGATATATGGTCGTGCGGCGTTATCTTGTATGTAATTCTCATCGGATACCTACCCTTTGATGATAGAAACCTTGCCATTCTATATCAAAAGGTAACAAAAAGTTGCTTATCATCTTTTCTCCTTTTATATGGACCTGTGATTGAAGACATTTACATGAGTAGAATCTCATTATATGCTATGTGTTTTGTTAAGAAATTTCAGATTTTCAAGGGAGATGCCAAGATACCAAAATGGTTATCACCTGGAGCTCAAAACATGTTAAGGAGGATTCTTGAACCAAATCCTATTAAGCGAATGACAATGGCAGATATCAAAGTCGAAGAATGGTTCAAATAAGATTATACTCCTGCGGATCCCAATGATGAAGACGAAGATATATTCATCGACGGTTAAGCCTTCTCAATGCAGGAAGCGGTATGAACTCTGGAAATTCTCTGTTGTCTACCATTGTTGGGAAATCCTATTTTACCATAACCAATATGCTATGTGTTTTGTTGAGAAATTTCAGATTTTCAAGGGAGATGCCAAGATACCAAAATGGTTATCACCTGGAGCTCAAAACATGTTAAGGAGGATTCTTGAACCAAATCCTATTAAGCGAATGACAATGGCAGATATCAAAGTCGAAGAATGGTTCAAATAAGATTATACTCCTGCGGATCCCAATGATGAAGACGAAGATATATTCATCGACGGTTAAGCCTTCTCAATGCAGGAAGCGGTATGAACTCTGGAAATTCTCTGTTGTCTACCATTGTTGGGAAATCCTATTTTACCATAACCAATATGCTATGTGTTTTGTTGAGAAATTTCAGATTTTCAAGGGAGATGCCAAGATACCAAAATGGTTATCACCTGGAGCTCAAAACATGTTAAGGAGGATTCTTGAACCAAATCCTATTAAACGAATGACAATGGTAGATATCAAAGCCGATGAATGGTTCAAACAAGATTATACTCCTGCGGATCCTAATGATGAAGATGAAGATATATTCATCGACGATGAAGCCTTCTCAATGCAAGAAGCGGTATGAATTGACCAAAGAATAATCAATATGCAAGACCTGCATATTGATTATTCTTTGGTCAATTCATTACTTATTTTATTCAGATGCAGTCTTTGTCATCTAAACATCAATCATTTTACTTATTGATAGAGTTCATAAAAAAATAAGCCACCAGAGAATTCAACTCAAACCAACCAAATCATCATAAATAATTCATCCCCACATGACTGTAATGATAAAGATAGGAAATACACAATAAAAAACTTCTAAGGGAATCTTTAGCATTTTCATATTTGCATGTGAAGAAGTTGTAATCTCTTTTTTTCCTTTAATCATCAATTTTCCTGATTTGAGTAGTTGATTTAGGGGGTGTAAATGTAAAAAACTAAAATTGCAAGAATTTTGGGGGAGTAACTGTCGTAATTGAAAACTATTAAGGGTGAAAAAAACTAAAATTTGGAGAGAGAAAAAACGGGTCCACCCACGAGTCCACCCATACCCGTATAGGGTAGGGCACGGGTCCAATATTTTGGACCCGTATATCTCGACCCATACCCGTTTGACCCAAATCGTACCTGACCCACCCACTCGTTTTGCTAGGTCTAACCAGAAGACAAGACCCATCGATCTTGGTGCCACTTAGGAAGTAAAGGATACTTATCAAAAGTTCCTTGATGATACTGATGGCGTTCAATGCTTGATGTTAGCATCGATGACACCAGTGCTACAAAAGCAACATGAGAATATGGACGCTACTTCCATTATTCTACACCTCAAAGAGCTTTTCGAAGGAAATGCTCGACATGAGAGGTACAAGGTGTCGAAAGCACTGTTTGGGAGTCGTCTGACTGAGGGAGCCCAAGTTGGTCCTCATGTGCTCAAGATGATTGAGCACATAGAGAGACTTGAGACTTTGGGATTTAAGTTGGATGCAGAATTACAAATGAATTTGATTCTGCAATCCTTGCCTAACTCTTATGCACCGTTCATAATGAATTTCAATATGAACATGATGGTGAAACCCTGTCAGAACTCTTGAACATGTTGAGGACTACAGAGCAGGACTTGAAGAAGTCTAAGCCTATTTTACTGGTTGCTGCCAGTAAAGGAAAGGGTAACGGTAAGGGTAAGGCCAAGGTCAAACCCAAACCCAAGCCTAAGCCCAAGCCCAAAGGACAGGTTGCTCTTGGGCCTAAGAGTGGCATAGGGAAGGGCAAAGTAGTATGCTTCTTTTGTGGCAAGCCTGGCCATTGGAGGAAACACTGCAAGGCTTTCCTCGCAAGTAAGAAGAAGTCAGATACTAAGACTTCAGGTATGTTTATGATTGAGATTAACTTCTCTCTCTCAACATCATGGGTCATTGACACAGGATGTGGTACTCACATTTGTACTGATGTGCAGGGACTAAGGCAGAGTAGAGTGCTCGCCAAGGGAGAGGTGGACCTACGAGTTGGAAATGGAGCACATGTGGCTGCATTGGCTATAGGGACTTACTGTTTATGTTTGCCTACGGGCTTATTGTTGGAACTACATAACTGTTATCACATACCTTCTATTTCTAAAAATATTATTTCAGTATCCGTTTTGGATAATATGGGGTATCATTTTGAGATATCTAATGGATTGTTGTCCTTTAGTTTGAATGGTATTCTATTTGGAATTGCAAGGTTATATAATGGATTATATGTTCTTGATTTAAACAATAAAGATATTCTCAATGTTGAAACCAAGAAAGCTAAACATAGCGATCAAAACCAGACATATCTCTGGCACTATAGATTGTGTCATGTTACTAATACTCGCATTGCAAAACTTCAAAGGGATGGAGTTTTGGACCCTTTTGACTTTCAGTCGTTTGAGGTATGTTAGTCGTGCCTGGCAAGATGGCCAAATCTCCTTTCACAAGACAAGGTGAAAGGGCTACTGAGCTGTTAGGCATTATCCATAGTGATGTATGTGGTCTACTAACAGTTGAGGCCAGAGGTGGATATTCATACTTCATCACATTTACTGATGATTTTAGTAGATATGGTTATGTCTACCTTTGAGACATAAATCTAAAGCCTTTGATAAATTCAAGGAATTCAGGAATGAAGTACAAAATATGTTGGGCAAAAGTATTAAAGATCTTCAGTCGGATCGAGGAGGTGAATATTTAAGCTCAGGGTTTTCAGAGTACTTGAAGGAATGTAGGATAGTATCACAACTCACCCCTTCTTATACACCCCAACACAATGGAGTGTCTGAAAGGAGGAACAGGACCTTACTTGACATGGTTAGGTCCATGATGAGTTTTAGTGATTTACCTGCATCGTTCTAGGGTTATGCTCTACAGACTGCGACTCACGTTTTCAATCGTGTACCGTCAAAGTCTATAGATAAGAATCCATATGAATTATGGAGTGGGCAAAAGCCCAGCTTGTCTTATCTAAGGATTTGGGGTTGCGAAGCTTATGTTAAGAAATTGACTTCAAACAAGCTGGGCCCAAAATCTTGTAAATGTATATTTGTGGGGTATGCAAAGGAGACCAAAGGATAATACTTCTACCACCCAGAAGAGCGCAAAATTTTTGTTGCTTGATCTGGTGTCTTCCTAGAAAAGGAATATTTTCTAAGAAGTACTAGTAGGAGAAAAGTAAAACCTGATGAAGTTCTAGAACCACAAGATATACTAGACGAAAGACGGGATGATGTGTCACAGGAAGTGGTTGAACATCAAGAGGAGGTTACTCCATAACTTGTGGATCGAAGTGAACCACCTCAGGTAGCACAGGAGCTACATAGATCTAGGAGAGTATGCCATGAGCCCGAGAGATACGGTTATCTCGTAACTCAACATGTTGATGTACTAGTCTACCAAGACGATGAACCTAAAACCTACGAAGACACTATATCGGATCTAGATTCTGTTAAATGACTTGAAGCCATGAAATGTAAGATGGACTCCATGTACCAGAACCAAGTATGGTCTCTGGTGGAACCACCTGAAGGGGTAAAACCCATAGGGTGTAAATGGGTCTTCAATAAGAAGACTGGCATGGATGGCAAGGTGCATACTTATAAAGCACGATTGGTTGCCAAAGGTTTCAAACAAATTCATGGTATTGACTATGAAGAAACCTTTTCGCTGGTTGCCATAATTAAATCCATCCGGATTATGCTTGCGATTGCTGCATATCATGACTATGAGATTTGGCAAATGGATGTCAAAACAGCTTTTCTGAATGGGAACCTTGAAGAGTATGTGTATATGACACAACCCGTGGTTTCGTTCTTGATGGGCAAGCTGATAGGGTATGCAAGTTGTAGAGATCCATATATGGACTCAAGCAAGCTTCAAGGAGCTGGAACATTCGTTTTGATGAAGCCGTAAAAGAATTCAGTTTTATCAAGAATGAAGATGAGCCCTGTGTTTACAAAAAAATGAGTGGGAGCGCAGTAGTATTCCTAGTGTTGTATGTCGATGACATACTTCTGATCAGGAATGATCTATCGAACTTGCAGTCGGTAAAGACTTGGTTATCCAAGTGTTTCTCCATGAAAGACTTAGGGAAAGCGGCCTACATCCTTGGTATAAAGATCTGATAGATCGTGTATGTTGCTTGGCCTAAGTCAGAATGCATATATTGACAAATTACTAAAAGGATTTAGTATGGAAGAATCCAAGAAGGGATTTCTTCCGATGTCACATGGTGTTTATCTCTCTAAGGAATTATGTCCTAGAACACAAGATGAGAGAGATAGAATGAAGAGGATCCCATATGCATCAGCAATTGGATCCATCATGTATGCCATGCTATGTACACGGATTAATGTCTCATGTGCTTTGAGCACTTATAGTAGATATCAATTGGATCCAAGTGAGCGTCACTGGATGGCTGTCAAGAATATTCTTAAGTACCGGAAGAGGACTAAGGATATGTTCTTGGTTTATGGAGGGAAAGATGAGCTCACTGTAAGAGGATACAGTGATGCTAGTTTCCAAACAGACAAAGATGATTATCGATCTCAATCAGGGTTTGTATTTTGTCTCAATGGGGGTGCAATGAGCTAGAAAAGCTCCACGCAAAGACTATAGCTGACTCTACAATGGAGGCTGAGTTTATTGCATTATCAGATGCGGCCGAGGAGGCAGTCTGGATTAAGAAGTTTGTCACTGAACTTGGTGTGGTTCCCACGATTGTTGATCCAGTAGACATTTATTATGATAACAATGGAGCAATCGCTCAAGCCAGGGAACCACAGTCTCATCAGAAGTCTAGACACATATTAGCCGATTCCATCTCATCAGAGAGATAGTTGAGAGAAAAGATGTGCAGATCAGTAAAGTGCATACTGACGACAATCTCACAGATCCACTAACAAAGCCTCTGTTGCAGCAGAAGCATGAAAGGCACTTGAGATCATTTGGTATTAAATACATGAATGATTGGCTATAGTGCAAGTGGGAGATTGTTAGAGTAGATGCCCTAGAGCCAATCAATTATTGTAGAATTGACTCTTTGTAATAATGTTCATTAATCAATAAAAGGCATTTTATTCTATATCGCGTAAATCATTATTATTGCAATATGTATTGATATATGTCCTTAGAATGGTAGAACCGTGACGAGGGTATCAAGTGTTTCAAATCTTGATAGTGAGAACCCTATGAGCACATATGGTGGCCATTCTAGAAACGTCCGTAGCCCCAGTATTATTCTGAAGTAAGGGCACAGATAATACGGTAAGGCTATCATAGTGTTGAACGACCCTGTCGAAAGGCAGTGACTGATCTCACTTGTCAAGGTTGTTTGGTGACAACCTGGTGCAACACATGGGTGTTTGTTGTAGGCGATTACACCACAGCAAGTTCACTGGACTGACCCACCAGAGGATTCCATATGGATGGTAACCCCAGTGTCTATGGAACAAATCCTCTAACGAATGGTGGTGCATGTAATCCTTAGACTTGAGATCACCGGAGCGCCTTGTGCACCGATTGGTGTAGTTTGACACTAGCCTAACGCAATTCTATTCAAAGCTGTCAATACGGTGGTGATTGGCTACATCAAGGAGTGTATCAAGACTATGGTGGATAGATAGAGGATTCATCACTCCCGAGAACGGGAGAAGTTATCTCATAGTGCAATTCAGTATATGGCAATGACACTAAAACTGTGGCCACAGTGAGATTGAGTTTTTGCTCTATCCAGTTTATAATACAAGTCATTGGTCCAGTAACTGAATACACAATATCGAGAGTAACCGAAGGTTGACATTTTTTCTATGCCTCGGTCTCGTCGAGATAACGGATGATGAAAGGATCGAATTGTACGGTAACCATATCATTGACAGGTAGTTACTTTACTAAATCCGGATCTATTGAGTGGTCATGATGCCTTGCTAGGGGCCAATCTTGGTCTGTATATAGTGAGATAATTAATTGGTGTTAATTGTGATACTATACACTACCGATATGATGAGGAGCATATGGGTCACACACATAGAAGATAATTTAAGACTCAGGAAATAAGAAAGGCATTTTCGTCTTTTTAGGTGAAAGTGCATTTTGGTAATTTCACAGTGCAATTAAATTTGCTGAGGTCGTAGCCTTTTATTTAATTTGTTAGTAAAATTAAATAAGTGAGATTACATTTAAATATGAGTCTGTATATATTTAAATAAATTATCATTATTGTTAAATGTTAATATATATATATATATATTAATTGATTTTAATTGAGATAATGATAAACAAAATTAAAATATCTAAATGGGAGTGTTTGGAAACAATGGTGTTTGGGTTGGAGTCCAAGCCTATTCCATAAGGGAATAGGGCAATTAAACTTATACTATATAAGTAAAAGTTTAATTGAGAAAAAAGAAGAGTTTTTCATTTCATCCTTTTCATTGAAAAGAGAAAAGCCACAACCGTAAAAACAATCTCTAACGTCAAATTGGTTTTTGCCTAAAATCAAAATTCCTTTGTTTTCTTTTCTTGTTTCTTAAGACTAAAGAGGATTTAGCAAATCCCTCTTTAGTTCCTTACGATTATCTTCATGTGGCCTACATCGATTCGATCCTACACTTGGATTGGTAGCAAAATACGTTCAAAGACAAAGTTGGAGGAGCCTCCAAACGTGCGTATGATTTCTTAAACTCTAAACTAATTTTCTATAGACTCTTATTTTGATATAAACTCTAAATTTGTGTCATGATCTTGGTTCTATGGAACGATCCGTGTTGTTATTAATTTTTGTTTTCCGATGCGTTAATGGATCGTTTCCTAACAAAAATTACATCTCGACTTACTATTACTCTAACCCGTGGGGCTGCCCTTGCCCAAAGCCTATAGCCTTTGGTCCCTTCTTGGTACCTTAGAAAAACATACTTAAGGGATCTAGGCTCTAGCTTCCTATCTCAGGTGTGTGCGTAAGTAGCACACCCAAACATTCTCAGGTGGTCAAGAGACGGTGTTCTCCCAGACAACCTATCTTCAAGGCACTTAAGGTCTATAGTGCTTGAGGGACTCCTATTGATAAGGTAGGCTATAGTAACTAGTGCTTCCCCCCAAAAGGTTTTCGGTAGACCAGCAGTGAAGAGGAGACATCTTACCCTTTCTAGTAGGGTTCTATTCATTCTCTCAACAACCCCATTTTGCTGATGGGTTCCCCTAACAGTCCTATGTCTTAAAATGCCCTCACCTACACAATAAGAGTCAAATTCAAAGTTGCAAAATTCTAATCCGTTATTAGTCCTAAGGGCTTTAACCTTTTTGTTTACTTGGTTTTCAACTAGGTTTTTCCAGCCTTTAAACTTGATTAAGGCTTCATCCTTAGACTTGAGAAGGTACACCCATACCTTCCTACTATAGTCATCCATAATGGAGAGGAAATAACTATTCCCTTCATGTGTCCTATCAGGACCCCAGAGGTCTGTATGCAAATAATCCAGACAATTTTCAGCTAGATGGGTTCCCTTTTGGAAACTCATCTTGTGTTGTTTACCCAACACACATGTTTCACAGAAACTCAAATCAGATATGGATTCCTTAACAAAGTAGCCTTGCTGGCTTAAGACAGACATACCTTTCTGGCCTATGTGGCCAAGTCTCAAGTGCCATTTCTCTACAACAGAGGGGTTAGTAGATAACAAAGCAAAATTAACAGTAGGTGCATAGTATTGGCCACACAGTATGTACAAACCATTTTGTTTGACTCCTTCAAGAATTATATCATCATTTTTATAAACCACTATGGACCCATTTTATGTCTTATAACTACATCCAGCTTCATCTAGTGTTCCTAATGAGATCAGGTTTCGTTTGAATTCAGGGATGTACCTCACTCTGGTTAGCATTATGATCTTGCCATTATTCAACCTAATGGTTATATTTCCTATGCCTTGAACCTTACACGAGTGGTTGTTTCCTATGAGTACAGTTTCATATTCTCCTTTCCTAAGGTTTTGGAACCATTATATGTTTGGGCTCATATGGAAGGTGCATCATGAATCTAGAACCCAATCCTTACTGCTAGCTAAATTTGAGACTATGAGATCTCAATAGTAGCGTTGGTACTAGCTAAGTTACTCTCTTTGCTGTGTTGTTTTTTTTTCTTTATCCAGTCATAGCAGTTCTTTTTAAGGTGGCCAATCTTATTACAGTGGAAACATTTTCTGGTTTCTCCCTTAGTCTTGTTATTAGTCTTTCCCTTCTTTTTAGTCCTAAAACTCATGTTTTGTTGGAAACTCTTACCAATAGTTTCTTTTCCTAATTGTACTGAATTAGCTTTACCTTTGACAAACAAATTGTTGCCATTTCTTTTCTGGATTCTTAACTCTAGTTCCCTGGACTTCAGGCCAACTATCATTAGGTCAACACTGGCAACTGTCCCAGTGTACTGTATGGCATTCTTTACCACTAAATGCTCATCAGGTAGAGAATTTAACAATATCATTGCTAGACTAGAGTCCTCTAACTCCTTATCAGTTCCTTTCAATATCAAAGTCATTTTTAGAAACTCATCAAGATTCTCTTCTAAAGACCTAGACATATCCATCTTGTAAGAAAACAAGACACCTTTAAGAAATGCTAAAGTTGGTGCAGATTGTAAAGAGTATAAGGATTCGAGTTTACCCCAAAGCTTGATCAGTGTTTCCATGCCGTCTATCTTTCGCAGTACAGCATCGGACAGGTTCATGATGATCAAGTTATTGGCCTCCTCGTCAACTTCTAACTTCCTTTTCAGTTTCTCTTCAGGCCACTTGGTGGTGTCCTTCTCTAGAGCAATCCCTACCTTGTTGTGGGAAAGGAGGGCCTTCATCTTCTTTTTCCATGTGTTGAAATTGATCTTCCCATCGTATTGGGAGATCTCTATATGCATCGTGCTCATGGCTCTGTTGTTTACATTGAACCCTAGAAATTTCAAGATTTACTCTTTGACTTGTGTTTCTGACCCAAACTCAAGAATTGACCCAAGACTCAACAAGATTCCTAGCCCTAATGATCTGGAATCCTCTAAATCGAAAAACCCCCAAAATCTGACAAACCCTAGAATTTCAAATTCGTCACGAATTGAATCGATCTTAGAACTAGATGAACCCTAGAACTTAGGCTCTGATACCACTGTTGTAATCTGAGTCTAATTTCACCAATTCAAGAACTAATTTAATACCAATCAAGAATGAACAATCACACACACAAAAGACAATCTTTTACCGTGGTTCACTTATCCAATGTTGGATAGATTACATCCACGTTGAGCTCCGAAATAAGGAGACTCACTGCACTAGGATTATCAACAGTTTACACAAGAATTACAAGATTGATATACTGATCTTACGAAGGCAAAAAACCTAGACTTAATCACTCTAATCCCTTTACCTGTAACTCACCAGACCCTAAAGCACTACTCTAGCCCTTGAAGGAAACGCAACCTTCAATCTAACTCCTGTCCAGAATTACAGAGAGATCACCACAACAAATAAGCCTTAATTAGTTTTACAAAAACCCAAAAACACGCCCTAACAAAGAAGAAAGAACCCGATAACAATTCTCAATTATTGTGAAACGACACTGTAGGCCTTTTTATACCATTGATTGTCAACAAATGTGAGCCACACGATCTGTCGTGAACCAACGTCCAGGATTAACTTCCCCAACTAATGTGAAACGACACGGTAGGCTTCATAATTCTTTCCTTAATTTAACCTCATGAAGTGGCACATGGGGTTTTCATAAACTTGCCTTTCAGTTTGTCTCTTCTTTGTCCAATGAACTCGAGAAAAGAAAATATTCAAACAATAATACTAGATATACAAACAAATCTTACAAAAATTTGTATACAAACTGATGTGACACAAAATGAATGGAAGAGTGAATACAAATAATCAAACTCATTATATTCACTCTTCCATTAATTTTGTGCCACATTAGTTTGTACACAAATCTTTGTAAAATTTCTTTATACATGTACTCATATTCAAAAAGAAAAATCCTTTCCCATTCTATGTTCGGTATAATTGAACACACCACACACACACAAAGAATATATATATATATATATTCAGTAAAATCTTTTTATAGAGATACTCTATATAGGAATAAACTCTATATAGTCATAAAAAAATTATAATCCCATTTTAGGATAGTTATAAATAAGAATAAACTCCATATTGTAATAAGTTATAATTTTTCTAATTCCTGCCTGAAGGAAAATTGTTTCTACATAGTAATAATTATTTGTATATTACAAAAATATGTATTTTATGTTACATTAAATGCTTAAGATGAAATAAAATATTTATCTAAAGTTGTTTGAGACAATGATTTATGCTTTAGAGTTGTTACCACATCTTTTAACTTGCGAATACGTAATAACTCGCTAGTATGAACATTTTCTTGTTGAAGCTAAAATATTTTTAACTTCTTAAGCATGCTTTAAGCTTCATGGCACGAAACTTTTTGTATTTTCATACTATCATCCTCAGAATTATTTCCTTTCTCTTCTTATCTAATTATAGCAATGATTTATTCTTCAGTTAAAACATACACGATTTGTTGCTCATTTGGATGACCAAGAAAGACATTAATATCCATTCGATTAGTATAGTGAAGTTGTCAAATCTGATCACTCAATTCTGCAATGACTCTTTTATTCTCCTTATCCACTTCATTTGTAACTTGCAATTCATTGACATTGAGGGTCCTAATTTTGCAGTGCTTAAAACCATTGACAATTGTTTGTGGCTTCACATCAATTGACCATGTATCAACTGCATTTGCAGTTCTATCAATGACACTTATCTTTGCTGGTTTCAAGACACGATCTTCTATCCGATTTCAAAAGTAGGCAATTGAAGTGCTAAATTGAAATCCTAATATTGTATTATAAAACATGATTATAAAATAAGAAAGCAAAACAATAATTTTTGTAACTACACATTCCTTAAGGTTATAATCTCCTCGTAATAATAAAATTAGTTGGTCTCACTATTATGACTATAGAGAGGTTTTACTCTATATATATATACATATATATATATTATAATATATTATTATATATAATATATATAATATATATATATATATATATATCTGATTTTGATTAGATAGTTTGAATTAGCTAAATTGTCACCATAAATTCATTAACGAAAAGTAAAAAGAATTAATAACAATGTTTGGATTTAGATTTATAGTACCTTATACCTTATTCATATTATCACTTCATAATAATTACTGAGAATAAAAGTGCTGATATATTGAGAAATCCCACAAAAATTCAATGCTCCACATGAAGCATGCCCTACAGGAATGCAACTCAAGTATATGCCTCCTCTTTTTTAGGTTTGTGACAAAATTTGTGCACGTGGGCATCACAAAATGTCAATATAATAACAAAACAAATAATATATGCATTTTATTTTTTTTATATCTTATATATTTATTTTTTTATTTTATTTGTGAACAAAGTACATAGATAAATAAGTTAACGTTATCTTTAATAGGCAATTTATAAAAACAAAATAAAAATTTCAATGCATTATAAATGATATTTTTTTATCTGTTTGTGGTCTTACGTATACCCTCAAATGATATATATATATATTATATTATATATATATATATATATGCGCTTTGAATTTTGAAATTTATATTCTTAACATATAACTAGACAGCACTAAAAATATGCGAAAATATTGCAATCTTGGCAAATGGGATGTTTTTATTCATAATCTTGAATTTGTCATGAATCAATTGTATAGGTTTTGAAATAATAAAAAGTTTTTATTTAGATTATTAAAATTGTATTGAATCCTCCTAAATTCCTTAAACAACTCCCTAGAAGTTACATAAAATCTGTCAAAAGCATTTTATAGAGAAACCTCAGTGACTGAAAAAGACCAAAAAGATATATTTTTTTTTTTTTCAATTTTAGTCAAATATTAAATATCATTTATGCAATAAGTGTAAGTTTTTAAATATCTAAGATATTATATTATTATTTTTAAATTTTTTGTATTTTATTATCTCTTTATAGTGAAACTCCTTTTAGTAAAATACTAATAAAAACACACTTTGCATTTATTCAATTAACATTTTTTGATAAAACTTTTCATTTTTATAAATTCTACTTGAAGAAGCATGTATTAAACATATATTCTACTCCAATTATACAGTATATATTAATAATAAAATTAGGTTACTTTAATAGGGGCTTGAAGCAACGAAAATCTTGACTAGATATCGTTCTAACTTTATGACCCAAGTTCAGGAGCGATAAATATTGAGTTCACAGAAGAAATTATAAGATTTTTTTTTTTTTTTTTATAATCTAAACGTTTGAATCTTGCAAAAATTTAAAAGTATTTACAGGACAAGAGTACTTAACTAGAAAAGTAATCTCTAACAAAAAAAGTAAAAAATATTAAAAAAAAAAAAATCCAAATTTACATAAGAAAAGATTCAACAGAGTTATATTTTCCTGGGGAGAATGACTCATGTATGATGACTGCAACTAGGGTTTCTTTGGTCTTTTGAAACTGAAAAGAATAAATTTTGCTTTAAAGTTTAAATAATTAAAAGGGTAATTTGGGAATACAAATGGTTTCTTCTAATGAATTAAACCATTAATGATACTACAAAGAATTTTTGTAGGGTTTAAATAACATCAGTCAATATCTTTTCGTAATTTTGAATGGATGGGGTCATGTCAGGTCAGGTTGAGGTGCTTTGAAAAGGTTCTGGGCAAAGGTTTTTTTGCCATCTCTTATTTGAGAAGTAATGCAGCTAGTTTGGAGTTTAGCTTTTAAGTAAAAACAGCAAGGATTGTCACTTGCGTAGACGCAAATACATACTCAATCAAATCAAGTGAGGTTTAAACAGAGGTTAGAATATGACTCCATCTCTCTTGATAGACCATAACTCAAACATTAATCATAATCATCCTTCAGTTATTGACAAAGACATTTGATCTTCAATTTGTACATATTTGTACACCACTTTTGCCATTTGTCCTCAAACTTTGCCATATCTTAGTTTGGACCAATAGATTGTGTAGATTAATTAAGCAACAACAAGGTCTCTAGACCGACAAACTAAACCTAGTAGTTTTTTTACCTCTCTTCTTATGGTCAGATGACAAACCCTTTAGCTACTAGAGTTAATTATGTCTAAGAAATCTTGTGTTCAAGACACAGGAGAAGCACCTACTACATTTGTATAATTATCTTGATTCATTGAACTTGTAAGGTGTTCTGTAACCTTAGGGATTATACAAGCTCCAATGTGGGTCTAAATGCCTCAAATACCTAAAAAAAACACCTATTAGTTTTAAGGTCTTGAGATTATATTCTTTTTTATTTGCCACTATTACAACATTGAATGTTGCTTAGATAAAAATCAAATCAGAAGAGAACTCTAATACTTTTATTTATTTGTAGAGTGATGGATAATATGTATAGGGGCTAGCGAAACCGACGCAGTTGGGCTGGTATTACTCAACTGGCGGTAAGTTGAATATCAAACGGTCAAAAACCTGCTTATATGACAATGAATTGAGAACAAAGACAAAGGCTGCTGGAATTTTTTCTAGGGCTAACGAGGAAAACCCGTAAGACTCCCATCTTAATTGACAAGATGTCTTAAGGAAGCTTCATATAGAAGAATGGCCTGCAAACTTAGATATAAGATTAATTTTGAATGTGTTCTAAAGTTCTAATTCTGTGGGTTTAAGGGAAATTGTTAAAAGACTGGGGAGCCAATACAGTAACGGAGTAGATTAAGAAGTTCAGAGTCTCCAGACTAAAAACTATCTTAAAAATTATAACTAGGCCAGAAATAAAGAGCATTCTAATAAAAGCGGAGATTTAAATTCTAAAAGTATTACTCATAAACAATGTAATCTTGAATTTAAACTTAAGGTGATAAAGGGTACAGATAACATAACAGCTACTGAATACTGATACACCGTTAATTAGGAAACAAAAAAACCTATTTCCACCTTCTAAAAATTGTTTTCAATTTAATATTTAAAAAAGAATGTTTAGTTGTATAAATATCAACCAATAATTGATTATTAATTATTTAGTTGTTCATTCAACAAAGAGAATTTGTAATTTTTTCAAAAATAGAAGTGAAGGAATACTCACCAAGCTTCCTCAACTTTTCATCTCATCGGATGTGATCTCCGTCATGGAATTCTCAACAAACCACTATACCAGACAAGCCATATTGTTCATCAGTTCGATTGGTAAAGAACAAGAAGATGAATTCAGTTTGAATGAGACTGCTCTTAACGTTAAAACGAAAAAGCACATCCTTCTTGTACCACATAATCTTTACCCTCAGATCTCAACGCATTAACCAAACAATAATTATGTGTATCAATCTTCATAGAGGAAAAAAGAAGCTCTATGTGTAATATTATCTATATACTATGCAAAGACAGATAAATTGAATTTGTGTAGCTTTAAAACTATGTTCTCTCAAAAATTTGGGATGATTTAAAGCGTGTTCCATTGATATATCACTCCTCACACTTTTTTTCAATATTCTGCCATATGTGTGTTGGTTATTTTTAATTTCAGAAGAGTATATTAGACGTGGCCCCCTCTTGTCTCCTATTTCTATGTTATTCGGATTATGCACATTTGCTATTTGTTGGCTGAATAATGTAACTCTCTAACTTTCCTATCAGTTCTAGTTCTATCAAGCCCTTGTAGCGCTGCAAATTCCCAGCATTATTATCTCTTCTATGGCTAAAAAGTTCTTTCCAAAAAATTAAAAAAAAAAAAAAAAAAAAAAAAAAAAAAAAAAATTAAAAAAAAAAACCCATAATGATACCTTAACATCAGCTAGACTTAATTATTAAATATTGAGATATCAAAGTAAATGGTCTCGAGTTCGGATCCACCACATGTCACATATTTACATTGGTCAATTCTGTTTGTAGTTTGGGTCAAGTGTACCCAAGTATTACAGATCAAAATGAAGGCCCATCCAATATATTGATTACATTTTGAAAACAAATTTAGTTTCTTAGTTTTGGATATGATTAACAGCAGAGTTTCCTACGTCTCAGTAACCTTTGTTATGAAGGATGAAGATTTCAGATTAGACCCTTTTGTGGAGGTAATGTTCACATCAATATTGGATTTTCTTGCAATTGCAAATGGTAAAGTTCCTAATAAAAAAACCATATAGGAAATAAATGTCATAGTAAGAAGACTCCACAAGTCCTTTTTCTCTCGCAGCTGCAAGAGAACCGGCCGCAACAAATCATCATAAGCCACGATAGAACATAAATATCATGTTATTAACATAATGGAAGTTTATAAATTGTAAGAAGGGTCAACAAACCAAAAAACCTACCATTTTAACTAATATTTGTTATATCTAGATGTTGGACTTAAGCTAAAAAGAACACTATCTAAAGCCACGTTTAAGATGATGCCAAAAGGGCTTTCTTATAACATCTACAGCCAATATCAAAAATCTAATACAATAAACATCCAAATACATTTATGATATTATTGCCTTTTATGATTTCGCAGAACATCTTGTAGAAAAAACAATCCACTGCTCCAGGTAAAAAGTAGACATTTATGTACATAAAACCTTCTTTTTAATACTTGAGCTTGAAGGTGGTACATAATAATGGCAAATTCAATATTTCAACACCAGAAAATGCCAAAGAAAATCCACATTAAGAAAGATCTAGGTTCGCAAATGGCCTAACAAACGGCAATATTCTATCAGACAGGCTTGCAGAAAAGACATGTAAAGAACTAGCAATAACAAAAACAAACCTCTCGACCCAGCAACTTTATCCTCAAGATGCTGTTATTAAAAGGTTTAGTTTGCGTCTAATTTACATAATTTTGTGAACTTGATTAGATCAAGCAAATAAAGAAGAGAGAGAGAGAGAGAGAGAGAGAGAGAGAGAGAGAAACAATCAATTTCAAAAAGTATTATGAGGTTACTGGTTGGCAAACCCTACAATAAGAGAAACTTTGACTCCATATCACTAGAATAAAAAGATCACTATTATCACTATAATTAGAAAAGGAATTTTCCAAAAAATCAAGGGCATATCCCTAGAAGCAATGGTTTATACAGCACATATAATAACGAGGAATTTTCCAAAAAATCAAGGGCGTATTCCTAGAATCAATGGTTTATTCCAGTACATATAATTAGACTATTAAGGGTAACGATCTACTAACAGGTTTCACATCTCTAAACCTCATTTCAATTTTCTCACCAACCAAAATATTTGTAGTTCAAAATGTAACTGCCTTTTTACTCAAATTAATATCAAAATTGAAATAGAAAACAGAAAAATCCAATACACTACATAATTAGTTAGTCTATTAGATCTGTATTCCTGTCACATTTAGAGGCAATACCACAATCCTCTCACTTATATTTGGAAGGGTAATTAACAATCAGAACAATATGTCAAACGTTATATCTAAAGTGCTTACCGTCTCAGCTCGAATGAAACCTTTTTCAAAGTCAGAGTGAATAATCCAGCTGCTGAGGTGCAGTCATTCCGGATTAACTAGTAGATTTCAGACGAGAATGATCTAAATTTATCAGTATTAAGTAGTACAGTCCATCTTTCGGATAGCACCAGATGTCAATACAAAAGAATTTTAAAAAGTAGTTCTAGTTCTAACAAGTTTTGCCCTACAATTCTCCACCAAACAAGTTCTCAGCCCATAGCTATTCAGTTCATATCAGAGCAACTAAAGTGGACACTAAGGACCTGTTCATTTATGAACTTTCGTTTTGTTTTCATTTTTTCAAGCTTCAAATTCATGTTCAGTTACACTTTTTCAAAAATTTTACCCAGAAAAGAGACAAAAGGTTGGAAACAAAAAAAGACGTGGGCCCCATATTTTATATAAAATTAATATTTAAATAAAGAGTTATATATTTTCTTTCTTTTCTTTTTCTCTTCTCTCTCTCTCAAACCAAAAATTCATTTCAAATCAAGATTTTTAATAAAAATTGCAAATGGAAATCAACCATTGACATATTGAGACAAATCTTCATGATGAACAAAATAAGTAAACTTGAAAGAGTTTTATCAGTTAGGGAGATTATTATTCCTATTTTTCTTTTTTTTTTTTTTTTTTTTTTTTTTTGTTGTGTGTGTGTCTTTTCAAACAATCATGCTGAATATGTTTCATTTTTTGCGTTTCAAACATTTTCAATATTTCATTTTTTGCTTTTTCCAGTCATTTTCAATATTTTCCAAAAAATAGAAAACAGATACACAAAATTCATAAAAGAACACACACACTAAAGGATAGTGACTGCTTTTACCCAAATTGTCACAAAACTTTAGACCAGTAGGATTAAGCTAACCTGCAAGTATTGTCCATGCTTTTGTTTCCTGCAGAAAATGCAAAGCAGTCCTGTTAATAGATTAATTAATATAATGTTGAGAAAAGATAATTAAACATTATATTCCTACCTTTTCACCAGAAGTAAAGTATGTGCGTAGCCCCAAAAGACTATATGTTGCCCTGATAAGGTTCCCAAGACCACTCTCACTGACACCCAGAGATGTCAAATATTCCACTCTTCTTCAGTGGAAGTTCAGTCAGTTCTGCCTCAAACTGCAAAGAAAATCTTTAGGGATAATTGCTAGTACAGTAGTTAACAACAGCAACATAATATCAGCAATACATATTTTAGAACAAAGTCAAAATTCATTTAGCAGAAGATGACATTCATGAACCAAAGTGCATGCTTTCACACACACACTCAGAAGAGAGAGAGAGAGAGAAGATAAGATTACACTAAACCTGTGCTGAAACTGTCACTAGCCCAGATTGCACTCAGATGCAAGATCCTTACTTCTTTGACATGAGGATACTTCCTGGCTCAGCAAGATCAGTCTTGCCACGTTGGCGACGTATATAACAGGTTTCATTGTAAGCAAGCAAAGATGCTTTATGAATCCCTTTCAAAATCAGTTAAAGAGACAGATCGTGCTGGTTTTCCATCCATAAGTGCCTGCTGAATCTTTCTAAGGCAGCCTTTTCTGCTTCCTCCTAAAGTGAAGAATGTAGCAACATATTCAAAGAAAGATAAAACGATATTTTAAGGGTATAAAATTAGAAAAATGACAATCATGAACCTTCACTTTGATTGTGAATCTCTTCCTTCCCTTTGAGCTTCTCCATTCTCTTCTCAATCTGCATTTTGTAAGAGATACAATTTAGTTCTACAGCTTTTCTCATACAGGTATAATCAAACAGGATAGTATAGAGGTTATTAATGAGAACTTTGAAGAAAACAAATTCAAAGTCAAAAGGGATGATTAAACTATCACTTAAGGTTTTTCACAACAAGAAAGCATCAGAAATCAAGAGGTCAATAAAAATTGCAACCCAGCTTGGTTTTAGAAGAAAAAGACAAAATAATTATAGTGCTAGGTATATATATGAATGGAAATATATGAAATATCTTCCATAACATTCTAATGAATAGGGTTCACCAATAATATAACCTCTTCTTTAAGTTTTTATCTAGTCATATAACTCGTGGAATTGACTATTTATCTCTATCTCTCTTGCTCTGCTTCTTATTTTACTTTTTAACAGTTTACAAGCATACCTGGTCCAAATCTGAGAAAACAAGTTCCAAGTTGATAACATCAATGTCAGACTTGGGATCGATTTTGCCATTCACATGAACAATGTCATGTCTTCAAAACATCGCACAACTGAAAGAATAAATAATGGACATATAAAAACATTGTGGTGAAGGTGAACGAAAAACTGAAACCGCTACCTTTCACCTATCAAAGGCAAACAGAATTTCTGAACCCAATATCTCTGGAAAGGTAAATTGCAGTAATTGGCTTCATCTGATTAACTGGAAATGGTAACTGGAATGAAATAGAAAGATGGAAGAAAACGTGATTGTTCACTGAATAAGATGCGACTTTGTAGCGGAATACAAAATTCTCCATAACTTAAGGTGAATTCAAACCTAATATTTATAAGCATGCTTATGCAGCTGGGGAATTCAATTAACTCAATCTGCAAATTCGAAGAAATATATATTGCAACTTTATTCATAATCTTTGTCTTCAGATATTGCCACTTTTCCTCCTCCAAGTTGATTAGGCTTCACCACATGGATATTTGTCTACAATGTTGTTGTTGTTGTCTTCCTTTTTTTTTTTAATAAGACAAGATATAACTAATTAAAATAAAATAGATATTCAAAGGGTGTACCAGAAGTCCACTAACAATTTGTTGCCATGCACTTATAAAAAAAAGCAGTATTAAAATGCTAAGTTTTGCATTTGAAGAGCTTTGAATTAGTTAAGAGAAAGTATTTTTAACCCGTAACAATTAATCGTAAGCATCTGAAAAGCTATGAAAATAGCTAAAAAGGACAATCTGAGATTCTGAACAAGGAAAGGCACAAACTGAAGAATGGAATCCACCTCACGAATATGCGATAAAAATTTGTTACAACCCTGGAGCAAAGGAAAATGAGTAAGTACCGAAAGGTAACAGGCAAGAACATGGAAATCACTAGCAGGAAAAATAACTAACACCCTGTCACCTCGCCTTGACTGCTCCCTTCACGAGCCCGCCAATGTCAACAAATTCTATGGATGTGGGACAGCCCGTTGAGATTTGCTGAGATCAGAAAGTACATGGAGTCGGGATCTGGAACTGCAACAATGCCTACATTTGGCTTATTGTGCAAAAAGGAAAATTAGCAGCTTGAGCCTTTCCGTTCTCAACCTACAAAAGTAGACTATCATGAATCAACAGTGGATAACAGCGATGAGAAGTAGGAAAATCAGTCCCCAATCACAATATGTAAATCATTCACCATGCACACAACGAAGTTACTGTGTGTGGTTGTTGTGTGTATAAGACAAACAATATCCTAAAGTGATAGCACAAGGATGGGGGTCTTTTATATGGTGACAATGCATTAGGTGATACATGTCAAGGTTTACGATAGCAAACATGATACAATATATAAAATTCTTGCCTTCACCTTCATCCACGTTAATAGCTACTCTGCCCAGATTTAAAGTTGGACACATGTTTCTTTCTTAAAAAAAAAAGACAAAAAATTAAAAGTTGAGAGAAGAAAGTTACAAAAGACAGCTACCATTAGTCCAATGGTATGAAACAGACAAAAAAAATACAACATCAAAAAAGAAGAAAAACGGTGTCCTAATCAGAACCCTCCTATTCCAGAAAAGAGAGCTCAAACTTATTGCCAAAAACAGTAGAAACCAAAGCTTAATGAAACAATGTATATCATTGTCCCTTGACTACTTTGAGCTCTTCATTTTCTTCACGAATACAACCCATGTTTGCTTTGGCCTCTCATTACCAAACCATCCAAATCTATGCCAATATTACAATACGTCAAGAGCACAAACCCAAAATCACCCCAATTCAGGAGAAAATACTCCATAACCAAATCACAATCCAAATATAAAAGATGCATGGCTCCCTCTCTTTTTACCAAGGCACCTTTAAAGCAAATCAACAGTGTTCAATCTACATGAGCCATAGCCAAACTATGATTTAACAAACTCTAACCATTAAATCATTTATAGAATACCATAAGCATATCTAAATCAGTTTATACATGAAATTAGGCCTGTTTAATCACAACAGAATACTAATCCTTTTTTTTTTTTTTTTTTTTTTTTTTTTTAATTTTACACTAGTTTAATATTGTATAGTGTATCAGTTTTCTAAATCATATCAACCAAAAGCATTTTCTCTAAATTTCCTCTATCCAAATGTATTTAAATTATACCAAACAGGCCCCTTAAATTTTCTTACTTTAGAACTATTTTCCTTCACTTTCTCAGCAAACCAAATAGACAAAACTGACTTACAACGGCATTAAAGAGAGTAGATTTTCCAACATTAGGAAGACCAACGATTCCAGCTCTCAAACTCATGCTAATCTTGGAAGAAGAAGATGAAAACCTCCTGGTTCTAGTAGTAGAAACCCCAAAAACGCCAATCAAGTTTGCGTTTTGAGTGAAGAGAGACGATTTCATTGAATTCGGAAGCATTGTTAAAGCTGGAATTAGACAATTGCGAGCTGCAACTCTGACCATTTTGTCCTTTTCTTCTTCTTTCTGGTGCTTTGGTTTTATTTCGTTGAATTGTAAGTGTGATGGCCACTGGTTCTGTGTGTAAATGATAATTGATAAACCTTGGGGTTTTAGGTCTTCTCATTACAAGCACTCTATCAGCCCATTCGTTTTCTGCCACGTCAGCAAAAAAACAATATCATTTATTTATTTGCAAAAAAAAATTTTATAAAGGATTTACTTGTCATTTCCCCTTTACTATTTCGAATAATTTGGAAATTAGATGTTACCCAACCGGTAACGTTACCAAGGTTATCCTTCAATATCAGATTTGTTACAAAATACTGTAGTGGTATAAACTTAAACCTTTTAGATAGAAGTCTAGTAATAAATTTCTGGTTACTTTAGTTTTTGTATCTACAATTTGAATTCAATATATATATATATTGAGTTTTTATGGGAGGGTTATAAGTGTTAAAACCTTTTTTTTTTTTTTTTTTGTAAAAAAACAAAATCTGAAAATCATTATTTTAACATTTATGTCTATGTGAGGTTAAATTTTTTAGATAAAATATACACTAAATTATATCAAAAATTAACAATCTAGTTTCTTGAATTAGTATTAGAATAATAACAATTAATAACAATTATTATTTTTTGAATGTTTTATGATGATGTTATAACTTAATAAAGATGTAGTTTCAAAAAATATTGTTTTAACTTAATTATTTTTTGTGTCTAAGATATAGACATTGATAAAAAGGATAGATATAATTAAAAAAACTAGTATATATATCTATGTAGTATTGTGAATATACAAAATCATCTTAAAAGTCTAAATTTTGCATTTTAAAAGTCTAAAATTTTGCATTCTCTTTAATTTTTTTTTTCAATGTAAATTTTATAAATACATTGTATTATAATACAACTCATGCAATCTTCAACCAATTTAAGTGATACTTTTCCTTCTTCCTCTAGTAAATCAATCGTGTCACCCAAAGTTAATACGCGAACTCAATTGACCAAAAATACTCGTGTTGAGTTGTGCAACATGAAAGTTAATACAAATAATTATAACTATGTAAAGGCAAGTTTTTTAAGACGATGTTAGAAAAATGATAATTTATTGTTGCAAGTGAAAGAAAGGGAAGAAATTGAATTAAAAATATGCCAAAGATATTGAAAGAGAACACTGAAATACTACAATGCATTTATTTGGTAAATGACAAGCCTTATATAGGCTTTACAAAGAGATGGTGTGTGCTAACAAATAGCACCCACTAAGCCCACTAACCTACAGATAAAAATCACCTAGTAATTGAAAAACTACCACAAACTCTACTCAAACCATCACCCCACGAAAGCCATTAAAGGATGACTTCCTAAAAGCTAGGAATTGACTAAATCAAACACGAAATATTTCTCAACAATCCCTCCCTTAAACTGATAAGTCTACAACTTTCAGTTTAACTACTTTCACCCATGTAAGCCCTCCCTCAAAGTGCAAACACCCAGTAACTTTCTCAACTTCAGGAACGTTGCCAATTTGAGGGGCTCGGTAAAAATATCAGTTGCTTGCTCTTCACTCATGCAGTAAATGACATCTATAATCCCCTCCTTTGTAAGATCTCTCAAGAAATGAAACTTCACATCTATATGTTTGCTTCTTCCATGCAAGACTGGGTTTTTAGAAAGTTTGATTACTGAACTGTTGTCATAGTAAATCAAAGAGGGTCCATGTTGTGAGAAATAAAGCTCTACAAGAATTTTCCTCAACCATATTGCTTGACAAGCACACGCAATTGTAGCTACAAACTCTTCTTCTGTGGTTGACAAAGTAACAATTGATTGTTTTTTGGAAGACCATGAAATAACTGCTGAACCCAGCCTGAACACATAACCGAAGGTGCTTTTTCTATCATCTAAATCTCCCACAAAGTCACTATTAGTAAACCTGATGAGATCTGACTTTTCTCCTTTCTTGTATAAAATCCCATAATCAATGGTACCTTGCAATTACATTAGAATTCTTTTAGCAGTAAGAAAATGCATTTCTTTTGGATGCTCCATGTGCCTGCTAATAAGACTTACAGAATACATTATATCACATCTAGTGGCTGTTAAATACATCAAACTACCCACAAATCACTTGTAAAGAGTGATGTCAATATTTTTTCCTGTAGGATTTTTCTCCAACTTCAACCCCATTTCAGTAGGTGTAGTGATAGAATTACAATTCTTCATTCCAAACCTATCTAAAATTTCTTGAACATATTTCTTTTGTGAAATAAAAATTCCACCAGCATATTGTTTCACTTCAATCCCAAGAAAATAATGCATAAAACCAAGATCAGACATGTCAAATTCAGTCATCATTGACCACTTAAATTTATCAAGTAATGTCTGATCGTTTCTAGTATAAATCAAATCATCAACATATAAGCAAATTATGACAATCTTCTCATCTTCAACTTTTATATAAAGTGTATGCTCATATGGACATTTCTTAAAACCTGCCAAATTGAAATAAGCATCAATACGACTATACCAAGCTCTAGGAGCTTGTTTTAGTCCATACAATGCCTTTTTCAATCTGTAAACTTTATGTTCACTTTCACATTTCACATAACTAGGAAATTGATCAACAAATAGCTGCTCTTGTAACTCTCCATGTAAAAAAGTTGATTTCACATCTAACTGCAAAATTGGCCTGGATTCTTGTGCTGCTAATGCCACAACTAATTCGATTGTGTCAAGTCTAGCCACGAGAGCAAACACTTCTTTATAATCAACACCAAATTTTTGCTTGTATCCTTTAGCCACCAAGCATGCCTTGTGATGAACAATTTTACTTCCTCGCAAGTGCACGAATCGCTATCGGAGTATAGTGTGCAAAAGCAAGGGTCGATCCCACAGAGATTTGTAAGTTATCAAGTACTCCTAATAACTATGCCTTAATTAAACAAATAAATTCAAGCAAATTAAAAAAACTAGTGATTAAAACTAAAAAGAAACTAAAAATTAACTGCTAGTGACTTAGCCAAAATAACACCAATAAAAACTAATTTAAGAACCAATGAACTACAACCTAGGTATCCAATTTCACCATAATAATCCAATTTTATGCCAACTATCAAACTATTGTTATCACAATCCAATTTCTAGGGTTCGCATTCACATAATTAAGGTATTACCGTAAGACGTTCAGGATTAACCTAGTATCCTTAACACGAGACTAGCTACGGCGTATAGTCTAGCCTAATGATTAAAAATCCATTAAACACAAGAGCACTCGAAATCATGAATAAAGGCGCATCTGTCAGGGCATATGCATAAATACTAATCATTCAAGAAATCATGAACCAATTAGCATTCTGTCAGGGCGTATGCACACAATACTAATCATTCATTCACACGAGCTATTCAAGATTAGCTATGGTGTGTATTCTAACCTTGTCTCACACAATCAATTAATTAACATTAAAGGTGATCAAGCAATAACATCAATTAAAGATTGAATAAAGGATAATGATTAAAACTAGAATTGCAATGGATTGATAAGACAAATAGAATTAATAAAGACATAAAACTTTCTTATTAGGCTACATTGGGTCCCTAGAAAAGTATTTAGTCACACATAAGCATAAGGAAATCAAACCTCAAAATCTTGAAAATCATGAAGTACAAGAAGCAGAAGATGACACCCTAGGTAATATCTCATCTCCTTCCTCTTCCTAATTATATTTGATATCAAAAACCCTAGCTCCCTAAAATATTGCTAAGGACATCTACTTATAATATTAAAGTCGTGAGGGTATTATGGTAAAAAGTTATACTTCAATTAAAAATGCATAATAACAAATATGCACATCTCCCAGCACTAACGTAACTTTCATCAAACTAGGCCATGATCAAAACATAAAAGTTGTAGCTCTGTCTCTTAGCTTTAAAATGCCACCAGAACCAAGTCAATTGGAGTTGTGTAGCTCAAGTTATGATCATTTTCGTGTAGCATGTTCTGGCAGAAAAATTTCCAAACATAAATTTCCCGTATTACGCCGCGACATGATTTATTGGCGCTGCGGCATGAAGTTTCTGTCCATTTTGCAATTTTATGCTGCAGCATGGGAATAGTTCCATTGTGGCATGGGAATAGTTCTATTGCGGCGAACAATCTTCAAAAATCCATAACTTCTTCGTTTGAGCTCCGATTCTAGAACCGTTTGTTCCTACACGCTTATGATTCTTTCATCTTCAATGTCCATGCTTGAAATCCTTATTTTTCAGCACCTAAACAGGAGAAAATTCATAAAACATACCTGTGATTCTGAAAATAAAAGAGATACAGAAATTAAGTAAAATTAACCAATTAAACATAATTCCCTCACAAAATATGCTTAAAATCACTAAGTATGAGTGCACTTCTAAGCACTCATCACCTTGTACTTGTCAACTTCACCATTCTCCTTGAATTTGGTTTTATAAACTCATTTGACTCCGATTGACTTTTGCTATTTTGGAAGATCAGTCATCTCCCAGGTGTTGTTCTTTTCAATAGCTACAATCTCAGCATCCATCTTATTCTGCCACTTTATATCCTTACAAGCATCTTCAAATCTTAAAGGATCACAATTAGAAAATAAAGCAAAATATGTGAGAGGATCTTCATTTTCAGATTCATCATTTCCGCTAACCTCATAATCTGCCATCCATGTTGGTTTGTTTCTGGTTCGTTGAGGTCGTACATTGCTGCCATCTTGTTGATCTACTTTAGTTCTTGGTTGTTTTGCTGATTTCTCCTTGTTGTCATCTTCATTTTCAAGATCTGCTGGAATTTGCTCTCTATTTTGATTTTCTCCCCATGGCCAAAATTTTTCTTCATCAAACACCACATCCCGACTAATAATTGCTTTCTTTGTGATGGGATTATATAGCTTGTAAGCTTTTGACTCCTTGCTAACACAAGAAAACACACTTTTCAGCTTTGTCATCTAGTTTTGTTCTTTTTTTATCTAGAACATAAGCATGAGCAATGCATCCGAAAATTCTGAAGTGGTGAACATCTGGTTGTCGTCCATTCCAAGCTTCCTCTGGTGTCATATTTTGAATAGCATGAGTAGGACTTCTATTCAAAACATAAACATTCCAGCAAACTGCCTCTGGCTGAAAAACTTTTGGCACACTACTTCTTCGTAGGAAACTTCGCACAACATTCAAAATTGTTTGGTTCTTTCTTTCACTTACATCATTTTGTTGAGGAGAATAGGCTGCTGTAAGGTGCTTTTGTATCCCATGAAATTCACAAAAATTTACAAATTCTTGTGGAAGATACTCTCCTCCACGATCGGTACGAAGAATTTTGATTGAATTTTCAACTCCTTTTCAATAAGAGCTTTAAAGTTCTTAAGTTGTAAAAGCTTCAGATTTTTCTTGCAAAACATAAACCCAAGGTTTTTTTTTGCTAAAATCATCAATGAACATTATGAAATAATGTTTACCTCCATTTGATGTTGGGTTTATTGGTCCACAAATGTTAGAGTGAACCAATTCAAGTTGCTTTTTGGCTCTTCAAGACTTTCCCTTAGGAAAGCTGTCACGGGGTTGTTTTCCAACAACACAATCTTCACAAATTTCTGCAGGAGGATCAAAATTAGGAAGACTAGTAACCATCTTCTTTTGCTATAGAGTTTTTAAGCCTCCAAAATTCAGGTGTCCGTATCAATAATGCCAAAGCCATGCTAGACTATTTAAGTGTGTTGAAAAAAAAAAAAAGGTTTAGTATCAATATTTTGGACATGTAAAGGGAAAAACTTATTTGCAGTCATGTTGGCTTTAGAATCAATCCAAGATTGAGATCTTGGATTTTGTAAACTTCATCCTTGATAATCACCTCATAGTCATTTTCTTGAAGTTGACCCATACTAAGTAAATTTGTTTTCAAATCTAGAACAAATAAAACATTGGAAATAATCTGTACATATCTAAACTTTGTTTGGATTTTTACCTTCCCTTGCCCTTTGATAGGAACAAGAGAATTAATATCACCAAATTTTACTATTGAAAGAAATGTCTCATCCAACTTAGAAAATGTAGATTTATTTCCACACAAATGATTGTTGCAACCCGTATCCAGACACCATACATCTTTATGGGTTTCCTCCTATGTATTACACACCATCAACAGAGCAACTTCCTCTTCTTTCTCATTCGTTTTTGCAAAATCAGACCTTTCTCCACGTACTCTATTCAAATTTGTATGACATTCAGAATGATAATGGCCATACTTGTGGCACCGAAAACATTCAATATGGGATTTGTCTACAGACTTTGATCTCCTGTCATATTAATCATGACCATTCCTTCTCTAATTTCCCTCCTCAACTTTGCTTGAGTTTCTTCCCTTCCACTTGTTTTTACCACACCCAAAATCTTTTGGAGTTGTAATTGCTTGCAAAGCTTGCTCCTCTTTCTCTTGTTGGACGATTTTATGCTCATGAACCGTCAATGAATTATGTAGCTCATCAATGGAAAGAGTATTAAGATCTTTTGGTTCCTCAATAGAGCATATAACAAAATTAAATTTCGGCAACATGGATCGCAAAATCTTTTCAACTATAGTAGCATCTTCAAGCTTCTCTCCATGAATCTGCATCTTGTTTGCGATTGCCATCATCCTTGAGAAGTAATTTGAAGTCATCTGTAATGACTTCTTTCGACTAATATGCTCATAACATATATTTAATAAAAATACATGTATAATTAATAGAAAATAGTTGGACCCAAATTTTTCTTTACTTAATATATACATTCTTTACATAGTATTTTTACATAGTATAAAATAAACATGAACAAAAACTATCAAAATGGTGGACAGTGTAGCTATTTCTCTCAACTTGCCGACGTCCATTCGACCGCATCCTCACCTATTTCCTGCAAAAACATAGAAAACAACGGGGTGAGCACAAAAATGCTTAGTAAGTAAATCATCTACACTGTTATCCCTGGGTATCACTCTTTAATTCTTTCCTTACTCTACCCTTTTTCTTCTTTTTCTTTCTATTTTATTCTTTGATTCTATTCTTTCTTTCTTTCTGCTTCTTTCTTTCTTTCTTTCTGATTCTTTGACAAAACATGCTAGAAACCATGATAACAATGCATGAATGAAATGCACATGCAATAATGCATAAGATGCATTCTCTTTCTTCTCTTCTAGTTTTTTATTCTGTTTTCTATTTTTATGCATTTCTTTTCTTTCTATTCTTTTCTTTCTCATGTTTTCTCATTCTTTCTCTTTCTTATTCTTTCTTATTTTATGCCAATCAGACTTGGTTGATGCATGGATTCGGAACCCTTGGTCATGTGAGTGTATTCTCTTTCTCGGGTATAGCCCTCATCCACATGCACTCTCACAAGCTATATCAAGTCTTCTTCTCATTCTCAGGCCGCTCACTGAAGGCGGCGTACATGCGGGAATATTCTGCTCATCACTCATGGGTTCCCCATCGCATAACCTATTCTTTTCTCTTCTTAGCACTTTTCTTTCTTTTATTCTTTAGTACTTATTCTTTCTTTCTCTAGTGCTTCTTAAATATTTCACGTATATAACTATATGCATATGGATGGCTCATGCATATAATTCTTTCTTAAATGCACTCATGAAATGCAAATATGCAATGTTGCATAAATTAAGGTTTTCTACTCATACTCATGCTTCTCTTAGGCATTTCATCAAGCAACTAATGTGCATACCTAAACTCTACTTTAACTTGTTCTATTCTCTCCGCCACGACGTTCCATAGCCGACCGCTGTAAGTTAATTCTTTCCTTACTAACATGTTATTTAAGTTAATGCAAGTATGGTTGACGCGTAGAACCCGAGCCAGTAGTAGAAGCACAGTGGGCATGGGGGAACCTTCTAACCCGCCAAAACCTACGCCCCCTCCCATTGATGAAGCCCAAATTCGGGGTCTTATACAGCAACTTTTAGTGGAAATTCAGGGAAGAGTTGAGACCCTCGTTCAAATACCGACCACGAGTGCAGAAAGAGAAAGGTCGGTACCTCCACCAGTACAGAATCGGATTAAGCCGATTTATTGGCTTCCGAGCCAACATCAGCTGTTAGAGTTTAAAGGTACAACGGACACTTTAGTGGCAGAGGAATGATTTAGGTCCGTGGAGCATATGACGGCATTGTTTCCTATGACAAACCAGGAGAAGATTCGATATGCCAGTTTCTTATTTCGGGGTGACGCCCGAATTTGGTGGGAATTAATGGAAGACATTCATGATGTGTCTGTGATGACTTGGGGAGAGTTTAGAAGGTTGTTTGATGCCGAGTACAGAACAATTGACTGGGTTCATGAGAAAATACAAGAGTTTATTAATCTGAAGCAAGGGTCCAGAATAGTTAGTACCCCAGAGTTGAGAAGAGACAAGTTTGTTCATGGGTTGAAGCCAGAAATAGCCCGTGATGTTATGGCAGGAACCGAGCCCCCTCATACCTATAGTGAAGCCTTAGAGCGGGCTTTGAGGGTGGAGATTTTTGTAAACAAGCTTAGTACAGAGGGGCCATCCACAACCGTATTAAGTGAACCAACCCCTATTCCACAGAAAGAAAGAGTTGAGATTGCGAGAAGTAGAGAAATGAGAAATAAGAAAAGATTCTAGCTAAAGAAAAATAAAAGAGATTGGCAGAGTAAGCGGCCTAGAACTACTGAATTTCCCCCATGTCCAAAGTGTGGGAAGAACCATCCAGGAGAGTGTTTAAGGGAGTTAGGCCGCAATGTTTTTCTATAGGTGTCGGCAACCAAGGCACCTAATGAAGGATTGTAAAGCTCCTCTTCCACCTACAGCACATACTTCTAGAGGTACAAATGCTAGGGTGTTTACCATGGCACAGGGTGAAGTAGAGGCCAGTCCATCAGCTGTAACTGGTCAGTTATTATTTCATGTAGTTCCTTTATATGCTTTAATTGATTCTGGAGCCACTCATTCTTTTATATCCCATGGGATGATAGAAAGATTAGGTCTGAAATCTGTTGTGGTAGATCAACCCATTAAGATAGAGTTACCTGATGGGGTTAGTATTTGGACCCGTGAGATGCTTCTAGGAGAGGCTGTAGTGATTCAAGGTAGAGAATTAATAGTTGATTTAATAGTATTTGATATGCCCGACTTTGATGTGATTTTGGGTATGGATTTCCTAGTGAAGTATGGAGTAGAAATTGACTGTCAGAAAAAGAAAGCGAGATTTAATCTCGATAGTGGAGATAAGTTTTGTTTTGGAGAGGGTCATCAGTTGAGTATGTTGATCAGTAGTATAAAGGCTAGAAAGATGTTAAAAAATGGGTGTTCTGGGTATATTGCTCATGTGGTGCAGAGTAGTGATGTTCTACATCCAGAGATTCAGAATGTGCCAGTGGTCCAAAAATTTCTAGATGTGTTTCCGGAAGATTTATCGGGTTTACCTCTGGAAAGAGAAGTAGAGTTTAGTATTGAACTAGCACCAGGAACAACACCAATTTCTAAAGCCCCTTATCGAATGGCCCCAGCCGAGCTACAAGAATTGAAGAAGCAACTCCAAGAGCTCCTAGATAAAGGCTTTATCCGACCAAGACATTCTCCCTGGGGAGCTCCAATACTTTTCATGAAGAAGAAAGACGGATCATTACGGATGTGCATAGACTACAGAGAGTTGAATAAAGTAACAATGAAGAATAAGTACCCGCTACCTCGTATAGATGATTTGTTTGATCAGTTGAAAGGAACTGCAGTATTCTCCAAAATTAATTTGAGGTCGGGGTACCATCAAGTAAGAGTGGCTGAACAAGATGTAGCAAAGACTGTTTTCCGTACAAGATATGGGCATTATGAATTTGTGGTGATGCCTTTTGGATTAACCAATGCCCTCGCAGTTTTTTATGGATTTAATGAACCGGGTGTTTCATGATTGCTTGGATCAGTTTATAGTGGTTTTTATAGATGATATCCTGGTTTATTCTAAGTCAAGAAAAGAGCATAAGGAACATTTAAGATTAGTACTGAAGCAGTTGAGAGAAAAGAAGTTGTAAGCCAAGTTTTCTAAGTGTGAATTCTGGCTGGATCAAGTGATATTTCTGGGCCATACTGTTTCTAAAGAAGGAATATCAGTGGACCCTAGTAAAGTGACGACAATCCTTGAATGGCAAAGGCCGAAGACAGTAAAAGAGGTCAGAAGTTTCTTGGGACTAGCAGGCGACTATCGACGATTTTTAGCAGGTTTGCTCGGCTAGCTTAGCAGTTGACAGCTCAAACAAAGAACTCCGTTTGTATGGTCAGATGCCCGTGAAAAGAGTTTTCAAGAGTTGAAGAAAAGATTAACGACAGCTCCCGTGTTAGTGTTACCACAGGAGGGTGTGGATTATGATATTTATACATATGCCTCACTGCAGGGACTTGGTGTTGTGTTGATATGTGAAATATTTAAGAAGCACTAGAGAAAGAAAGAATAAGCACTAGAGAATAAAAGAAAGAAAAGTGCTAAAGAAGAGAAAAGAATAGGTTGTGCGATGGGGAACCCGTGAGTGATGAGCAGAATATTCCCGCATGTACGCTGCCTTTAGTGAGCGGCCTGAGAATGAGAAGAAGACATGGTATAGCCCGTGAGAGTGCATGCGGATGAGGGCTATACCCGAGAAAGAGAATACACTCACATGGCCAAGGGTTCCCAATCCATGCATCAACCGAGTCCGATCGGCATAAAATAAGAAAGAATAAGAATAAGAAAGAATAAAAATGAGAAAACACGAGAAAGAAAAGAATAGAAAGAAAAGAAATGCATAAAAATAGAAAATAGAATAAGAAAAACATAAGAGAAGAAAGAGAATGCATTCTTATGCATTATTGCATGTGCATTTCATTATGCATTGTTATCATGGTTTCTAGCATGTTTTTGTCAAAGAAATAAAGAAAGAAGTAGAAAGAAAGAAAGAATAGAATCAAAGAATAAAATAGAAAGAAAAAGAAGAAAAAGGGTAGAGTAAGGAAAGAATTAAAGAGTGATACCCGGGGATGGCGGTGTAGATGATTTACTTACTAAGCATTTTTGTACTCACCCCGTTGTTTTCTATGTTTTTGCAGGACATAGGTGAGGATACAGTCAGATGGACGTCGGCAAGTAGAGAGAAATAGCTGCACTGTCCACCATTTTGATAGTTTTTGTACATGTTTATTTTATACTATGTAAAAATACTATGTAAAGAATGTATATATTAAGTAAAGAAAAATTTGGGCCCAACTATTTTCTATTAATTATACATGTATTTTTATTAAGTATATGTTAATATATACATTCTTTGCAATTCCATCTTTGCCCGTTAATTCTTTGTAATCACAACCCCAACTCTAATGTATTCTCCATGAAATTTTCTTACATTTCACTCCCCACTTTTCTTGCTAATTAGGGGTAGAATAGTCACTTTGCTCCTAAGGAAAAATTCTCTAGAAACTTCATCAAGAAGTTCAGCCAGCTCTTTGCCGCGGCAAAGACTTTTTCTTCTCCCCAGCGAAAAATTACAGAACCTCGTCGCCTCGGCGAAGATTCTTATTCGCCCTAGCGAAGTCTATAACTCCAAGATTTCGCTAAGTCTTCACCAAATTCAGGGCAACCACTTAACCAAAACAACACATCAATTTAATTAGGAGCCAACCAAGCAATATCAACAACATACAAGTTTAACTAAGGGCAAACAATTGACACTAAGGGCAAAATGAACATACATTGGCTACGTACCTCAAGTGGGCGTTACAATTCTCCCCCCTTAAAAGAATTTCGTCCTCGAAATTCAACCGAACAACTCCGGGTATTGGTTATGCATGTCTTGCTCTACCTCCCATGTAGCTTCCTCAACCTTATGGTTTTTCCAGAGGACTTTCACTAATGGAATACTCTTAGTTCGAAGCTCTTTAATCTTCCTGTCTATTATCTGAACTGGATGCTCCTCATACACAAGATTCTCTTCTAAGTCTACGTCCTCTATGCTCAGTATATGAGAGGAATCACTTATATACTTCCGAAGCATCGAGACATGGAAAACATCATGCACTTTGTCCATGCTGGGTGGTAGTGCCAATCTGTAGGCCACCTTTCCCACTTGCTGTAATACCTCATATGGACCAATGTATCTCGGTGCTAACTTCCCTTTGCTACCGAAACGCATCACACGTTTGTAGGGGGAAACTTTCAGAAAAACTTTATCACCCACTTCGAACTCAACATCATTTCTCTTCAAATCGGCATAACTTTTCTGTCTATCTTGAGCTTGTTTCATTCTGCTTCTGATTAACTTTACGTCTTCTATCAATTTCTGAATTATTTCTAGCCCAAGAGTCGCTCTCAACTCATCTTTCTCACCTATCTCATCCCAATGCGGTAGAGATCTACAACGTCTACCATACAAGGCCTCATACGGAGCCATTTTAATCGTGGACTAGTAGCTATCGTTATAAGCAAACTCCACTAAGGGTAACATCCCATGCCAGGATACTCTATAATCCCTACAGCATGCTTTCAACATATCCTCAAGCACTTGATTTGTTCTCTTTGTTTGGCCATCTGTTTGAGGATGATAGGCAGTGCTAAAAGCCAATCTCGTACCCAAGTTCCTCTGTAAACTCGTCTAGAAAGTGGAGACAAATCTGGAATCTCTATCTGATACTATCGCCTTGGGTACTCCATGCAATCTCACTGTCTCTTTGATGTAAATCTGGGCCAATTGATTCGAAGTAGTGCTCTCCTTTACTGGAAGAAAATGAGCTGACTTAGTTAATCTATCCACAATGACCCATATAGAATTATACCCTTTCTACACTCTATGGAGACCTATGATAAAATCCATCGAAATACTCTCCCAGTTCCACTCTGGAATACTAAGTGGCTGAAGCAACCCTGACGGTCTTTGGTGTTTTGCTTTCACTTGCAGACAAACCAGGCATTTAGCTACAAATTCTGTAATAGTTTTCTTCATACTTGGCCACCAATAACTTTCTTTAAGTCTTGATACATCTTGGTTACTCCAGGATGAGCAATGTACGGTGTGTCATGAGCCTCTGTCAGAATTCTCTTTCTCAACTCATCATCCTGAGGAATACACAACTGATTCCTGAAACGAAGGACACCATCTATTATGTGGAAATCTTGTATCTCACTTTCATGCACCCTCTGAATTATTTTCTTACACCACGTATCGGCTACTTGCTTTTCTTTGATCTCTTCTGACAAAGTAGGCTGGAACTCTAGTCTGGCAATCCTTCCCGAACTCACCTCAATCTGCACTATACACAACTCTTCTATTAATTCTTTCTGCTTAGTAAGTCGAGATAGATAAGCTTTTCTGCTCAAAGCATCGACTACTACATTAGCTTTTCCCAGCTGATACTTAATCTCACATTCATAATCCTTGATCAGCTCTAGCCATCTTCTCTGTCTCATATTCAGCTCCCTCTGGGTAAAGAAGTACTTTAGACTTTTATGATCGGTGTAGATATTACTCTTGGCACCATAAAGGTAATGCCTCCAAATCTTCAATGCAAAGACCACAGCTGCCAACTTCAAATCATGCGTAGGGTATCTTGTCTCATACTCTTTCAATTGTCGAGAAGCATAGGCTATAACCCTAACTATATGCATATGGATGGCTCATGCTTAGAATTCTTTCTTAAATGCACTCATGAAATGCAAATATGCAATGTTGCATAAATTAAGGTTTTCTACTCATACTCATGCTTCTCTTAAGCATTTCATTAAACAACTAATGTGCATACCTAAACTTTACTTTAACTATAATTCTACTTGTCTCTTAAACCATCCAATATCATCATAATCCCTGTCAAGGAAAAACACTCCCAAAAGCTTCCTCAAACTCCTTTAATTTCCACCAAACTTCAGTCCATCATCATACAATCAAAACACTTCTCATAACCCAAAAATATTCAACAACAAACATAAATAAACACCAATCTCATCTCAATATCTCAACAATCATAGCATATACATACATAAAGAAATCTCTACTAAATTGATTTCTTAAACCTTAACTTGGGTTGGATTTACTTACCTTATACTTGAGTAATCTTCACTAAGGCTCTCTACTTTTGTTGGACTCAAACTTTCTCTTATTTCCTAAGCATAAACTTAATAAGGATTCAACTCTTGTACAAATAAAACTCATAACTAGAGCAAGGATTCTTACCTCTTGTTGCTTAGGATCATTTCCTTGTCAAAAACCACTCAAAAGCCCTAAAAAATCCTTGGAAAATTGAGTGAAGGATTGAGAGAAAATAAAGGATGGCAATGGCGGTGGAAGAAGAGAAATGAGGGGGTTTATAAGGCTAAACCCTTAATATCTCATATTAACAAGCATCATTTCCCATTTTGCCCTTACACTTCTTTGGAAATTTCATCTTTGCCCTTTAATTCTTTGCAATCACAACCCCAACTCTAATTTATTCTCCATGAAATTTTCTTACATTTCACTCCCCACTTTTCCTGCTAATTAGGGGTAGAATAGTCACTTTGCTCCTAAGGAAAAATTCTCTAGAAACTTCATCAAGAAGTTCATCCGGCTCTTCGCTGCAGAGAAAAATTACAGAACCTCGTCGCCGCGACGAAGATTCTTCTTCGCCCCAATGAAGTCTGTAACTCCAAGATTTCGCTAAGTCTTCACCAAATTCAGGGCAACCACTTAACAAAAACAACACATCAATTTAATTAGGAGCCAACCAAGCAATATCAACAACATTCAAGTTTAACTAAAGGCAAACAATCGACACTAAGGGCAAAATGAACATACATTAGCTACATACCTCAAGTGAGCGTTACATCATCTCTCCTAACTTCATACACAAAGTCTCAAACTCACCTCGAAGAGTTTGAAGTTGTACTCGCTTCGCTCTCTCATTGCCTTGATACTTCTTTTTCATGGAGTCCTAGATTTGCTTTGATGTATCCTTGTAATGAATTGTTTCCAAGATTGAATGATCAATGGCCTGGAAAAGATAATTCTTTGCCTTCAAGTCTTTCAACTTGTGTGCTTCAAGCTCTGTCTTTTGTGCATTTGTCAAAATAACTCTAGCTCCTGGTTCTTGAATGCCACTTTCAACAATTGACCAATATTCTTTTGACCTTAAAAAATTCTCCATCAGCATACTCCAATAATCATAGTGACCATCAAAGCGTGGAATTGCAAGTTGAACAAAACTTTCATAAGCCATTATTGTATGATGTTGCTACACCAAAAATAAAATAAAATAAATTGACTACACGGACACTCTTTCTCACAAAAAGGACACTTTCTCTCACAAAATTAAAGGCTAGCTCTGATACCACTGTTGCAAACGAAAGAAAGAGAAGAAATTGAATTAGAAACACGCCACAGCTATTAAAAGAGGAAACTGAAATACTGCAATTCATTTATTTGGTAAATGACAAGCCTTATATAGGCTTTACAAAGAGATGGTGTGTGCTAACAGATAACACCTACTAAGCCCACTAACCTACAAATAAAATCAACCCAATAATTGAAAAACTACCACAAACTCTACTAAAACCATCACCCCACTAAAGGCATTAAAGGATGACTTCCTAAAAGCTAGGAATTGACTAAATCAAATATGAAATATTTCTCAACATTTATTATAACGTGAAATTTATTCTTATTTATAACTTGTCCAAATTTGGATAATATTTTTTATGATTATATGGTGATTATTCCTATATAGAATATCATATAGAGACATTTTATTGTATTTGATTTGCAATTTGATAAAAGTTTAAAGTAATGAAAAGAGGGCCAAATTTCATAAACCACTCTTGGTGTTTAGAACGTAATAAGTCAATGCTGAGTTTAGGCATATTTTTCAAAAACTATCTCTACATTTTATAAATTAATTACAAATCACCACCTTATTAAAATCTATGGGTTTGTTTCATTTTTTTCCTAATGAGATGGTTTAGTATTAACACATCCACTTTATTTTGAAAATATTAAATACCCTTATTAAAAGATTTTTCATAATTTTGTAATGAGATGTTGATATTTACAGGAGAACAACTTAGGGCCTGCTTGGTAGGTTATTTGAAAAAAATGTTATTTTGAAAAACTATTTGAATAGGGTAGGATTAAATCAAATAGGATAGGATTCTAAGAATGTATTTGGTACAATATCTGAGTTGGATAAAAATTAGAATAGTTATTTGGTACATTTTTTTAAAACATTTTATGAAAATATTTAGATTACTTTTTAACCCCCTACATTTTGTTAATTTAGCTAAACAGCCCCTACAATAAAAGTTTATAAATTAACAAAAACGTCTCCACCATCCCAAAATTATCGGCAATGGCCACCACAGTCGGACGACGGTCAATAGTTGCCGAAATGGCAACGATTGGTTGGATTGGCCAGTCATGTGTCGATCTGGCCTTTTTCGACTAGATCTATGGCTAGAATATGGCTGTCATTGACGGTCAAGATATGACTTTTGTCAACGGCCAAATCTCTGGCGCCAGTGGCCATATATCTGGCTGGCCAGATCCAGCCAGTCATGCACCAACGACCTTAGATCGGGCCAGAAACAATCAGATTTGTACAAGACCGGCCAGATCCGGTCAATCGTGTGTTGTTCTGGCACCTGTGACAGCGGCCGACGATGGTTGCTGGCAATCGATAGTGGCTTGGGTGGGTGGGGGTGTTTTTGTTAATTTATAAACTTTTATTGTGAAATGTAATTGTTTTTAATTGAATAGAGTTCGAAAAATGTTAGAATAGGATAATAGAAAACAAGTCTCACTCACTTTTCATTTTCAATAGAAAAAAACTTATTTAACAGATTGATTTTCAAAATAACGATCCCAATAAGTAAACGAACACATATTTTGTTTTTTAATTCAAATAAAATAACAGAAAAATGATTGAAAAGAGTGAAACAAACATAGGGTTATATTCTTTAACTGAATTTTTGATAATTATATAGAGTTTTACTACTTTTTTATCAATGTCCTAAAGTCTATTAATGAACAGCTATGGCCATAGTTTTGTCAAACCGCCCAACTCTACTTCCAACATTCCCTACCACAAGATCATAAACACACCCTGAAACCCACCACCACTACCTTACAAAATTTCATAACTACAAGATTATGAGATTGATGGTTGGAAGAGAATCGTTGAGATGTTGATTGATGGTAGATAAGGATTGAAATTTTGATTGTTGATCGGTTTGTGCAAAAAAGTCCAAACGAAAGGACTTAAATCACCTAATATAATTGAACCGAATCGAACCAAATTGAGCAATTTGATTTAAGTGTTAAGTTACTGAAATACAAAACTGAACTAAACTGAATAAAATTTTTAGACATGTTGGTTTTGTTTGAGTTCACTCTTCAATTTGAAAAACTCTGAACGAATCATATTATATAATTATTATATATAATATGATAGCATTTTGAATAAATATATCATGAATAAACCTATTATATTTGCTTATTATGTGATTGCTGAATCTAAAATTTAAAAAAAAAAAAATATTCATGTAAAGTTTAAATCGATTAACTCGAACCGAACCAAAGGGGAAGATTAGTCTTAGGTCCTTCCAACTTTAATAAATGTGTTTTGGATAAAATACAAATGCATAAAGCTCTAATGCTATTCCATGCACATTAAATCAAAAGCGAGCAATATCTACTTGTTTTGTTTAAGCTGTTACAATTAGTATTAGAGTAGACACACAACTCGCTGGTGAATGTGACTGTGACCTAGTGTGTATTGTTGGACGAATGAGAGTTGGAGTAAGAGGAAGTCTTGGTCCCCCTCACTATAGTTGATGCATTCTAAGTAAAAGCGAAGTGTGAAACCCCAAAACAAATCCATGACTAGATAACGTGTAGAAAATGTTTAATGGGTTCAGTCTTTGATTATTACAAGTTTACAAAATTGTTATAGATTTTAAATATTTAAGAAATTCCCACTTGTAAATGAATTTGATAGAAATGATTCGAAATATTAAAAAAAAAAAAAAAAAAAAACAGTTTTCAGGTATAATCCTAAAAATTAATGTAAAATTAGAAAACCATTAAAAGTTGTTTTCATGGTTTTCTTTAATTATTTATCTGAATTTTTTTTTGAATATTATATCTAACACATCTTCAAATATTAAGAATATTAAGATATAAAATTTACATAATATTTTAATTTTTAGAAATTGTTTTTGGATCACAAATCAATCATACCCTAATAAGACAAAATTTAACCATCACTGAGTGGTCTAATGATAAAAGAGCAAATGAGTTCAACATAAATTTCTGAGTTTGAGTTTCCACAGGCATTAATAGGGATGATTATTAAGGAGATTTACTTAGTCATTTACTTTAGGATCTTGAAATATTAGTTAAAGTGTACGCAAACTAGTTTGGATACCCTCGGTCACAAAAAAAAAAAAAAAAAAAAAAAAAAAAATTTACCAAACTTATGATTTCTCTAAGCATAGTAGCATACCATATTACACAACTTGATCATCCATTCCTACTAATAAAAGAACCAATTATATAAACCTGTTCAACGTCTCCATCATCACTCCTCATCTACAAATTGGGTCCCTCATTATTGATGCTCATATTTTATCTCAACTTCTCAACCATCACATTTGGGTTAAAATAACATTAAAAACAAAAAAGTAAAAGTATATAATTGATATATAAAATATAATTAAAGTGAAGAAATGATAGATGATGCCTCTTCTTTTCAACCACTTCCACGTACACCCACAATTGTGGGAACCAAAACAAAACAAATAATGGTTTTTGACTGTTCCATGAAAAGAAAAACAAAATTTATAAGCGAACAATTACTTTGCAGAGGGTTAAAAAAAAAAAAATGCAAAATGAGAACATAAACAAACAGTTCTTATTTTTTCTCAAAATTTACAATTAAGTTGTTATATATTTTTTAAATTTTTTAATAACTATGTTGTTATAGGTTTTCATCCATGTTACTGAATTATTAGTGAGAGAACACAAGTTTCGGAAATATCAATTAAACAATACTTCACGATGTTTGATTGTTATATTTAACTTTATAATTATAAAATAACATAAATTCCCCTAAAATTTCAATAAACAAATTAATTATAAAACAAAAATTAGAATTTAAGTTTACTCTTAAAATATTTTGTTATTGATTCTTTTAAAACCTAAAAACAACAAAAATATACTTCTTTTATAAAATAATTATTCTATAATAATCACTTTTAAAATATATTTTCCAAACATTTCTATGATAACTTTCTAGGCACAATAAGCTAAAATTGGGTCTAAGTATACATCGTGAGGTAACGGTGCATCTTATGTTGTACCATTAAATTAATTCAGTCTTGGTCTACTCCCATCTTGAGGTGCTTTAGTTCGATGTAAAATTAGTGTGACATTACCTCAATCTAATATTAATATTCCCATATTGCCTTTATAAAAAAGTAGTTGCCCACAAGATTGCAACAACTACCACAACACAATATAACAAAATGATTTTTTTTTTTTTTTTTTTAGTAAGCACCCTTGGATTTTAGAAATGCACCTTCGCCTTATTAGTTTCGAAGATTGTTAGGACCAAAAAATGTCCTCAGTCTCAATGGGCTCAAAGATGAAAACACCTTCAACAGAGCTCAAAGCCATGACCCAATTCTGATTGGGCCTACCATGGGATCCACGTATTGGGTTTGCTTATTACACCTACCAGGTTGCCCAATCAATGCGGCCTCAATTTGCTTAGGCCTCATCGTTAGTTCATCTAGCCCAAGCCTATTGATCCAAGATCACCTACTGAACCTAGGGTTTACTTGGACCCTAAGGTTGCTTACTTCCTATTTCGGTACTATCCAGATTCTTTCAAATAGATCCATCACTATCCTAATTCTTCTAAGATCCGAATCTTAGATTGAATAAGACTCCCTCTCCTACTAAGGCAAGAGAATCAAAGTCTTTCCTATTCACTAAACCTCAACCGCCAAGGACTCATAGTTCTACTAGGACTCGAATATCCTACAGCCATTATATAAATAGAGTACAATTCATTTAGCATTACACATTCAAACCCCCCAGTTCTCAACCTAAGAGTTTTACATCACTGCCGTAGTTCTAGTCTCCAACTAAACTTCCGGTAACCCTCTTTTTCCCTTACCTTTACAAAATTAGTCTCATTCAGCCTTGTTGACTTGAGCGTCAGAGTGCTTACAACAAACTTTCCTTGGAAAACCGGTTTGCCAAGGGAAGGTGCCCAAGCCCTTTATAACCCACATGCCCACCCTTTTCCCTCTCAATGTGGGATCCTAACATATCACTGCACTTTCGCAACTGATGTCCACGTCGGCCTCTTTATCCCCGTCGGCCTCTTTAACCCTTGGGTGACTATGCGGATTCCCTTTCCCTCAGGCCTCCATGCCCTTTCTTGGAGTAACAGCCTGGACCCAAGGTCAACCTACCACATAGGCGGCGTCCACGTGGGCACAGGATCATGCTTTGATATCAATTGATAGGAACCCATTCTAACAACTCAACAATTGGACAAGGCCATGGGTATTTCATGGACTTGGGTAGAACTCTCCTTGGAAAACCGGCTTGCCAAAGGAGGGTGCCTAAGCCCTTTATAACCCACATGCCCACCCTTTTCCCTCTCAATGTGGGATCCTAACTGGTGTTTTCCGTTTGCTTCACGCTTGTTTCTATGTGTGTGGAGGTGCAACAGATCGCTGGTGGCCTCAACCTAACAGAATCATACCCCCATTCCATAACCGTAGCTTTTACTATCTACAGTTTGGCGCCCACTAGGGGCCTCTGGCAATCATTCATCTGCCAAACCCTACTTCACAAGGAAACTCATCATGGCTGAAAACTCAGACAACACCAACCATGGTCTTGAAGATAGGCTCGAAGCCCTCACTACTCTTATGCAACAACACTCAGACAAAGTAGTAGCTCTAGAAGCCGAGAATACAGCCATTCGGACTAAAATACACTTCCATCTGAGTCGAAAATCAGATTCCCAAAGAGAAGGTAAATAAATTTTAAAATCTTAAGCTTCAACCTTACTAGGTACAGCCTAATCGCTTCCTCACACCAGTTTCATCCATGCAGCCTCTCTAGACTCCAAACCACAGATTGACCACTTTAGATACTCAGTCATGCTAGCTCCATTCGTCACTTGTAGACAGCTTGGCCTAGAATCCAACTGAACTCGGACAGCAAACAGGGCTACTCTCGACCGACCCACTCCAGGCACAAGATCAAGGCACCCAAGTAACCCCAAGCCTACCGCAACAAGAACCACCCATTCTCAGCCTTCCGCCTCATCTCCAATTAACCATTCCTAACCAACCCCCACTAGGCTCGACATATCCCTACGGGTCGAGTGGACTCCCACGCCTTCAATCCACCCCACTTAGGTCCATCCATCCTCACAAGTTGAACGACTCCCAAATAACCCTACTTACTATCCATGCTGGCCGAAACACCTGATTTGTCACACTCGGAACCACTCAACTGGGAGGAATGAATAGAGATCCAAGTTACCAAGTGGCATACAATGGAACGATTCACCAATCTACTTCACACGACTCGACTCATCCCAACATATCGAGTACGAGTCATATGCCCAGCCAAGCCAACCCAACCCGATAGCCTCCGCTTAACCCCTAGAGCAGATATTGGCCAAAAGATTGGCCCACATGGAAGTAATGATAAGGCACATACTTGGAGTTCTGATCCCAACCAAAAAGAGCCAACCCCACAACTATGCTGATTCACCCTTTGTGGATGCTATAGCTCTAGCCGAGACGCCACACAAGTTCACCATCCCTAACATGAAACCTTACAATGGCACAATCGACCTGGATGACCACATAGCCTCATACAAGCAACAGATGTTCGTCATCTCAATATATCGAGCATTGAGGGAAGCCTACATGTGTAAAAGCTTCAGCTCCAACCTCTCTAGACTAACCCTCCAATGGTACACCAATCTCCTAAACAACTCAATCAGCTCATTTGCCCAACTCACTGACACTTTCCTTGAGTAATTCGCCAACAACAAGAAACTTGAAAAGCTGTCAGCTAACCTATACAGAGTCTACCAAAAGAGGGGGGGGGGGGGGGGGGGGGGGGGGGGGGAGCCACTGAGAGAGTACGTCAATGGGTTCAACAAAAAAAAAAAAATCTCCATCCCATCCTACAACCCCAAGACAGTAGTAGATGCCTTTAGAAATGGTCTCCTTCCAGATGGAGAACTGTACAAAAACCTCACAAAACTTGGCCGCACCACAATGGAAGACGTTCTAGCTAGAGTCATAATCCAAATCAGATGGGAGGAGGACAAGGCGAACCGAATGAGGCACACCAAATATGATGATCGTCACCAAAGGCGGAGTAAAAAAAGGCTAGAATCCAGGCCGTATGAGCCCCATTATCCACCTTCACCCCACAATTCAAGCAGAAACTGAAAGAAAACCATGAAGAGGTGGCAGAAAATGTTGATTGATAGCATGTAAAGAGTTGGATTAATGGGATTCAAAAATTTTCAAATAAAGCTTGAAAAGTGAAAACATTATACCTTCTCCTTTGCTTAAGTTTAATGAAGCCAAGATTCAAAAGGATGAATCCTCCACACTTTAACACCACCTTGAGAGAGTGAGAGAATGCCCGAACCCTAAGAGAGAGAGAGAGAGAGAGAGAGAAAGAGAGAGAGAGATTGTTTTTCTTTTGAAAATGAAAACTTAACCTAAAATGCAACCATTTACATTTATATATACATGGGCCATTTTATAATTAGTTGTTTTTCACTTGCATCCCCAAATAAAATCTTATTCTAAAAGGAGCCCAAGCATTTATTAATTTGGCTTTTGAATAATCAATATTATTCAAGGGATGTAAACAAAACTAGTTTACATTAACAACCCATAAGTTTACCCCTTTGCCCTTTAACCATTAAAATGTTATTTTAGTTCATCTCATTTATCTTAACGCTTTAAGATATAATAATTAAATACAATTAATTATTGCTTGACCATTTTAACCCTTAAAATGTCAAAAATAATTTTCTATGTAACTATTACCATATAAATCTTGTCATTACCCTTGGAAGGCGCTAGCCCTCTTTGGATAATTATTTCTCTCTCTTATCCTTCTCTAACTTCTCAAGGCTATTGGTGTGACCATGTAGGTCCATCATGGATTAGCCGTGAGCCGGTTATGGATGAATCTGGAAACCTGTCCGGAGGCCCAACGACTATGGTAAACATCTAGCAATGTGCTATAGTCCCTAAACCACGATGAAGAAATACTTCATCGAATCCATTTCAGTTCATATGTACCATGCAGGTAAAGTCCCTCCATTGATATATCCTAATCGAGTATGGATTCATGGAATGTCAAAATCCTAAACTTGATCTTCTACAGAATCGTCGATCAATATGTCCGAAACTTATCATCATAAACTTGCTTTCGTATGACTAATAATAGACTCTTGCTAGAGATTTTGATTTCTAACATTTATCAACGTTCGTCTAGGAACTCGAATCCGGATGGAGTCAGCAGTACTCTTGATCCTATATTTTTTAGTCAATGGATCCTTTCTTGACTATCGTTTGTTTCCTCATATGAACAACGTATGACCAAATAGGCTTTATCATACGAAACACGACTAGTCTCGTACTTATACACCGTATGAACCATATGCATCTGTATCAGATCCGACCACAATGTCTTAGGACAATGGACTACATCGTGCACTAATATAATTAAACGATAAATCATTTACTACATGCTTTTCCAAGTGATTTGTCGTTATTCGGTCACGTTTGAAAAACAGTTCACCAACCGCTAATCCATACTAATGCCCCAGTGACATGTCTATCATCGTCATCCGTACTTATATCAACTCATGATATCTTTCGGAAGCATCCAGTATGCCTATTATGCAACGTAGTTGCCCAAATTATATTGCTTCCGTAGGGAACCTTTTGATAATTCATTTGCCGATCAAATGAATTATCTGGATAATTCATATACATACTTTATTTTAAATGGATGGTTGAATAAAGGAAGCAATTTATATATATGAATTAAGAACTCTTTCTTTTATTATTTATGATATATTGATACAAGACAAAATGCTTTGAAACCAACAACATGAATGGTTTCTAAGGCATACACTAATATACACTTACAGAAACAAGAAACCATATGATCGCCAACTGACTAGAGCCACAAACAAGTCATCCGGATCAAATCAATTCAAGATTCTAGAGTACGACCTCAATGTTGAAACAACTCAAGTCGTGGTGATCATGAAAGGGATGGGACCCACCGTGAAGTGGCCAACCAAGCTCAAATTTGATGTGAAGAAGGACACATCCAAGTGGTGTGAATTTCATGGTGACCACGGTCATAACACTGCAGATTGCATCGCCCTGAGATTAGAGTTGGCAACTTTATTGAAGATGGGACATCTCCGAGATCTATTGACAGATAAAGGGAAGAATACAGTTAGCCAAAGAAGTTTAAAAGAACAATTTCCCCTCCTTGGGAACTGACACCAACAGGGGTTCTGCTCCATCATCTCCAAAGGGTTGAAAATCAGTGGGGTGAGCTACTCTTCAGCCAAGTGGCATGCCCGAGTTAATCAACACCTAGAAGTTCGGTCCATTCATCCACCTTCTCGGGTACATACCAACCATATCATCCAGTTTAAAGATGATGAGCCGTCTACTTTAGTCACCTTTCATCACGATGCTCTGGTCATCTCCCTCCTAATTGCCAACATCCTAGTCAAGAGAGTTTTTATAGATGGGGGATCCTTAGCAAACGTCCTCTTCCTTGAAACAGTGAAAGCCATTGGACTGGATGAGTCAAACATCAACAAACGCCCAACCATTCTAGTTGGGTTAAGTTTTGAACAGAAGTACACCATCGGAGAAATTGCCTTGCCTATCTAGGCTAGTGGAATCAACAAACAAACAATCTTTCTAGTACTCGATTACCCCTCCCCCTACAACGTCATCATAGGTTGACCCTAGATCCATTACATGCGAGTTATCCCGTCTACCTTCCATCAAACCATTAGGTTTCCAACCAAGTAGAGAATAAAAGAGATTAAGGGCGATCCCAAGGCCTCGAGAGATTGCTACAAGAACGCCTTCAAAGGCAAAAGACACACTTCATAGCAATTACAAAGCCATCCAACCTTTCCGACCAAACTAGATCAACCATCTATGGAAGAGTTGGATGAAGTGCAGATACACTTGGACCACCCCGACTGAAGACCTAGATAGGCTTTCATCTTAGGCCCAAAATAAGAGAGTGACTTATAGACTTCCTCAAGTAGAATCAAGACTACTTCCTCTGGTCCCATGCAGACATGATGGGCATCAGGCCCGAGGCCATTGTCCACTACTTTCATGTAGATCCTGATCACTCTCTAGTAAAGTAGAAGCGAAGAAAGTTTGCTCCAGAACGCAATTGGGTCATTAATGAGGAAGTTGACAAGCTGTTGAGTAACGAATTAATCAGAGAATTCACTATCTTGATTAGCTTGCCAACGTGGTGGTTGTGAAGAAAAAGAACGGAAAGTGGAGGGTCTGCATAGACTTCACATATTTGAAAAAGGCATGTCTAAAGGATTCCTTCCCACTCCCCCACATCGACATGATGGTCGACTCGACAGCAGGCCATGAACTCTTAAGTTTTATGGATGCCTTCTTAAGCTACAACCAGATTTTGATGCACCCGAACGACTAAGAAAAAACAGCTTTTATCATAGAGAATGGAACTTATTGCTACAAAGTAATGCCTTTCGGCCTCAAGAATGCCGGCGCCACTTGCCAGCGGCTGGTCAACAAAATGTTTGCTGAACACTTTGGAGACATAATGGAAGTGTACATCGATGACATACTCGTCAAGTCTCTCATGGTCGAGCAACAGCTCGACCACCTCAACCAGACATTCGTTGTCCTCAGAAAATATAACATGAAGCTTAACCCGACCAAGTGTTCATTTGAGGTCTCATCCGGTAAATTCCTAAGATACATGGTGACTCATCATGGAATAAAAGCCAACCTTAACCAGATCTAGGCGATCCTGAATATACCATCACCGACTTGTATCAAAGATATCTAATGCCTTGTGGGGCGAGTGGCTGCCTTAAGCCATTTCATCTCCTAATCTGTTGATAGTGCCACCTCTACTTCATGGCACTCAGGATATCCAAGAAGTTTGAGTGGACCCCCGCCTACGAAGAAGTCCTACAACAGCAAAAGAGGTACTTGACATCTCCCCCACTCTTTTCCTAGCTTGTGGCTGGCGAAAAGCTCTACACCTACCTAATAGTCTCAGAAACAGCCATCTCAGTAGTATTGGTCCGAGAAGACAATGCGAAGCAGCTACTAGTGTTCTACATAACCAAATCACTTCTTGATGTAGAGACTCGGTATAGTTAGCTAGAGAAATTGGCACTTGCTCTCATCCATGCATCCAGGAAGCTCAGGCCTTACTTTTAAAATCATTCCATAGTCGTCCTCACCTTCTTCTCGCTCAAAAAGATACTTCACAAGCCAGAATTATTAGGTCGATTCACCCAATGGACAATAGAACTCAATGAGTTTGATATATCCTTCCAACCATGCACTGCCATCAAGTCCCAAGTGTTAGTGAATTTCATTGTAGACTTCACTTATAAAACTTCCATTCATGCGGAGAAAGAGCTGTTGTGCATGACTAGTAGGACATCTTCAAAGTGGACTCTCTTGGTGGATGGCTCAAGCAATGTGAATGGAAGTGGGCTCGACATCGTACTCATCACATCACAAGAGGACATCATCTAGCAGACCATTCAGTGTGAGTTCAAGTGCACAAACAATGAAGCTAAATATGAAGCCTTGATTGTCGGACTCTCTTTTGCAAAAGGGATTGGAGTAAAAAAGTTAGAGGTAAAGTTTGATTCCCAACTCGTAGTCAACCAGCTGCAAGGGACCTACCAAGCTCGAGTATAAAAAATGACAACTTACTTGAATCTGATCAAAGAACTCCAGTCTGCCTTTGAAGAATTCTCAATCATCCAAGTCCTAAGAACGGAGAACACCCATGCTGACACACTTGCCAACCTCAGCTCGGCCTTTTAAGGCTCCTCTGAATCATCCATCCCACTATTGTTCTTTTAATGGCTGGCTAATTGGAAAGAACCCTTAACAAATGAGTTGCCCAACCCAAAAGAGCCTTCAAAAGTAATTGATATTAAACTAGCTGATTCATGGATGACCCCCATATTCAGGTACTTGGAACAAGATGAGCTCCTAGTCGACAAGAATGAAGCACACCGCCTAAGAGTTGAAGCTGCAAGATTCAACATCTACGAGGGCCAACTCTTTAAGAAGTCATTCTCCGGCTCCTACCTCAAATGTATAACCCTAAAGGAAGCCAAGTGTGTTATCTCCGAACTCTATGAAGGCGAATGTAGGAACCTGATAATCCTAAGATTATACTATTTTATTTATGCTTTTTGGCTGGATTTTGGATACTTCTTCTTAAGTTTTTGTCTGAATTGCTACTTAATTTCATGTATTTTACGTTTCAGGCCAAAACGTGCAGTTAGAGCAAAACTGAGCAGAATTGAGTTTTTGGACCCAGAATCAAGCGAATTTCAAGATTCAGGAAGGTTCTGATACGGATTCGAAGCACTATGAAGCTTGTTCCTATTAGAGATCACAAAGATTGAAGATTCAAGCCAAGAAGCAAGCGGACGACAGTTTTGTAAATTTAGAATAGTTCAGAAAAGTTTGTTGCGGCGAGAAACTCTCGGGTCAGATAGTGAATTAAAATCCAACTTGATGTCGCGGTGAAATTTATTCTTTGTCGCGGCGAAGTCTGCAATTTTCAGTTTATTAAAACTGTGTGTTTTAATTGTATCGGATGAGTCTTAAGGTATTAGGGTCGACTATATAAGTGGGACTTAGTTATTTTTTAAGGGTTCGACACTTTTGGGGAGGAGAAGAGAAGATTGGAGATTGAAAGCGTTTGGGGTTCATCAAATAGGGAAGATTCACTCTCTTTTCGTTATTCCATCATGTTGAACTTTGTGTTTACAGCTTTTATTTTGATTTGCTTTAATTTTAGTATGAACTAACTCACTTTTCGGTTATGGTTTTGATGTAATTGGGATTTTAATGTCTAATCAATAAATTGATGTTGCTTTTACATTCTATTGCATGGATTGTGTATTTACTCTTGTTCTTATTGAAATTACTTGTTGAGCATGATGAGACTGAGAAGTGAATCATGTATTAGCCTCTTAGGGTAAATGCCATTGATTGATTGAACGCTAGAGATAGGTTTGATAATCCAAGAAATCAATTTAGGATTCCATTTAGCTTAACGGACTTGGAACTATTAACCCTCATTTTGTTGGGTACGGAAGCTTAATAGGGATAAGTAGGAAAACATAGCCTGAGAAGGTATGTTTTACATGTTAGGGTGTCTGATTTATAATCCTTGCATGTGAATGTATAAGTAACAGAAATCGTAGATTAATTCATAAAATCCTAGTGAAGTCAAAACCCTAACCGCTTTGTCTTAATTGATATTGTTCTTGAATTGATATTACTTTCATTAGTTAGATTTTAAATTACATTGTGAGTTTTGTTTTAATTTTAGTTTAATTGTCTCCCGCAAATCCAACCATTTTTCGTTGCTCCAACTTGATACAAATTAGGAAAATTAGTACTTGACATGCAATCCTCGTGGGAATGATACTCTACTCATCATTCTATTACTTTTTGCTACTAGTGCACTTGCTACACATATGCATGTTTGTCAAAACAACGCATCAGAACCATGCAGGGGGACGCAACCTTGCCCACTAGGTGATTCGCCGTTTGTTATTATTGGTCCATTATGCACTCTAATTCAATGTCTTATGTGAAGAAATGTGATAGCTATCAAAGGTTCGCCGGTGTCTCACACTTCCCATTGAACAACTCAACTCTATCCTTACACCTTGGCCATTCATGAAGTGGGAGATGGACATAGTTGGAAAACTTCCAACCGTACTTAGGCAACGAGTCTATGTTGACAGTCACCGACTATTTTACCAAGTGGATAGAAGCTGAGGCACTCGCCTAAGTTAGAGATAGAGAGGTAAAAGCCTTCATCTGGAAGCATATTATTTGTCGATTTGGAATAGTGAAAGAAATAGTCACAGACAACAGGTCTCAATTCATCAACTCAGGCTTTAGAGATTTATATGACATGTGGGGAATCAAACTCAGCTTTTCTATCCTCGACAACCCCTAGTCGAACTGCCAGGCTGAATCATCCAACAAAACAATCATGCAAATAGTGAAGAAGTGCCCCCAGAAAGCAAAAGGCGCATGGGCAGATGAACTACCAGGGGTCTTTTGGTCTTATAGGACAACAACCCTCTCATCCACTAGCGAAACTTCTTTCTCCCAACCAACGTATCGATCCCCTCCACAAGACTGCAATGGTTAGATGAAGAAACCAACGACCAGAATCTTTGCCACAACTTAGACATAATCAATGAGCTCCACAACCAAGCCAACATCCGTAATGCCATCTACCAATAGTGGGTTGCTCGACACTACAACTGTAACGTTAGAGTGAGAACTTCCAGAGAAGGCAACTAGGTCATTCGTAAAGTCTTCCAAAACACCAAGAAGATCAACTCTGGCAAACTTGGCCCTACTTGTGAGGGACCCTACAAGATCACCAGGGAAGTAGGAAAGAGTGCCTATAAACTTCAATCCCTTGAAGGCAAGGAGATCAGCAATAGTTGGAATGTAATCCACCTCAAACGCTACTACTTCTAGTAAGATAGCATCATTCTTTATTTTTGTTTTTGTGTTCAAAAAGGATGAGTGGGTCTGTCCACCTCGTTCACTTTTAGTCGACCTTATGGCCTGGATTCAATAAAGGAATTATTCAACAATACAATTGCATTCACCTTCTGTTCACATCGACTCGGGCACGCTGCCATCCAATTCACCTCCAGTCGGCCTCACGACCTAGTTAAATTAAAGATTCAACTACAAGTTTCATAATCAGTCGATCTCATGGCCTGGATTCAATGAAAAATTCTAACAACTTTCACCTTGATTTTCACCTTGATTCGGCCTTATGGCTAAAACAATAAAATATAATCAACAAACTTTCACCTCCAGTTAGCCCATATCGATTCGATACATATGTATATACTTTCAAATGATTCAAACTAACTTGGTCACTAGACCACAACAGCTTGGCTTACACCTTTAGTTAGGTTAAACCAGCTTAGTAATTCATGCTGGCTTACACCTTCAGTTGGCTCAAACTGGCTCAGTAATTCATACTGGCTTACACCTTCAGTCGGCTCAAACCAGCTTAGTAATTCATACAAGCTTACACCTTCCGTCAGCTCACACTGACACAATCCTATAAACTCACCTTCAAATGGCACCACCGACTTAGCTACTTAGCCTTGACTGCATCACAAACATAATTTGTCAGCTTAGACCGATTGAAGCAATGTGCACACTCATCTAGACTACACTTACTCAGCTATGATGGTTACATCTACAAGGCGTTATCTAGGAAAGAGGGTCCAACCCCCCACACATCTACTATCAATCAATTCATTCATCAAGGAAGAAAACAACAAAATGCAAACAAATGCTGAATCATAAAAAGCCTCAAACGGCTAAGTGTCAAGTACAAAAGGCACATACACCATGAACAAACAAAGGTAACTCAGGCCCAAAATACAAGAGAAGTAAATACAAGACTAAGGGGTAACATGCCCCACATCATCGGTACAAGTCGTCTCATCCATCATCGACTCAATCACTCCATGACCTCCCCCAACAGTCGTCCTCCCAACCTGGTCACCAGCATCATTTGTAGTCGAGTGCCCTAGCTGACTAGCAAAGTCAAGTATCTGATCCTCTACCTGCTCCTCTATGTGATCTCTTCGCCCAGCGGCCTCCTCCTCCTCGTCTATCTCTCGCCAAAGCTGGATGTCCTCATTCAAGTTCCATTGGGCAGTGATCTCAACTTTGTCAACATCAGCTCTCATCTGGCCTTAATGATGGCATTGTTAGCGATGGTAAGGCACTGCCCCCTTAGTGACTCGATCTCCGCATCCTTTTCAGCTAGGTCCTTCTTCAGTTGCTCCGATTCAACCTTGACCTTCTTCAACCGCTGTTGGTTCTCCCTCTCGACCTTTTAGGCTGTCGCCTTTCTGAGTCGCAAGTTGGTGTTGGACTTAGAAATTTATTGTATTTTCTTCTCCTGCATCATGACAGACTTCCTAAAATGCAAACTACTTATGAAAGCCTACATAAAATCACTCAGTCTATGTTTAGTCGCACAACGAATACAGTGAAATAAAAGCTCGGTTCATACTTGGAAAGCACAGGAAACACCCTAATCAATAGCTGCAACTGGACCCATCTTGTTCGTAAATGTTAGTGTATGCCTTAGAAACCATTCGTGTTGTCAGTTTCAGAACATTTTGTCTTGTATCAATATATCATAAATAATAGAAGAAAAAGTTCTTCAATTCATATATATAAATTGCTTCCTTTATTCATTAATGCATTTAAAATAAATTATGTATATGAATTGTCTAGATGATTCATTTAAGTGGTAAATGAATTTATCAAAAGGTTTCCTATGGAAGCAATATAATTTGAGCAACTATATTACAAGTAGGCATACTAGATGCTTCCGAAAGATATCATGAGTTGATATAAGTATGGATGACGATGATAGTCATGTCACTGGGGCATTAGTATGGATTAGCGGTTGGTGAACTATTTTTCGAAAGTGACCGAATAACGACAAGTCGCTTGGAAAAGCATGTAGTCAATGATTTATTGTTTGGTTATATTAGTGCAAGATGTAGTCCTTTGACTTGAGACATTATGGTCAAATCCAATATGGATGCGTATGGTTCATACGGTGTATAAGTACGAGACTAGTCATGTTTCGCATGATAAACCCTATTTGGTCATGCGTTGCTCATATGTGGAGACGAATGATGGTCAAGACGGGATCCATTGACTCAAAAATATAGGATCAGAGTACCGCTGACTCTATCCAAATCCAGGTTCCTGGATGAACGTTGATAAATGTCGGAAATCAAAATCTCTAGCCAAAGTCTATTATTAGTCATACGAAAGTAAGTTCGTGATGACAAGTTCTAGACATATGATTGACAATTCGGTAGAAGATTGAGTTTAGGATTTTGACGTTCTATGAATCCGTACTCGATCAGGATATATCAATGGAAGGACTTTACCTATATGGTACATATGGTCTGAAAAGAGTTTGATGAAGTATTTCTTCATCATAGTTTAGGGACTATGGCACATTGCTAGATGTTTACCATAATCGTTGAGCCTCCACACAAGTTTTTGGATTCATCCGAAACCGACTCACGGCTAATCCACGATGGACCTACATGGTCACACCAATAGCCTTGAGAAGTTAGAGAAGGATAAAAGAGAGAAATGGTTATTTAAAGAGGGCTAGCACCTTCTGAGGGTAATGACATAATTTATATGGTAATTGTTATATAGAAAATTATATGACATTTCAAAGGTTAAAATGATCAAGTAATAATTAATTGTAAGCGTAAAGATAAATGAGATGAACTAAAATAACCTTTTAATAGTTAAAGGGCAAAAGGGTAAACTTATGGGTTATTAATGTAAACTATGTAGTTTACATGGGCCATTGAATAATATTGATTATTCAAAGGCCAAATTAATAAATGCTTGGGCTCTTTTTAGAATAAGATTTTATTAGGGCATACAAGTGAAAAGAATGAATTACAAAATGACCCATGTATAAATAAATGCAAATGGTTGCATTTTAGGTCAAGTTGTTCATTGTTCACTCAAAAGAAAAACATAAGCTCTCTCTTAGGTTTAGCCACCCTTTCTTTCTCTCAAGGTGGTGTTAAAGTGTGGAGGGTTCATAGTTTTGAATCTTGGCTTCATCAAACCTAAGCTTTAAGGAGAAGGTATAATCTTAATTTATGCTTTATTTAAAGTTTTGAATCCTATAATCCATATCTTAGCTTGTATGTCTTGTTTACATGCTTTCCATCTTTCCGCCACCTCTTCATGGTTTTTCACATCTAACTCAGTCGGCTCTTGTCCACTGGGAACAGGAACGAATCAGCCAACTTGCTCATGGAAGTCGCATCTAAGGAAGTTGATGCAGTGGCTGGGATATTGAAAGTTAGCATCTCACTCTCCTCATCCAAGACTACTGTCTTGGACGACCTGACCCCAATCACAGTAGGCTGACTGGGTGGAGTCACAACCACATCCTCTCCTCTTTAGTCGAAGAGTGTTTTTTTCTCTTTTCACGACCCCATGCGATGGATTCTCTTGTACTCAGGATGGTTAACTTCTTTATAAGTCCTTATGCAATCATAAATTCCTTAACAATTAGTGAGTTCAAGCTCGACTTACCAAACAAAACATGATTGTAGTACCGAATGAGCAGCACGCTCCATGTTTGTTTCAACCAGAGGAAGGGGATACCTCGTTGACCACCCTGACTCTAGCCCACAAATGACTAGCCCTAAAATTGGCCTCCTCTAACACCACTCGCCAATCTCTTTGCTCCTTGGGAATAACAAGAACCTCTCTAGTCGGCACATCCAAGTCGTCCCTACTCTGTCCTGCCTAATTGAAGTTAAGATCTGCAGAGGAAAAACAAAATAAGACTTTAGTAATCAAAGCATAAAGTCAAGAACAAGTTTCTCACCAGTCACTCTCCAAGTATCTGGGATCTCGCCCTGGCCCCTCTCTCCAAAGACTACTTCGCCCCTCAAGTAGAAAAAACACTCCTTCTAGTTTCTGTCACTCGATCAAAGATCGGTCACAACATGGGTCCGGTCGTGTCTGAGAGTGATCGCGTATCTACCCTTGTCCTTGTCACTCTCCTTTAGGAAATAGGAGTACAACAACTCATGCAACATTTGAAGCCATCAATAGCCTCCATCCTTTTGGCATGATTTGAGTCGGCACGATCAAAAAGTGGTTAAACACCTCCTAGACGAGACGAGGTATCGAAAGTCTCAGCCCATAACAGAACTACTTCTCAAAAACACTCACCCAACCTTTTGCCTCCCAGTCGACCCTCTCGTACGACTTAGGCACCCTACTCTTAACAGAGTCAAGAATGTGATACATCATCCTGATCTGCCATACATTATTCTTTTTCAGCAAGGGTGGATAGTCCACATTCAATATCTCGCTACAGGGTCGACTCGGCTCGTCTTTGGAACCACCATTAGTAGAGGGCAAATCTTCTGAACCATCAGATTCATCGGAGTCTTCTCCACTCGTCCCTTGCCCATCTAAACTATCTTCACTAGAAGTGGCACTACTCGGCCTGGGAGCAGCCACACTCACTCCCCTCGGTATGCCAATAGGAATTTCTCCACCCTCTGGCATTATTACCATCATTGGGACTCTCTCATACTCATTTTCATCCTCCATACTTGCCCTACTTAGCTAGCCCAACTCTGACTATGATATCAAATATTCAACAACTCCTTATTCCGCTTGACCCCAGTGACCGAGTGATTGCCCACGATAAAGACCAAAAACCTTAGTCAAACAGTCCAACCACTCTGCCCGATCAGGACGATCGACTAACAAGACTTATAAGTTCTATTTCAACTTCAGAACTAGCCAATCGCCTCAATCGACCGAGTGCCCGAAATTTGAACCTGTGGGTTAATTCCTCTCAAACACATTCGACCTGGTCAGGACGACCAAGTGGCCACACCTAAAACTCCTAACTCACGATCTGTTCCACCTTACTCGCTCTGGATGACTGAATGCCTTAGCCCCCAATTGTCCTAATATGTACCCTTATTCTATCACTGCACTCAACTCAGTTAGATAGACCGAGATGAGTCGAATGAGAGTACTCCATAAACTGACTTCATCTTCTATCCTCCCTAAAACCAGAGAACCTAGAATTTTCAAACGTATACCAAAATACTTTGCAAATCCAAAATCTCAAATCAAACACTAAAACAAACCACACCAAATTGATCCTAGCACACAAAATCTCCTAAACACCAAACTAAAAAACCAAATCACCACCGATTCTACCGAGTTCAAACTAGACAACGTTACGCCTCTTTTCTTCAAACTCTCCTAAAAAATCTACCAAACCTCGGCTAAACCTCTTCAAAAACACCAGAAAACACAAAGCAAGGCTAAAAAGAAACAAAAAACTGTAGATTACAGCAATGTTTACCGTGAAAATGGCCGAAATCTTCAAAGTCTTTTCGCTGTTGCAGAAAAAAGTAGAAATCAAGGAGAAAACGCGAAGAAAGAGAAAAGAAAATGAAATGGAATAGGGAATGAATAGTCACCTCAATAGCTTTGTTGACAAAGCAGACAAAGCTATTGATGCAATCATGAAGATGCTAACCATTCGCTCTGCTCACCCGACCAAATGGAGTGATCATCAGACATACGAACTATTTAACCTCAGCACTCCGACCTCATGACCAGTGTCGCCAAGTCAAAACACATCCCTTCTACCCTCTCGGTCAACCCGCCCAAGTGAAGTGGCCATGAAGAAATAAGTAGCTTCTCCCCACTAGCTTGGAAGTGTGCATACACCAACTCACTTGAATTCGATCGATCAACCAAAGGCACCTCTACCAGAATAATCCTAATGCATCCCCACTCGGTTCGATCCACCGAGTAGGGCACACCTTCAGGATATCACATCCTCTCACTCGGTTTGATGCACCAAGTGAGGACACCTTCATGAGATTTTCACTACATCCTCTCACTCGATTCGATGCACCGAGTGAGGACACCTTCACAGGTATTCGCCACATCCCCTCACTCGATTCGATGCATCGAGTGAGGTCTCCATGGTCGATCACACCTTTTCACTTGGTTAGATGCGTCGAGTGAGGACATATTTGCGTTTCTTATATTCACTCATCCACTCGGTTTGGTACACCGAGTGTGTCACCTACGTGAGACGAGTTTTACTTCTCAGTTCCACAGACCGGGTGGCAGCACCTTCACATACTCAACCAGTCGGTGACGAAGGATGACTGAACACACCTTCTTGCAACATTGGGCAAACTGTTAAGGCCAAAAAAATGTCCTCGGCCTCAATGGGCCCAAAGATAAAGACACCTTTAACAGAGCTTAGAGCCATGGCCCAATTTCGATTGGGCCCACCGTGGGATCCACGTATTGGGTTCGCTTATTACACCTGCTAGGTTGCTTAATCAATATGGCCCCAATTTGCTTAGGCCTCACCATCAGTTCATCTGGCCCATGCCATTGATCCAAGATCACCTACTAGACCTAGGGTTTACTTAGACCCCAAGGTTGCCTACTTCCTATTTCGGTACTATCTTGATTCTTTCAAAGAGATCCATCATTATCCTAATTCGTCTAAGATCTGAATCTTATATCGAATAAGACTCCCTCTCCTATTAAGGCAAGGGAATCAAAGGTTTTCCTATTCACTAAACTCAATGCCAAGGACTCATAATCCTACTAAGACCAAAGATCCTACAACTGTTATATAAACAGAAGCCAGCCCTCTCACAATTCTTTCAGCATTACACCTTCAAACCCCCCAGTTCTCACCCTTAAGAGCTTTACATCATTGTTGTAGTTCTAGTCTTTGACTATACTTTCGGTAACCCTCTCTTTCCCTTACCCTTACTAAATTAGCCTCATTCAGCCTTGCTGACTTGAGCGTTGGAGTGCCTACGGCAAACACCACCTTGGTGTTTTCCGTTTGCTTCACACTTGTTTCTTTGTGTGTGCAGGTGTAACAGATCACTTGTGGCCTCAACCTCACGGGATCATACCCCCTATTCCGTAACCATATATTTTACAGTCTACAAAGATACGATCCTAGTTTCCGTGTGTTTGACCTTTTTTGTAGTGAGCACCCGTTGGTTTAAAAAATATCACCAATTCAACCTTCAAATTTATCAACAGTTTCATCAATGTAACCTGTAAAAAATATATTAACCTCTCAACATTGTTGACACAATTTGGTAAAAACGTCATCCTTCAAACTTAAATAGAATAACCCCATCGAAATTGTGAATTAGGATCCCATTTCTGAAACCAACAAGGTGCTCACTCAAAATACGCTAAACACACGGGTTTAGAGTCACATTTTTGAAGCTAGGAGTGTTCAATAAGAAAGCTAAACACATAAGTTTACGGTAAACAACTTTTTCCCACTCAAATAATGGCTTAATGACACTTTCCCACCACAAAATTTTAAAATACTAATTTAGTACCCAAATTTATATTCTGTTTTCGAATTCGGCATCTTTATTCTTTACGACCCCACACTACTACTATTCTCTTCCCTAATCATAGCTCACCAAAACCCCTCAAACCCTACTCCCACCAACCTTGCCAATTGCCGGCAATTGAGTGATTAGGGTTTATACAACTGTCCCTCCCAAGTCAAATTTCGATCAATCCCAATCACTAAAATCCAACATTCCACCACCAAAAGACTCATCAGTGTTCTTTCTTCAAAAGCCTTAATAATTTGGACAGAGTTTACTCTTTATTCGTTGCCAAAATTTAAATTTAGGTAGTAAAGTGACATTTTAAAGTCTATGGATGGGAAAATTTATTTAGCCATCATTTGGGTAGAAAAAAGTTGTTAACTCTAAGTTTGCCATTTAAAAAAAAAAAAAAAAAAAAAAAACTATAGCAAAACCCTTAAAATAATTTTACAAGATTTACCCAATTTTTTCTTTTTTTTTCAATTTCGCCGTCCAAGCTTTCCACCTCCAACCTGTATGCCCGATACAATGATCATAATAAAATAAAATAAATCACCATCGTTATCTCTTCTCTAGGGTTCCTCCCTGGCTCTCTCTCTCTTCTGTAGACTCCTCCCTTCTATAATTTTGAGCCACCAACAAATCTCTCTTACCATGCCCCACTGTACACAATTAAACCTACAGATCTTCCTCTTCTCACCTCTAAAAACCCTAGATTTCAGATTTTTCACTGTCAAGGGTTTTTGGGTTTTTCCTATTTAGTTATTCTAGATTAAGATTCAGTTATTTTTATGGTTAGGGTTTTTTAATTTTCCCCTTTTTTTAAACTTTTGTTCTAGATTCGGTTTCGCAGTTGTGTTGGTTAGGGCTTTGTTACCATTGTTAGCTGATTTCTGTTTCGTTTTGGTTGGGGGGTAAGTGTAGATATAGTTAGATTAGATATGGAAGGGTTCGATAGCGGGAGTAGTATTGTGAAATCCCTCGGAGATAACTCTACAGGTTGGGTTCTTTAAGTTCTTTTTGAAATTTGAAATTGAAGTTTAAAGCTGTGTTTTGTTTGGTTGGATGAAAATTGAATGAATCTGGTGTGTTTTTGATGCAGCAGGTGCGGTATTTGATGCTTCGCATTATGCATTCTTTGGTAAAGATGTGCTTGAAGAAGTTGAATTGGGCGGATTAGAGGATGAAGACGATAGTAGTATGACTGCACCTCGCTTTGACGAAGAAGAGTTTCTTTTTGATAAAGAAGAGGTTAAATTCTTTTATTTTAATCAAATCTTTTTTTGCTTCGTAAATGTCTTGCATGATGTTTAGAAGTAGCAACATCTGGGGTCCTGAATGTATAGATCATCAAATGGCTTTGTGTTTAGGATTTAGTTATTAACGAACTTAGACGAGAAGCTCATATAAAATTTTGATGAAAAAATGTTCTGTCTTGGGTGCTTTAGTTAAATCATTTGAAATCAGTCTTAAATGTTGATTTATTTCCGTTATCGGTGTTTTTTTCTTCATAGTATTATTTTTCGTACCTTTTTTTCCTTCTTATCTGCAGAGATTTTAGGAGATTTTTTAGTTGTTGGTGAGATGGGTTGAAGTAATGTTTATGATAATTTATGCATTTGTGGGTTTCTTAAACTATTCAGAGTGAAGTCACCTTAAAAAAATTGCTGAATTGAGTAAATTCATTCCTTTATATGGTTCTTGCTTATAATGGAAGAGTTGCAGTTGGTGAGGTTTCTGAGATGAATAAGGATATTTGCATTTGGGATAGTAATAAGGATATTACTATGAAGAAAGTAAAATTGTCTGTCTCCTTTTTAGTTATTTGAATAGCTTTTGAAATACTTAGAGGCATTGTTCAAAATGTTACAGATTTGTTTATGAGTATTCAAATTCTAAAGTTTGTGCTGCAGCAACTAATCGCCCATTTGATTAATTGCAGGGTGAGGTTTTAAGATCTCTGTCTGATATTGACGATCTTGCTAGCACATTTTCGAAGGTTAGTTCACCATGCACCAGTTGCATTTTTGGTTGACAAGAGGAAAAAAAGTGTTCTTTTTTTTTTCCCCCCCCCCATTTTGGAGCACATTATTTATGGTTGGAACATAGTAATATAGGCGCTTGCTGAAAATGGCTCTTTTATTTTGAATTTCCTTCTCTCCACCAAGCATTCATTCATATATTGTCAAAAATCCAGTTCGTACCCTGTGGACCGTATTAATGCTGGGAATTAATAAATGATAGAAGACTTTTTGCCTTGATGTGAATTGGCTTTTGTTTCTTAACTCTGTCATCAATCACCATTAGCAAACGCTAGTTTGTCAGTCTATGTTCGTAATGTATGTGTTTTCTGGGGAAAGAATTACAAGACTCATTTCTTTGGTTGGCGGGATGGTCTTATTTTGTTTTAATGTATATAATAAAGAAACTGAATTCAGTAAAAGGAAATTGGGATTTGATGACATGTATCAAAAGAGTACACTTTCTCTATTCACCAACATTCATCTTTAGCTGTTTTTCTAATTGTGGCCTATTCCTGTTTTCATACATCAGTTAGTTATTGATCAGGCGGTATATCAACAGTCAAAGTTTCCTAATGTTAAATTATGATACAGTTGTCTTTTATATTCAAAGTTGCTTGTTTTGATGCAGCTTAACACAGTTGTTAGTGGACCAAGAATTCCTGGAGTAATTGGTGATCGGGGATCCAGAGAAAGTGAGTACAACTATTGCTTGTCTTATTTATATGAATATTTAAACAAGTTAGACCCTTCTTCAAACTCACTGTATTTACAGACTTGAATCTTTTTGCATATATTTATAGATTTTGTCAACAATATTTAAGTATATGAGCAAGTGTGCTGTAATATAACAGATTGCTGCGAGTTTTGAGAATTTTTTTTTATTCTGGTGAGTGTAATGCAAATTTGAGTTACAGCTCTGATGAATAGATTTCTCTCATATAAAGAAAATAAAAAGAAAGCAATATTTTTTTTCTCAACCTTTATTTTCTTTGTTTCAGTCTTTTGGCCGCCAACACATTCAGTCTTCTTGGCCTCCAAAACATACCGTCTTCTTGGCCTCCTAAGCATTGTACCCTCTACACTTAGTGCTCCTTGAGCAAACTACCTTATTGATATTCAATATGCAAAATTAACATATCTGAGAGTTTGTTTGACAATAAACCAGATTTTTCAAAACTGTCAATCAATTGTAAGTCAAGCTGCCAAGGTAGCTGTGCTTTTTGGGTTTAAGCCATGTTATATGTGTTTATCATTTTAATGGCATATATTCTTCTCACAGGGATGTTTAGAGATCACCAGCAAAGTAATGCTCATATCCTGTTAATTTAAATGAAATAAAAAAATTTAAATTGTGAATCCCATTAATTGTTGCAATTGCTGCTAATTTCTCTGGTTTTACAATTTTCTAAAAACAAGAGTGACAAAGGTTTTTCAAGTGAAATATAAAACCTAGATACCTTTGTGTCAAGAAATTCACTCGTATTAAATTCAATAATTCTTTCCATATTTTTTACTAATAAATTAAAAGTATTCAACTCCATATAATTATGATGGCCTACTGTGATGTTTACCTTCTAATGTCGTCATCCTCTTTCTGTCCCCATAATTGGCTAATGTCATAAGTAAACTGTAATTAATGTCTTTGAATATATTTGATTTTTAGGTCTTACGTCTTATTTATGGATTTTTTTGTCAACCAAATTTCATTTGATAAAGATAAAAGGTTTATCAGTGCATGCTTATCTATTTTACTTGTATTTGTTGCACGTTTTCATGTCTTGTCCTAGGATTGGAGTAAATGCTGCTGGTGTTACTTGTGGATTGGGTTGATGATTATGTGTTAGCTGGAATTTTGTTATTCTATCTTGTGTTTGTTTGTGTTCCTGTACTTTTGCATTACAACTCTTTCATTTATGACACTCTTAGAAACTAATCAGTATGTTGCTGAATTGTTAGTTTAGTTAAAGGAATTTCTCCACAATCAAGAATTTCTCCACAATCAGTTTGCTTGATTGTGGAGAAATTCCTTTACATGTAATTATGTAATTTATTTAGTATTTTAGTGAAATATATTTTCTCAGCTGAGCACAATTATGTATTCTCTGAGTCTGATGCTTTCTTTCAGGTTCATCTGCTGCTGAATGGGTGCAAGGTGACTGGTATGAGCAGCAGCAGATGCTTGACACTGAAGGCATGTCAGACGGGAAACGGTGGTCGTCACAGCCATATTCTTCTTCTCCTTACATAACAGAATCCAGGTCTTTGTACAGAACAGCTTCATACCCAGAGCAGCAACAGCAGCCTCTTTACAGAACATCTTCATATCCTGAGCAGCAACAGCAGATGCAACACCACCACCAACAACACTTCTCCAGTGAGCCAATTCTTGTGCCGAAGTCTTCTTACACTTCATATCCTCCTCCAGGTGGTAGATCTCAGCAGGCTTCACCAAACCACAATTCCAGCCACATGAATGTTTCATATGTTGCTGGGGGACCTCAGCTGTCATCTTCACCAAACCTCTCTCCCTTCTCAAACTCTCAACTTCAATTGCCTGGCTTACATCATGGATCACCTTATGGTGGAAACTTGCCTCAGTTTCCTCCTGGTCTGTCTGTTAATAGCCGACCTCCTAGCCAGTGGGTAAATCAGACTGGCATGTATCCTCGAGATCATTCAAGCCTTGTGAACAATATGTTGCCACAGCAGGCACCTCATCAGAATGGGTTGATGCCTCCCCAATTGATGCCACAATTACAGCCACCACAACATAGACTGCAGCATCCTGTTCAGCCATCATTTGGCCATTTACCAGGGATGCAGAATGAAGTATTTACTCATCTTTCTTCGTCCCCATCCTTGATGAACAAGTTTGAAGCCATGCTTGGTATGGCTGATCTTAGAGATCAAAGACCAAAATTTGCTCAGAAAGGTAGACCAAATCTACGCTATCCTCCTCAGGGCCCTGATACCAATGGATGGCCACAGTTTAGATCCAAGTATATGACGGTGGATGAAATCGAGGGTATTCTTAGAATGCAGCTGGCCGCAACGCACAGTAATGACCCATATGTTGATGATTACTACCACCAGGCTTGTCTTGCCAAAAAATCTGCTGGGGCAAAGCTGAGACATCATTTCTGCCCGACTAATTTGAGGGATCTTCCTCCTCGAGCACGTGCAAATAATGAGCCACACGCTTTTCTTCAGGTTGATGCTCTTGGGAGGGTTCCTTTCTCTTCAATTCGTAGGCCTCGCCCTCTGCTTGAAGTTGATTCTCCAAATTCATCTGGTGCTGGAAACACTGAGCAGAAAGTATCGGAGAAGCCCCTGGAGGAAGAACCTATGCTTGCAGCTCGGGTGACAATTGAAGATGGTATCTGCCTCCTACTTGATGTAGATGATATAGATCGTTTCCTCCAGTTCAATCAGGCCCCAGATGGTGGAGCGCAGTTAAGACGGAGAAGGCAGGCCTTGCTGGAAGGGTTGGCAGCGTCCCTTCAATTGCTTGATCAATTCCGCAGTAATGGCCACACAGTTGGGATTGCCCCAAAGGATGATCTTGTGTTCTTAAGATTAGTCTCTCTTCCCAAGGGCCGAAAACTCCTAGCAAGGTACCTTCAGCTTCTTTTTCCAGGTGGTGAGCTCATGAGAATAGTCTGCATGGCCATTTTTCGCCACTTAAGGTTTTTGTTTGGAGTCCTGCCAACAGACTCGGGTGCAGCAGATACTACAAATAACCTTGTGAGGGTTGTTATGTCATGTGTTCATGAAATGGATCTTCCTGCACTTAGTGCCTGCCTTCGAGCAGTGGTTTGTTCATCAGAGCAGCCCCCACTTCGTTCTCTTGGAAGCCCTGCTGGAGATGGGGCTTCCCGCATACTGAAGTCAGTTCTTGAGAGGGCAGCTAAACTTTTAAAAGATCCCCTCTCTGCTGGCAACTATGATATGAACAGTCGGTCAGAGTGGCAGGTCTCGTTTAATGAATTCTTTGACCTCCTTTGGAAGTATTCTGTAAATAAATTTGAAAGTATCATGCAGTCAGTTCGTCTACAAGTGTCACCAGATAGAGTAATTGATGCTGAGGAAGTTGCTAGAGCTATTAAGAGGGAAGTGCCAGTTGATCTCTTGGAGGCAAGTGGTCCTCACACTACCGATCACCAGAAACAGCTGTTGTATGAGTTTTCACAGCGGTCCTTGAAACCTTGAAGTAGTTGGATTTAGCAGTTATGAAGCGAGCAGTGGTGGTCACACAAATTCCTAGTTGATGCTGGGTTAGTTTGAAACATGAAGGTTTATGCGAGACAACTGAAGAAATTTTGAAAAAGAAAGGGGTGTGACAGATGACGGACAATAGTTGGGTATGAGTTCTCTTTTGCTTGACATAATGGCTGTGAACAAATGAACCAGAAAATGAAGTTGAAGCTCCCTGGGCATGTACTGTAAGATCAGTTAACTGCTAGTAATTTAGATATAAGTCTTACATTTTTATTTGTTTTTACTTTAAATTCTACGTTACTGCTTTGGCAAAAATAAGCAGATCCTGTGTATTATGTTGAAACTCTGCTGGGATTTATTTCCCTTTTTGGTCAGTCCTTCGTTTTTCGCTTTGGGATGTTATTTTGATGCTTTTGTTGTGGAATTCTTGATACAGAGATGTAGTGGGTTAGCTTGTACAGGATTCAGTGCAGAAGACCTTCCCAATTTCCTGTTATATTATTTTTCAAGGAGATGGGATGGATATGGTGTTTTGTCTCTGTATTTGAAGTCGGCTCTGTGCCTTTCTTCTCAGCAGTTAAATGGCTATAAAGTCATCCATATGCTGATTGTAGTGTTCTCAAAACAGATTATGAAGTTGCAATTTGAACTACTATAGCAAATTTATTACTCCACAATGAAATACTTTTCTTTTTTTATAATTCCTCATTTGTATGCTGTATAGTGTTTATGGATTTGCTGAAGGACATGCATACCGGTATTTTATTAGTACCATCTTTGCTTGGATATTAAGGGATCATCTATTGATACAACATGTTGGTTTTTCCTTTCATTTCCGTGGTCGATGGTAGTGGTGATTGGGTTCGAGTACGTGCCCTTTTTCCAAGGAATTGGAATTAGAATCGGAATCGGTCGGTTCCTCAATAGTTAGAATCGGAACCTAAAAAATAGTTTCCGGCTTGGAGTACTCGAGGAAAATTATGAATACCCTCTTGTATGCACAAAAATGTAGAGGTGGGCAAGGCTCGGGCTCAGTCAGTCTCGAGCCTAGGCCCTCAAGGATCGGGCCCAAATCTTGAAGGATTTGTCTTGGGTCCATGAGTTTTCTCAGGGCTAGATCGATCCTAGGATCGGTCATGGGCTCTATGGGCCTAGAAAATTTTATTTCAGCCTTCCAATTTTTTTTTTTTTTTTTATATATTTGGGGTTAAATAATATTTATGTAAGGGGTTTATGTAATTTTTTAGAGGGTGATTTGTAAATTTTTTAGTTAATTAGAGAATAAAATAAATGAATGATTTTAATTTAAAAAGAGAATTTAATTTTAGCTTGTAATGTGAAAATTTAATTTGAACTTAAACAATTAAATAAACATAAATGGATGGTTATAAATTTATATGGTTTTAATTTAAAGAGGTAGTTTAATTTTAACATAAATATAATATTCACAATGTGTAAATTTAATTTAAACTTAAACAATTAAATAAATAATAAATTTATTTTTATATAATTATCAATTTACGTCGTTGAAATTAATATCTTCGAAATCTGTGTTTTTGTAGAGGTCGAGTAGTTCGGGATCTTAACAATTTAATAAATAATAAATTTGTTTTTATATAATTATTAATTTACATTGTCGAAATTTATATTTTCGAAATCTGTGTTTTTATAGAGGTCGAGTAATTCGGGATCTTTAGGGTGGTATTGTAGTCTTTTGTCTCCATGAATCCAATCCCGTAAACATGTAATCAATTCAATCATCTTATTGGTTAAAGAACATCTTATGTCTTCAATAATGCAACCACTAATTGAGAATGTTGACTCTAATGCAATTGCGGAAACTGGTACACCTAAAATGTCACGTGCCATTTGAGCTATAATATGGAGTTGACTTGCATTTTGATTCCACCATTGAAACACATCCATTTCACGTTTCTCCTTCTTGATCATGTAAGACATGTCCATTTGTAGATACTGTTGTAGCTCATTTGGTCCATGTCTGTATGCACTAGAGTTGCTATATCCACCACCACCAGTACTAAGTTCCATATACTTTCCAGATGCTCGATCCTTGTTGATGAATGTCTTCATCCGCTTCCTACTAGCCGTCTCTGATGGGCGTTGCATTGTACCTATTCTGATAAAAAGAAAAAAGGCTTTTCAATTTTCTGTTAAATTCTATCAAATAAGAACTATAGTCATATTCTAAATGTTGATCTATCTTAGTAACTATACAATTAAATACGTTTAATCTAAATCTAAGATCTACAATAAGACCTAATCCATATAAGAATGGAATATCTAACCAATATTTTCTGTATTTTACTTCAATTTCTGAAACAATTGAACTTAATTCAGGATTATATCTATGTCTAGCAAAAGTTTTACAAATTTGAAGTAAAATATTTAACGCTAAATTAGTAGTAGAATAATAAATACCATTTAATGTATTAGTGAAATTATAACAAAATTTAAGAAATGAAAGAAAAATACTACAAACCGTCCGATCAGAATCATTGATGACTTCGTTCGGATAGTTCTTCCAATTGACGAAATCTGTAATTTGTCTTGCGATTGACATAGCTTTTTGCAACATCAAGTACGCGCAGTTCTAACGGATAGGCATGTTGCAACATAGCTTCTTTAGTTGAACCAACAACTCTTATTGGTGATAATATTTGACATACCCATTCCATCTTGTATTGCTATCGACAATGAATCCGATAGCCGTGTGCACCCTATTAATCCTTGCATGTATAGTTTCTAAACATGCTTTAACAATCAAATTGATGATGTAGCAAACACATCTATGGTGAAAAAATTTGCTTTCACCAAGCGGATCTAATTTCTTTTAAAATAAAGAAATTGTCGAGGTATTAGCAGCTGCATTATCATGTGTTAAAGCCACAACTTCCCAGTTAATAAATAATCTTACAAAACTTTAATAATTGTCCAATAAATAGTGTTAGCATTATGTTTAGCATATAATGGTTTACAACCTATCAATTTTTGTTGTAAACCCCAACTATGATCTAGGTAATGTATTGTAGCATTCAAAAACTCTGTTTTTGATCTAATAGCCAGGGGTGAGTGGTTTCGGGTACCCTCCATTTTTCGGGGGAACCGAAACCGGAACCGCACAGTGCAGGTTTTTCAATTCAAGGAACCGGAACCTAAAATGCAGGTTCTGGTTCCTTTCCGGGGTACCCTATAAAAAATCAATTACCCCCCTATTAGTTTAAAAAATGACAAAAATACCTTAAAAGTTTACAAATACACCCCTAACAAATTTTGATTATTCATTCATTTGTGTCCAATATAACTCATAACCTATAATCTCTAAGCAACACTTGAATTCAATCAATTCATCACAATTCACATACAATTCATCAATCAAAACCAAAACACAAACAATTATTCATCACAATTAATGTTATAATTAGCCAATTGGGTCTTTATAATATACTAAATATAATTTAGTAAATTTAATATTAAAATTAGTAATGTTATAATTAATTAAGTGATCATAATACAATGTAAATTGTTATGTTTAATTAATTAAGTAATATACTATTAATTATAATAAATATTATAATAATTAAATGTTAATCATTTAATTAGTATTGTAATATTGTTATAATAGAATGTTATAATAATTAAGTAATCATACCATAAATTATATGTAATGTTATAATTAATAAAATTCTAATCATTTAATTAAGTATTGTGTAAATTAGTAAATTACTAATGTTGATAATATAATGTCATAATCAATTAAGTAATCATTAATTATGTATGTTAATTAATTATATGATCATACAATAATAGTATAATGTAATATATAATAAATTAAGTAATCATACTATAAATCTATAATTTAATATATAATTAATTAAATTTCAAATCATTTAATTAATATACTAATGTTTATAATGGAATGTTATAATTGTTAAGTAATCATATTATAAATATATAAGGTAATGTTTAATAATTAAATTTTTAATCGTTTAATTAAGTAATGTAATAATATAGTAAATTACTAATATTATAATGTAATGTTATAAATCAAACTATTATGTAATCATTTAACTATGTATGCTATAATTAAGTAAGTGATTATAATATAATGTAATATAATAATGTTATAATTTAATGAGTAACTATTTAACTATAATGTAATGTTAATTAATGTTTATAGGGTAATGTATAATTAATTAAATTTATAATAATTTAATTAAGTATTGTACTAATGTTTATGTGTAAATTAGTAATTACTAATGTTTAAAACATAATATCATAATCATAATCAGTTAAATAATCATTTAATTATGTAATGTTATAATTAATTATGTGATATACTATAATGTAATGTTATAGTGAACTAAGTAATGAGATTATAGATCTTTAATGTTATAATATAATTAATTAAAATTTTAATTATTTAATTAAGTAATGTAATAAATAATAATATAGTAAATTACTAATGTTTATAATATGATGTTATAAATTTATAACTAATTAAGTAATCATTTAACTATGTATATAATAATTAAGTGATTATAATATAATGTAATATAATAGTTATAATTTAATTAAGTAAATTTACTATAATGTAATATTTAATTAATTAATTTCTAATCATTTAATTAAGTACATTTGTTTTATGTAATGTTATAATTAATGTATAATATAATGCCATAATCAATTAAATAATCATTAATTATGTAATGTTTAATTAATTATGTAATCAACATTATACTATAATGAAATAGTGAAATGTTACAATGAATTAAGTAATCATACTATAAGTCTTTAATATATATTATAATTATTTGTTTATAATAGATATTATAATTAATAAGTAATCATTTATTATAATGTAATGTTACAATTAATTACATAATTGTACTATAAATTTATAATGTAATGTTGTAATAATTAAATTTTAATCATTTAATTAAGTATTATGCTATGTTTATGTAGTAAATTAATAATTAGTAATATTTATAATTAATGTCATAATCAATTAAGTAATCATTTTTATTAGTAAGTTATAATTAATTATATAATCATATTTAATGTAATGTTATAGTGAATAACTATTAAGTAATTATACTATAATTTTAATGTAATATATAATTAATTAAATTTTAATCATTTAATAAGTTTATACTAATGTTTATAATAAAATGTTATAATTGACTAAGTAATTATATTATAATCTATAATGTAATGCTATAATTAATAAATTCTAATTATTTAATTAAGTAATATATTAAATGTTATAACTTATAAGTCAATTAATAAGTAGTAATCAAATAATGTAATGCTATAATCATTATACTAAATCAATTAAGTAATGTTATAAAATTATAATTAATTAAGTAATCATTTAACTATAATGTAATGTATAATTGATTAGTTTATGTAAACTAGTAATTAAATTTATTAATGTTTATCAATTATCATATATAATTAGTTAATTACTAATTTATTATAGATATCTTAGAACTTGATAATGAAGTAAATAACTAAATATATTATTACTCAACAAATATAGTATTTATTCAAAAATAATTCTTTTAATAACATTAAAATGTAAAACAACTTTATTGGATCATAATTCCAATTATTCACTTAATTAATCAAAACTTTAATATTAATGTATTATAATATATTAAAGCTTTTAATATGGTGTAATTTATATGTAATAAGTATAATTATATTCGTATATTTATTTAATTAGGTTATTCTAAAAATTTAACTTTTTCTATTTTAAAATTTTTTATATGTAAAATAATAGAAACCTTCCATTATTCACATTTCACAAATATTTTATTGTAGTCCAGGTTCCAAAACAAGTTCCAAAACAGATTCCAAACAGGTTCCAAAACAGGTTCCAAACAGGTTCTAAAAATCAGTTCCAAACTGGGTACCCCCTACAGGTTCCAAATAGGGTACCCTTTTTACAGGTCCGGTTCCTCCACACACAAGAACCGGAACCAGAACCGCACAGTATTGGTTCTAAAAAATTGGAACCGGAACCTACCCGCACAGTACCGGTTCCGGGTAGGTTCCGGTTTCGATTTTGGTTCTACCCCCATGTTCCGATTCTACCCGCTACCCATGCTCACCCCTACTAATAGCCCATATGTCAGAAGTAAGTGCAATAGAAATATTTTGGAAATTTTCAAATTCTTTTTTAAGTTTATCACTTAGTTTAGTATAAAGTTTTGTTATGTCTCTACTTGTACCTCTACTAACATGCTTTTTATTGTGGACAAAAAGCCATTTTGATCATATCAGAAAAAATACATTTTTAGATAAAGAAATGGGAGAGTCTATAGCAACTATGTATTTTGCTACTTCCTCTCGTACAACGAGTGCATTGAATTGTTAGTTTAAGAGAGTTGAGGATTGTTGATTAAAATTAAGTTGAGTTTGTATTTTCTTATTGGTTCTGGTTAAAGTTGAACCTTGCTGCGTTAATTGGTGGTGCTTCTTCTCCAAGTGCCGCCTCATCGTAGAAGTCCATGTTCTCAACGTTGATCATGGTCTGACAAAAATTGCATACCTCGCACGTCTCTTTCCCCAACCCATTTGGCTTTGGCCGTTTTGATTTAGTGAAAAATTGCCATACCTTGGACACGACCCTTTTCATCAATCTTGTCGTGGTGTTGCAGCTCCCCTGAGTTTAGCTGGATGCAGTCGTGGCCGTGTCTGGATTTGGAATTGCTGTGTCTGAAAAGTGTGAAAATGGATTGAACCCTTTCATTTCTTGGGTGGATGGAGGAACTGGAACGTAATATTCATTTGGGGATGATGATCCTCTGAATCTATAATTTGGAGAATCCATTATGATAAAATAATAAATTGAATAATGAATAAATATAAATAATAAATTGAATAATAGATGAAATTGAAGAGACTTTGAGAATTGGAGTAGGGAGATTGAGAGAATAAGAGTTGAGAGTTGTGAGGAAAATGGGTGGAATTAGGGGTTATTTATAGTTTAGCATGGGGGAAAGTGCCAAAAAAAAAAAAAAAACCTTCCCCTCAAGCTGCCCAAAGGTCAACAACAGTCATTTTTTTTTTTTATATACTTTTTTGTAAAATTATTTTTAACCTTTAAATTTATTATGTATTTCAATTATTATAGGGGGGTTTTTGATATTTTCTAGGGGTTTATGTAAATTTTTTTTTTTGGGGGGGGGGGGGGGGGGGGGTGTGGTTAAAATTAATGGGGGGCCCAATCTCTCCTCCTTTGGGTCGGGTCGGGTCCTCCCAAGGATTGGTCCGGACCGGGTTTAAAGGGCCCAAGCCAAATTCCACCTCTACACAAATGACAAATATATCCTATAAAAATTACAAATACACCTTTAATAATTTACAAAATAGCAAATACATCTCAGGTATGCGTTGGTTCCACCGGGTACTCGGGCCTTAGTTTTGGTTCTGGTGGAACCGGGATTGGAATCGCATAGTGCTTGTTCCCACAAATTTGGAATCAGAACCAACCCTTTCCGTATCAGTTTCGGGTAGGAAGTGGAATCAGAACCTTGGGTACTCACTGGTTTCTGTTCTACCTAGATTTCTTGCTCGATGGTATGTGTGAATCCTTTACCGCACATGATATGTTATGTTGAATTTTCCATTCATTTGTCTCTAAAGTAATCGCAACTGATTGAATGGATGAATCCTTTGCTTCATAGAAGAGTGTAAAAGAAACATGCTGCACTTAAAAAGTCGAGTATCCTTAGGTTGAGTTGGCAACCCCTAATATTTCTAATGTTTAGATAAAATTTGGAATCAAAATATTAAAGTAACAAGAAATCTAAGAATTTTTTTTTCTATTCTGAGTCAGAACATAAAACTTAAAAAAAAAATATTAAGTAAAACTATTCATCTTAAATATTTATCGTACATTTTATATTTTATATGATGAGCAATCATATGAATATCGATATATCATTCAATGCATAATCACTTTATTTACATATCAATAACATCTATACTAACACAACATTTGTGATATAGATATTTACATGTCAATGCCAATATACTACCACATCACTTGAGATCTAGAATTTGGGATACATTTTGGGAAAAGTAATATTATTGAAAGGGAAAATTGCACTTCAATTTTCCCTTTCAATAATATTACTTTTCCCAAAATGTATCCCAAATTCTAGATCTCAAGTACAATAGATCCTCGACCAAGGAGAAAAGGTGTACTCTAAAAGTTGATTTGATGAAGGCTTATGATTCGATGAACTAGAGTTTTCTTATTGAAGCTCTTAATTGCTTTGGGTTCCATAGTATCTTGATTTCATGGATTGCTACTTGTATCACTTCTCCAAAGTTTTCGATGGTCATTACTGGAGAACGCGTGCATTTCTTTGGTAGTTCTAGAGGATTAAGACAAGGGGATCCTTTATCTCCTCATTTGTTTGTCATTGTAATGGAAGCTCTATCCCGGTAGTTGAATAGAGTGGCGGCCAACCCAAGCTTCAAATTTCATTGGAGATGCAAGAAATTGGGGCTCACATGCCTTTGCTTTGCCGATGATCTTATGCTTTTTTGTCAAGCCGAAGGTACTTCTCTTTCTCTTCCTAAAATGCTTTGATGAAGTTTGAATTGTGGTCGGGTTTGGGAGCTAATCCAGATAAAAGTAACATCTTTCTTTCCAGAGTTTTCGATGATGAGAGGAGGAATCTTTTGAATTCGGTTGAGTTTGCTGAAGGTAAATTACCTATAAGATATTAGGAGTGCCTCTCATAACTTCTAAATTATCTTATAGTGATTGTCACCCCCTTTTGGATAGAATTGTGGCTAGGGTGTCTTCTTGGAGGAGTAGATTCCTTTCTTATGCGGGAAAGGTTGTCCTTATTAAATCTATCCTATGGAGTGTTCAAATTTTTTGGGCTTCTTTCTTCATTCTTCCTTCCAAACTTCATAAAGAAATTGATGCTTGTTTGAGAGCCTTTTTTCAGTTCAGAGTGGATATGAAGAAGCACAAATCTAGGATAGCTTAGGAGGATGTTTGTGTGCCTAAACACGAAGGTGGCCTTGGTTTTATGAAGTCTAAAGAGTGGAACATTGCGGTTTCTTTAAAACACCTTTGGAGTCTTTGTAACCATAGAAAGTTCTCCACTTGGGTGACTTGTCTAAGAAATTACCTTATTAGAAATAAAAGCCTTTGGGAGATTAATGCCCCACAAGATTTTTCTTGGTCTTGGAGACATATTCTTGGTTTAGGGTGCTGGATAGGGGATTTATTAAAAACATCATTGGGAATGGAAACCTCACTTCTCTTTGGTTTGATAATTGACACCCTAATGGCCCCTTGATTAGTAAGTAAGGTGATCAAATTATTTATGATTCGGGTATTGATAAAATTGCTACAGTTAGTGTTGTGATCGATGGCTTATGTTGGAAATGGCCAATGGAAAATTTGTGGACTCTTATGGACATGATTGATTCTGTAAACATTAGACCCTCTCTTGGTGAAGACAAGGTCAATTGGACTCCATCTTCTTTGGGGTGTTTTTCTATTAAATCAGCTTGGGAAGTTACTAGAGGGAGGAAGTCGAGAGTGGATTGGAGTGACCTAGTTTGGTGCCATAATTTTATTCCTCGGCATGCTATGATTGTTTGGATGGCTATAAAAGGAAGACTTCCCACTAAGGATAGGCTGATGAGGTTTGGTGTTACTTCTAATGCTAATTGTTGTTTTTGCAATATGGGACAAGAATCCTTAGATCATCTTGTTAGGATACGATCAAGTCATGGCAGCGGAAAAAAAAAATATAATAGTAGATCGTTCCCTTAGAACCAAGATCAGGGCACAAATTTTTAGTTTATACATTAAATCAAAATCTGCAGAAAAATCAGATTAGAGTTAAGAATTCATATGCACATTTGGAGGCTCCTCCACTTGTCTCTGAATGGGTTTCGCTACCGATCCAAGAGTAGGATCAAACCAGCGGTAGTCCACATGAAGATAACCCCAAGGGACTAAAAAGAGATTTGCTAGATCCTTCTTAGCCTTAAGAACCAAGAACAAGAATCAAGTGAAATATTTGATTCAACCAAATGTGAAGTGGCATGGGAAGAGAGAAAAGAGGGCTGGAATTTTTAATCAAAAGTGATTGAATAAATTGTTATTTAATTCACAAAGTGTTACACTTATATAGTGCACACAATGCCCTATTCCATCATAAAATAGGCTTGGGCATCAACCCAAACAGCCCCTATGTCCAAACAGCCCCATTTATATATTTTAATATTAATTATCATTATTTTAATTAAGTTCAATTAATATATAGAATATATTAACATTTAACAGTAACAATAATTCATTTAAATATATGCGAACACATATTTAAATATAATCTCACTTATTTATTTATTTAATGTCAAATTAAATAAAGGCAACAACCTTAAAAAAATTTAATTGCACTGTGAGATTACCAAAATATCTTTTCGCCTAAAAAGATGGAAACGCCCTTCTCATAAAATGATTCTTAAATTATCTTCTATGTGTGTGACCCATAGGCTCCTCATCATACCGAGAGTGTGTAGTATCGCAATTAACACTAATTAATCGTCTCACTACACACAGACCAAGATTGGCCTCTAACAAGGCATCATGGCCACCCGATAGATTCGGATTCAGCAAAGTAGCTACCTGTCAACGATACGGTTATCGTACAATCCAATCCTTTTATAATCTATTATCTCATCGAGACCGAGACACAAAAATAGTGTCAACCTCAGCTACTCTCGATATGTATGTATTCAGTTACTACACCAATAACCAGAATAATAAACTGGATAGAGCAACAACTCTATGGCCACAAGTTTAGTGTCATTGCCATTTACTGAATTATGCTGTTAGATAACTTTCCCCGTACCTGGGAGTGATGAATCCTCTATCGATCTACCATAGTCTTGATACACTCCTTGATGAAGCCAATTACTACTGCATTGACAGCTCTAAATAGAACTACGTTGGGCTAGTGTCAAACTACACCAATCGGTGCACAAGGCGCTCCAATGATCTTAAGTCTAAGGATCACATGCACCACCATTCGTTAGAGGATTTGTTCCATAGACACTGGGGTTACCATCCATATGGAATCCTTTGGTAAGTCAGTCCAGTGAACTTGCCTATAGCAAACACCCATGTGTTGCACCAGGTTGTCACCAAACAACCTTGACAAGTGAGATCAGTCACTGCATTTCGACAGAGTCGTTCAACACTATATAGTCTTATCGTATTATCTGTGCCCTTACTTCAGAATAATACTAGGGCTATAGATGTTTCTGGAATGGCCACCATATGTGCTCATCGGGTTCTTACTATCAAGATTTGAAATACTTGATACCCTCATCACGGTTCTACCATTCTAAGGACATATATCAATACATACAATATGATTTACGCGATATAGTATAAAATGCCTTTTTATTGATCAATGAACATTATTACAAAGAGTCAATTCTATAATAATTGATTGACTTTAGGGCACCTACTCTAACACATCTTTTCTTTGCTTGTCCATTCACTAAATCCATATGGTGTAGTATTCTTGAGTTAGCTCATTTGGGGTATGTAGTAAGACCTTGGCATGATTATACTTTATATCTTGCTAGAAGATAGAAAGGAAAAAAGCTCAATTATGTTATTGCTAAGCTTTGTTTGGGAGCTACGGTGTATTGGGTTTGGAGGGAGAGAAATAGTAGGTTGTTTGGGGGACAGTGTAAGGATATGTATTCTATTATTGATTCCATCAAATGCATTATGAGAGAAAGAGCTATAGACTTTAAAAACTTCAAGGCCTCCTTTACTAATAGGACTTTGGCGGACTCATAGGGCCTCCTTAAGGCTATCTTCAAGTCCTTCTTTGTTCTTGATCTGGTTGATTGATGCCTCCCCGGGTTAGTTGTTCCTTGGATGAAGATTGAGTTGTTTTGGGTTCCTCTTTTGAGTTTCCTTGTGTCTTCTTTTGTTTTGCTAAGCATTGTTCCTAACTAAAGGCATATCCTGAGATTGTAAAACAAGAGAAGTGACTGTTGCTGGGTAGCCTTGGTTAAGGTGTGCTTTCATTGTTTGGTTTTGTATTGGTGCTTTGTTTTGCTTTTGGCTTTAGTTGCCTAATTTAGCTTTTTGTTAGTAGTCTTAGTGATTACTTGATTCTTTTAAGCCTAAACTAGGGCTTGTCCTATGGTAGGTTGGCCCTTTTTGTATGGCCTCTTATAAATTCTTTCATTTTCTTATGAATTCTTACTTACCCAAAAAAAAAAAAAAAAAAAAATTAAATTATTGAAAATATCATCACATCACTTGGATATAGAAATTGATATACATTTTTGGAAGACTAATATTATTGAAAATAATTATGAAGCAACAAAAAGAGGAGAAAAAGATTACAAATCTAAAAAAAAAGGATAATAATCAAAATGAAACAGAGATATATTGTCTAACATTTACATGTTACATATTGAAGAAGCTTCTAAATTCTCGTACCATGACCCCCCAAAAGAATAAGTCGACATGTCCAAATATCACTATTCATTTTACTCTTTGGCGTTCTCATGGATAGATGATTTCCCTAATGCGTTTCAAGAGACACATGCTTGGAAATTTGTACAAACGAAATATTGAGTGTAATTGGATAGATTCGGATTCAACGAAACAACTTGCCTATCAACGATATAGTTACCGTGCAATCCAATCCTTTCATTGTCTATTATCTCATCGAGGCTGAGGTACAGAAATAGTATCAACCTCAGTTATCTTCGATATCTTTGTATTCAATTACTGGACCAATGACTGGAATAATAAATTGGATTGAGCAACAACTCAATCCCACTATGGCCACAACTTTAGTGTCATTGCCATTCACTGAATTACACCGTGAGATAACTTCTCCCGTACCTAGGAGTAATGAATCCTTTATTGATCCACCATAGTCTTGATACACTTCTCAATGCAGCCAATCATCACCGTATTGATAGCTCTGAATAGAACTATGTTAAACTAGCGTCAAGCTACACCAATCGGTGCACAAGGCGCTCCAATGATCTCAAGTTTAATAATCACATGCACCATCATTTGTTAAAGGATTTATTCCATAGACACTAGGGTTACCATCCATATGGAATTCTCTAGTGGACCTGTCTGGAGAACTTGTCTACAATAAACACCCATGTGTCGCACCAGGTTGTTGGTAAACAACCTTGACAAGTGAGATCAGTCACTGTCTTTCGACAAGGTTGTTCAACACTATGATAGCCTTACCGTATTATCTGTGTCCTTGGTTAGAATAATACTAGGGATATGGACATTTCTAGAATGACCACCATATGTGATCATAGGGTTCTCACTATCAAGATTTAAAACACTTGATACCCTCATCACGGTTCTACCATCCCAAGGACGTATATCAACATATATTAATACACACAATTATGATTTACTTGATATAGAAGAAAATTGCCTTTTATTGATTAATAAACATTATTTCAGAGAGTCAATTCTACAATAATTGATTGGCTCTAGGGCACCTGCTCTAACATTGTGTATGTTTACATTTTACATAGCATGATAGAATTGAAGAATTACATAATTACGTAGAAATTATAGAATCACTTACGTACACATGATGGAAAGAATTCGTAAATAAAGATTAAAATAGAAAATGTTTAAGTTAAGCATGTTATTAGAATAGAACTTTGGGATTTCTAAAAAAGTATAGAAATAAAAGCCTTAGAATTGATAGAATACATGCCAGAGTCAGACACGTAAATTGGGATCATGCATAGACAACATATAAATGCACGACATAGCATGTCATATATTTTAGAAATTTTAAAATTTTTGGAAAATGTCTAGCTAGTTATTTTGTAGATTTATAGAACATGTTTTCATATGGCTGTTGCAATGGGAAACCTGTGAGCATTTGTTGCGTTAGCTAGTAATGACAGAGATGTAGAAGTTCCCCACATGCATGCCACCATCAGTGAGCAGCCTCATAATAGAAAAACAGAATTTGTACAATCCGTTAGAAGTGCATGTGGATGAGGACTGTACCTAGAAAGAATTTCAAAATACGCTCACAGGGCCAAAGTTCCATATCCATGCCTCAGCCTAGTCCGATTGGCAAACCAGAATAGAATACAGAGAGAGAAAAAAGAAAGAAAAATATAATGAGAAATAGAAAACAGAAAGAATTTCAAAAAGGAAGGAAAAGAATTTCAGAAAGAATTGGAAAAGAATTTTCAGAAAGAATACAAACATGACCATTTGCATATGCATCAGACATTTTATGTGCATTGCATCTTATGCATTTATGCATAGATTAAAGAGTTTATTTTATTATTGCGCGTATGATTAGCCAGGAAAAGAAAATAGAAGCCCATGAGATTAGAGAAGAAAAGAAAATAGAAGCATACGAGAATAGAAAAGAAATTAGAGATATACAAGAAAAGAACAGAAATTAGACATATGCTAGAAAAGAATAGAAAATAGAAACATGACAAATAACAAGGAAACTTAGCGATTTGTTGAGTAGAGAAGGAAATAGAAAGGTATAATCTAGCACAGAAGAGAAATAAAATGATAAAGAATAGCATAGCACTAGAAAAGATTTGAGAAAAAATAGAAGACTGCTAAGTAGTACGCTTGAGAATAAAGAGAGAGAGCAAGTAGAAATTTAGAAGCAATATAGCGAAAACGGGAATAGTGGAGTAAGAGCATAGTTAGATTTGATTTACTTACTGAGCATTTATAGCTCACCCCGTTGCTTTCTTTATTTTTACAGGTATTAGATTGTAGCGGTCGGGAGATATCAAGCTGGCGAGAGGATTGCACACACTGTCTCAGTGAAGGAATTAATGTGGATTTATGTATGTATTTTTGGTAGTAATAATATTTAGAAAAACATTTTCACGCTTTCCGATTCATTAAAAAATAATTCTTATTATTTTTATATATGTGAGATATGATCATTGTGTAATAATATTTTATAAATGGATTAAGGATAAAATTTTTAGATGAACACTCTTTTTAAGCTAACAATTCTCTGGATACTCTCTATAGGATATTCAATGAATACTTGCCTAGTAAGAGATTGCAGTTTTTGAGCCTTTATTTTGTATTCAACATAATTCTCGCTTTTTTCAATCCACTGTCTCAAATAGTGGATGTTGCCCTCTAGGAAGATGAATCTAGGCTTAGTTTTTATTTATTTATTTATTTTATTAACTGTTGTTATTTTAGCCCCACAAACACTTTATTTAAGTCCCTTTTAAATTTAAAGTTAATTAAAAAAATTTAAATGTTGAAATATATTGAAGTTTATGACAAAAATACCTTCTTCTTTGCCTCTTGAAGTTAAAACGCAGAAAATTTTGTTGAAAGACATCATGAAGTAAAGTCTGTCAAGAGGATTGATACTTTACAGAAACTATAAGCACACGAGTAGTTAAGTCACACTTACAAAACACAGAAATATTGAAGTCATAAGACTCATACCTATAAAACGCAGGCTTTATAAAAATCTTAACTGATATATACATGTGTGTGTATGTGTTAGTTACTGGCATCCCACATTTTATCTTTGAAGACCTCGTTACTAAGTTTATCACATTAAAATATTTTTTGCATATGCAAATGTCTTTATAAACCCCGTCTGCTTCCAAAAATACTTTTTTATTAATAATTTTGCTTCTTGTTTTGAATGTAATGTTTAGCAATGAATTCTATTCAAATGTGCTTTTACTTCAAAGATTGTAAGACTAATGATTAAGAAATCTGAATGCATCAAACTAACTTATGAATTTTGGAGAAGTGTAGAAGAAAAAAAAAAAAATAAAGAAAAATTAACAAAGCGATTTAAGATTGCAAAGCATAAATTTCATCGCCATTGTATTTATGTGATTTTCATCAAACACTTTCAATCACATAAATTATGTCTTCATTGTTTAAAAATAGAATTAAGGTTTATTGAATTAGGGTTAAGGATTGAAGGAGGAAATAACATTTTATATACATATAACTCTTTTATGTCTTATTAGTATTTTTATTAAATGATAAAATTGTAATTAATAATTTAATGATAATTGGGATCTAACGACATAAAATATGGGAGCCAATAGCATAACTCACTGAAATAGAATGTTGTTATTTGAACCTCATCAAAACTCTTTTTAAGCCCCAAAACAAATAAAGTTTATTAAATAAATTATAAACACAATTATATTCCAAAATTAACATTATCTTCTTTTTTTCACTCGTTTTTTTTTTTTTTTTTTTTTTTTTTTTGGATAACTGGGGTGTTTGGCCCAACCTTCAACTAATTTCGGGGTCCATTGAATATCGTACAAATCTGAGGGGCCAAGTAAGTAAAAAATGTGGTCTCGAACAGAAGACCTTTGGGTAATCCACCCAGATGGCTAAAGTCAATATTGCAATGTTTATTTGTCCATTAACAAGTTTTTATTTTGATTTGAGACAACGCTTTCTTTACAATAACAACCCATAAATAATATTTAGAATCTCATTATAGACTAGAAGAATGAGACCGGAAGAAGATAAGGGTGTATTTGGAATAAAATTTTACTTAAATTGGGACTTAGGAAGAGTTTTAGTTGTTTGACTCGTGGGTCTTGTTTGTTGGGCTTGGTCAATCTTTTGGGCTTGTGGGCCTTGTTAATTTGTACCAACATAAATTAAACCGCAGTCTCAGTTACTAGGGAGGCAGGGATAGCATGTGATAAGCTCCAAGGTCCAAGAGCCTATATAAAATATTAAAATGCAATAGCCCTGTAATTGAGGATCATGAATGAAATATATTATATACAAGGCGTTTGTTAATTTTTTTGATTAAAAATGATGGTGAAGCTATAGCTCCTGTACTTGATGAAGAAGAAGAAGAAGGGTAATGGCTAATAGAATTACTTACTTTAGTGGCATTTTCATTAACAAATGTGGTTACACGATCAAATTTCCAGGCATTTTCATTATGAATAACACTTGCGTTGAGCTAATATGAAACGGAACTGGAGTTTAAACTGAAACCCAATCAATGGGACGCGGCTTTAGTACCACTTCTTTGTGGAGTTGTCCATTGTACTTAAACTTGCTGAGGAGTTGTCATGGTTAGTATCATCAGTCTTCAACTGTATCATCACTAACATGGGTGGTCACATCATCAATTGTCCATTCAGTCAAGTATCCTGGCTTCAAATTCACTATACTCACTTCAATATCTCCAAAGAGCATAACAATCCCACAAGACATCGATGGCCTCGAAGAGGGCAATGTTTGTGTACACAAAAGTGCTACTCCTACCAAGCACTGTACTTCTTCCTCACTGAATTTTGACAATTTTGGGTCCACAAGTTCGAGTTGGCGGCTGTGTTTGCATAGGTGCCAAGCCTGAGAAGTAGGAAAGATAGAAATTATGATATGAGTAATTGAATCAAGCGGAGAAGTACAAAAGAAAAGAGAAAAATGTATTAAAATGCAAATCAAATTTGGCCTTGAATCAAATCTAGAAGGGGAAAGAAAAAAGTATTGAAACATCATTCATACCCAGTCAAGAAGATACATCTTCTCTTCGTCCAAGCTTGAATCCAAGTTTGGTCGCCCACTAACAACCTCTAGTGCCACAACTCCAAAGGCAAATGATGCGTGATTTCATAAACATGCAAATGTAGCAAATGTACTAGTCGTAAAAAGTAATAAAGTGATAAGTAGAGTATCGTTCCCACGAGGATAGTGTTACTAAGTACCGATTTCTCTAGTTTAAGTCCTAATTGAAGAAACAATAAATTGGATTGATAAAAAATTAACAAACTAAATACAAATTAACAAAATAGAAATGAATGATAATGAAATTAAAGCAAAACCCAACAACTTAACTGATTAAACAATGCTAAAAAAAATGCTAGGGTGTTGATTTCACCTAGATACGCTAACCCAAATCATAGAATCTATTACCCAAATTCTAATACCTTGATTGAAAATCGAATTCCCTAAGTTGTAAAACATACATTCTCAGGTTACATTTCCCTACTTATCCCTATTAAGTTTCTGCATCCAACAAATTAAAGATTAATAGTTCAAAGTCTTTTAAGCTTTATGAAATTCTATCTGGATTTCATAGATCACTAAACCTATCTCTAGCGTTTGCTTAATCTACGATATTTATCCCAAGAGGCACAATCACAAATCACTTCTTAGTCTCATTGTGAACAACACACATTTGAATGGTGATCAAACATCCAAAAGTCGTTAAGCAAAGAGATAAACACTCAATCATGAAATTAAAACTCAAAGTAAATCACTTCATATAAATTTGAATCATTGTATCAAGGTTACATCAAACCCTAGCTAAACAACTCAGTTCATACTCAAAAACGAAATAAAATAACAAAAACAAACTGAATCAAGATTCATCATTGAAAAACAAGCAAAAGATGGAGAAATCTTCTCTAATTTGAAGCCCAAATCTTCAATAATTTTCTCCTTCCATGAGCTGCCTCCCAAATGACGAACCAAGACTTTGTTTCTTTCCTTTTCGCTCTAATTTATATCTCTTTCACTTAAGGACCAAGCCCTAGCAAGCTAAAATGTGTCGTTTTATTTTTACAGCTGATGTAGGTTTCACCGCGGCGAAGACTTTCAGGCCAAATTTTAGCCTGATAGAGTCTGAATCTGGAAGTTTTAAACATATGAATTGTAGCCCTTTCAATTATCTTTCTGGTCGTTCAAGAATCAGCACAATCCGAGGTCTACAACTCAAGTTATGGAAGAAATACTGAAGCATATCCAAAGACATTTTTTTCTTCAGTTCCCAATGTACTTTTCATGACTTCAAGCCAAGTTTTCACCCTTGTCCAGTCAGAATTAGGAAAAACCCAAAACATGAAAGTTGTAGCTCTTCTTCTTAGCTTTCCAAAGCTTCTAAATTTAGGTCATTCCAAGTTTCCAAGCTCAAGTTACAAAATTTACGCTTAAAACTATCATTTATGCTAAAAATCATGGTTTAGGCCTGCAAAGACAAATTAATAAAATTAGGTAGCAATTACAGCCCAAATTGTATGAAAAGTATCCTAAATCCTATCAAAATTCAATGCAAAATCATAGTGTAAAATATGATTATCAGCAAATACATCAGTCTTCTCTGTAAGATATTCATGCATGACATACTCAGGTGCAACATATCCACTATGTCAGTAGAAGAGGGGCAAATTCATTTCAGTCATCCAATGAAAGCAAAAACATAAGATCTTAATAAATTTCTAGAGAATTAAAATTTGTATCTTCAAGAAAGTCTTACATTATTCTTGTGAAGCGAGTGCTTATGTGGGTTCTCGTATCATCATAAAGTTTGGCCAAACCAAAATTTGATATTTTGGGGATAAGATTACTATCAAGCAAAATGTTACTAGCCTTCACATCTCTGTTTATGATCTGAAGCCGCGATTCCTCATGAATAAGCCAAACCTCTTGCTACCCCTAAAGCAATCATTAAAATTGGGTTCGATCAGCTTGTTGTCATCAAGAATCCTCAAAATGGCATATTGGTAATTTTGCTGTGTAATTAAATTTACTGAGGTTGTAGCCTATGTCCAATTTTATTATTGGAGTAATTTAGCAAAATTATAAATTTAATTATTAGAGTTAATATTAATATTAATATTTATATTTAAACTAAATAATTAAGTTGGGCTAATATGCAATGCTACCTAAGTTTGGGTTGTTGCTAAACTTGATGGGTGGAAGGGATATTTGCCTCATTATATAAATGAAACAAAATTAGGTTTATTCAACCTAATTCATTTTTGGCTGTGGAGAGTTTTTTTAAGAGAATTTTTCTCTTCTCTTCTCTACACTCAATCTTCCAAAATCCATATTTCTTAAAGCCAAGAATTAATTCTAGCAAAATTAATTCTTGGTCATTGGCGTACTGTCTTCATATGGACGACGTGAGTTTGATTCCATTCTCGAATTGATAGTGAATCACATTCAGAGACATTGACGGAGTCTCCAATCACAGGTATAATCGAGTCCATTGTATGGATTTATGTTATTTCAATTTAATATACACATATCAGACCCTAATCTTGGCTTATTTAGAGTAATCGATGAGCAAAAAATTTCGTTTTTCCACTCCCATCATTCGTCGACTACTTACATGCTCTCTTTACAAGAGTTGAATGGTGAGAACTCAAGGGTGAAGGAATACAAATTGTGTTCGACACTGTTCACAATGAGGCTTAGGGAAGGAGTTTCCCCAGATAATCAGATCATCAAGATGATTAATATCATGGGGAAATTGCGTACACTTGAGATTGTGATGTCACATAGTCTCAAGTTGAATTAGATTTTGCAATCCCTTCCACCAAATTTCAAGCCCTTCACCACAAATTATAATCATAATAGGATTAAGCGCACTCTTGCTGAACCATCGAATGAGATTTAATAGTTCTATAAGTAATGAGAATGGGCAAGATGATGTTTTTGTAGCTTTTTCTAGTAAGACTAAGAAGAAGCAATGGAAGCAAAATAAAGGTCTAAAAGTTGGACCACATAAAAATCCTTTTAAGAAGGATGCTTCTAAGGCCGACAAGACAAAAGACAAAGGGCAGTGTTTCTACTATTAGAAAGATGGATGCTCTAGCTTCTTGAAGCTTGTTTTAACACATAAATGGACCTATACAGCTTGCACACTTTATTTATTTCAGAACTGGATACAAAACCTACAGGCTATTGCATGTAGATATTTTCCTTCATAAATTCATTAAGGAACGTTGTTTTGACATCCCCTTGCCATATCTCATAATCATAGTGTGTAGCTATGGTTAGCATAATTCTAATTGATTTAAGAATAGTGACCGGTGAGAAAGTTAGTTTCCTCGTAATCTAACCCTTATTTCTGAGTATAATCTTTTGCAACTAGTCTAGCTTTGTAGGACTCTACCTTGCTATCTTTGCCAATCTTTCCCTTGAAGACCCATTTACATCCAATGGGAACTATTCCTTCAAGAGGATCAACGAGTGTCTATACTTGATTAGGTGCATGGATTCTATCTTAGAATTCATAGCTTCTAGCCATTTTCTAGAATTGGTATCTAATATCTCTTCTTCATAGCTTCTAGGATCATCCCCATGTCTGACTTTTCCAATCATAACAGATTCAGAAATCTCTTCATGAAGTAATCCATATCTTTCCAGAGGTCAAGATAATCTAAAGGACTTATGAACCGAAACCTTTAGAGGTGTTAAGGTTTCTTCAGAGGGACAACCCATCTGAGTATTTTCGATATGAGGCTCCCTGGACTTTTCTTGGAGCACAATTTTTCTTCCCGCACCACCTTCCCCTAAGAACTCTTTCTCAAAGAAATGTGCGTTTCTACTAATCGAAATTTTTTGGTTAAAGTGGAAGTAAAAATAATATCCCAAACTATCTTTAGAATATCCTATAAACCGACCTTTCTCAAATCTAATGTCCAACTGATCTATCATGACAATCTTGTCATAAGCTGGACCACTCCAAATTCTCATATATTTGAGACTAGGACGTTTACCATGCTACGTCTCATATGGTGTTTGTTTGATAGATTTAAATGGTTCCCTATTCAGAATATGCACAAAGGTCTCAAGGGAAAATCCCTACAATGATATTTGCAAGTTTAAAACTTACCATCGATCGTACCATATCCAATAAAGTATGGTTCCTCTTTTCTGATACACTATTATGTTGCGATGTATACAAAAGAGTTAACTGGGATATAATACCATTCTTCTTTAAAAAATCTCAAATTTCACACTCAAGTATTCACCACCCTGATCTGATTGCAGAGTCTTAATACTCTTTTCGGTCTGTTTCTCTACTTCATTCTTAAGCTCTTTAAAATTTTCAAAAGATTTAGATTCATATTTCATTAAATACAATACTCATACCTAGAATAATCATCGCTAAATGTAATGAAGTATTGAAAATTTACTCTGGACTTTTCATTAAATGGTCCACATACATCAATACATATTAGCTCCAATAACTCTTTAGAACTTTCCCCTTTACTCTTAAAGGGTGATTTGATCATTTTTCCTTGAAGACAAGATTCACAAGGTAGATAGGATTCTAAACCCAATAGGCTTAAAAGCCTATTTGCTTCTAACCTGATAATCTTTTTATCTACTATATGACATAATCGATAATGCCAAAGTAATTTTGGATTAGTTTCACTTCGAGATCTCTTATTAGTAATGATATTGATTAAGTTATGATCATTCAATTCTAGAACATACAAACCATTTGTATTAATAGCTTTGTCAACTAATTTATTTTCAAAATAAATTAGACATTCATTTCCATTAAACTGTATTTTGTAACTAGATTTACATAAAACAAAAACATAAATGATATTTCCAGTCGCTTTGGCAAAATACAAAGTTCTGTACAAATACAAAATGTGTCCAAATGGCAATGTCAAATGGCTAGTCCCCATGGCCTCGGTTGCAACTTTTGCTTGATTTGCCATCTTCAAAACGACTTCATCCTTTGACAATGCATAATTATTCTGCAGTGCCTAAACACAAATGTGAGATGTAGTAGCTGAATCTAATATCCAGGAATGATCATTTAAATTAACACTTAATTCAAATTTTATAACATAAGAATGGAATATACCTGCTCGAACTTTCTTCAAGCTCTCGAGATATAGAGGACAGTTCCTCTTCCAATGTCCATCTTTCTTACAGTAGAGACATTGCCCTTTATCTTTTGTCTAGTTGGCCTTAAAAGCATCATTCTTAAAAGGCTTTTTATGTGTCTAACTTTTGAACCTTTCTTTTGCTTCCATTGCTTCTTCTTAGTCTTACTAGAAGAAGCTGCAAAAACACCATCTTGCCCCTTCTCCTTTCTTCCCTGCTTATAAAACTGTTGAATCTCATTCGACAGTTCAGCGAGAGTGTGCTCAATCCTATTAAGATTATAATTTGTGATGAAAGGCTTGAAATTTGGTGGAAGGGATTACAAAATCAAATTCACCTTGAAACTGGGTGGCATCACAATCTCAAGTGTACACAATTGCCTCATGATATTAATCATCTTGATGACATGATTATCTAGGGCAACTCCCTCCCTAAGCCTCATTGGGAACAATGTCAAACACATGCAATTCGTATTCCTTCACCCTTGAGTTCTCACCATACAACTCTTGTAAAGCGAGCAATATCTCATTCGCACTTTGCATCTTTTCATGCTCATGCTGGAGCTCAGCATTCATTGAAGCTAGCATGTAGGTTCGAGCTCGTAAGTCATCCTCCTGCCACTTATCGAAAACTTCCTTCTCTTGCAGTGAGGCATCAGGAGGCAAAGAAAGTGGAAGAGATGCTTCCAAGACATACATAGCCTTTTTGAGATTGAGAATAATTCTCAAATTCCTTAATGAGTCATTAAAATTGGGTCTGATCAACTTATATTCATCGAAAATCCCCAAAAGGAGGTTATTGCTCATTTTCACTAACTAAATATCACAAAACTACTGAAAGAGATTGCAAGAAAAAATAAAAGTTTTATTAGTGTCTTGTAAATTTAAACCCTTTAATGCTAATCTTATTAGCTCCCACTATTTTATTCAAATCTCATACTCGCCTGCATGACGATTCGAAAATTTCGTAGGAATAAATTTCTAGTGGGGAATCAAATTCTTATTAAATTTAATTAAACCTCACATAATAGAAATCTTGGTCAATTATATTTAATAAGTAGGAAATTATTTCCTTCTATATCACTATATAAGGTATGATTTGTTCATTGCCTCTTGTTTTGGATACCTCACGTAATAGAAATCTTAGTACCCTGTACTATTTAAATCCAACCCATTATGCTTTTTAAAAATAGAATTCCCATTATACCCTCACATAATAGAAATCTTGGGTACAATGAAAATTTCGATCAAATAACTAAGACAATCAATTCCATGTTATAAAATTAACATCCCTCACATAATAGAAATCTTGGGATCTCTAATTTTATGCCAAAGAATTAATGGCCCATAATGGAAGACATAGACTTAATATTATTCTTTAGGGAGATTATAAGGTTCAACCTTTGATTAAAAAATGTTTTATATTCATCACATGCATTACAACCTAATGCATCCATATAAACATAAAACATAAAAGTTAAATATCCTAATTAGGTAAACTATTCACCTAATTCGAACAACTCATGATCAACCTTTAACTATCATTTATTTATCACATAAACAAATATTCATGCGTTAATAAAAACATTCCCATTATAAAATGAACATTCGTTAAACAATAAAGGGGATTTCAACATGAAATAAGCATATCATATATACTCATTATAAATGAAATTATGCAGGGGCATTGATATGAAATAAATAAAAAAATTATGCAAGGTGTAGCATTTGCATAAAATCCATGGACTCATGCAACAATTTCAACCAAATATGCCATCATTAACCAAGGCTATAAGAGACATTTCACTACACTTAGCATTAAATTCTCTTTCAAATCAAATCTTAATCTAATTAAAATTGTCATTGAAAAATGGATCAACCATCCATAAACCATAGTTTGGTTAATCAACCAACCTTGTGCATATTTACACTATTTGATCATCATCAACCATTGAATCAATCAAACACCATTCATGTTTAAGCCATGGCCGAATTTGACAAGGAATGATGCATCATTTATGCATTCAATTATCACATAATATTCATGCAAAATTCATGAAGTAAACATATGCCAATCACTATTGAATATGCCTTCTCCACAATGCATGAATCAACATTAGAATTTTAACATGTCAAATTATGGCCTAAATGTCCATCAATCCATCACCAAATTGTATTCACAATACAACACATATACATGCATTATTAGTCAATAATTAAACACATTCAACCATGGATCTTCTATTCAAAATATACAATGGATATTACATGACCTGGCCGAATTTACCCATGTTAAAATCATCAAAGTTTTGCATCAAAATGCAGAATTTTTATATGTAAGACCAAGATCAACTTTTATCCAAGGTCGTAAAATGCAGCCAAAATGCATCAACTCTACATACATATACATAGCCTATTTTAACATGAAATTTTTGCATTCCAAACACAAAATTTTGCACACACATGTCATCAATCATGAACATTACATATTCAAGATCAATAACAACCACAATATACAACAATAACAGCATATGTGTTGGCCAAATCATACCCTTTGTTCAACAACAATATTTATTCAATGTTTTACTAAAAATTGAACCTTTAAGCATAGATCTAATATTAAGCTCTGATATATACCATCGAAAGAATCTATGCTGTTTGAGCTAGAATTGATGAATACATGAACAAAAATATCATAAATATGAATAAGGTTGCATATGGCTTCTTATTTTAAAAGTTAGGGTAAAAGATTACCTTTTTAAAGCTATACAACACTTTGTATCTTCAATGGAGGTGAAAGATCTTCAATATGATGAAGATTCCTCAAAGTGAAGTCCGCCACCAAGAGAGAAAGAGATGGCCGATTTTTTCACTAAAGGTTGAGATGATTTTTCAATTAAAAAAAAAAAAAATAGGTTGACAGTGGAGATAATGATGTAATATATACTTGGGTCATTTTTCAATTTTTGAAACTTATTTCAAATTAAAAGTTACCATGGTTTAAACCAATTTATAACCAAGGCACACATCATTATCCCATTATATGTTTTACCCTATTGAATTATTAATATATATATATATTATATATATATATATATATATATATATAATTCAATTATGGGTAATCATTTCTCTCCAATACATAAATTTGAATGCTCATGTGTACATCCGACCATCGTTAACCTTTAATGTTATGTATTATCATCTCTCCTCATATTTGGTTTTCATGGTGTGACCACTTAGGTTCACGGTGACATAGCTGTGGGCCTAATATTGTATTCCAATATGTTTTGTCATAACTTTTTATGATCGAAATTCCCACCAATTATGGTAGGCATCTAGCAATGCTCCATATTCCCTAAGGCATAATGAAGTTACACTCCAATGAACTTATTTCCCAATCGTACATACCGTGTAGTAAAATCCCTTTGTCGTCCAATCTTGACTAAGTATAGGTTCATGGTATGTACTTCAGTTAAACGATAGATTATACACAATTGAGCAGACTTTGTCACCAGAGCTTGTTGATAGTTCTATCCATTAGACTGGATATGTATACATGAAGCATACAAATGATGCAAAAGCAGAAAGGACTAAATTCATTGTGCTTGCATCAATGACACCATTACTGTGACAATAGTGCCAGAATATGGACTTAGCTTCTATTCTTTATTCTCTCCAGAGAAATGAGAAGCATATGGTGTCTCAATCACTGTTCAGATGCAAGATAGAAGAGGGTACCAAAATTAGTGATCATATACTCAAGTTGACCGAGTATATGAATAAGCTTGAGATTTTGGGATGTAGACTTAATGAGGATTTAACAATAGACCTAACATTATAGTCTTTGCCAGATTCTTACTCTCAATTTGTCTATGACTTCATTGATGATGATAAGAAGAATACTCTTTCTAAGCTTCTGGATATGTTGAAGGCTACTGAGTCAGGCATGAAAATGTCAGAAACTTTAATGTTGGTTGAAGCTAACTCAAGTGAGAAGGAAAAGGCTCAGAAGACGTTGGAAGAAACAGTTGTAGATAGGAAGGGCATTTGTCCTCACTATAGGAATCCCAGCTACTGGAGGAAACATTGCAAGGCTTTGCTAGCAAAAAGGAAAAAGAATGCTACTTCTTCGTCAGGTACGTTCTTGATTGAGATTAACTTCTTCTGTCAACATCTTGGGTCATTGACACAAGATGTGCTCACATTTGTACTAATGTGTAGGGACTACGATAGAGCAGATTACTTGCCGAGGGAGAGGTGGACCTACCAGTTGGAAATGGAGCACGTGATGCTGCATTAGCTATAGGATCTTATTATTTGATCTTGCCTATGGGATTGTTACTTGGAACTTGTAGATTATTATGATTTTCCTTCAGTTTCTAGAAATAATATTTCTGTGTCCACTTGGATAAGTGAGAATATTACTTTACTAATGGATTGTTGTCTTTTAGTATAAATAATATTCTTTATGGAAATGTTTCATAATAATATTCTCTTAAAATAGATAATAAGGATATTCTCAAAATAACAACTATGCCAAGTGTGGCAAGTTGAGCTAAACATACTTAGTGGAATGTGGGACAGTATCAAAAACTCCCCTTTCTGTATACACCCCAGCATAATGGTGTGTCTGAAAGGAGAAATAAGACCTTACTTAAAATGGTTAGGTCCATGATGAGTTTTAGTGATTTGTCCACATCATTCTAGGGTTATGCCCTGGAGACTATGACTCACGTACTGAACCATGTGTCATCAGAGTCTATAGATAAGACTCTATATGAACAATGGAGTTAGCGAAAGCCCAGCTTGTCTTATTTGAAGATTTGGGGTTGTGAAGCTTATGTCAAAAAATTGACTTCGAACAAGCTAGGCCTGAAATCTTACAAATGTATATTTGTGAAGTATCCTAAGGAGACCAAAGGATACTATTTCTACCATCCAGAAGAGTACAAAATTTTTATCGCTCGTACTAGTGTCTTCTTAGAAAAGAAATTTTTTCTAAGAAGTACTAGTGGGAGAAAAGCAGAACTCGATGAAGTTCTAGAACCACAAGATACATTAGACGAAGGATGGGAAGATGTGCCACAGGAAGTGGTTGAACATTGTAAAGAGGTTACTCCACAATCTATGGATCTAAGTGCACCACCTCAAGTAGCATAGGAGCTATGTAGGTCTGGAAGAGTATGCAATGTGTCCAAGAGATATGGTTTTCTCATGACTCAACATAGTAACGTACTGGCCTACCAAGACAATGATCCCAAAACCTATAAAAACGCTATATTGGATCCAGATTCCACTAAATGGCTTGAAGCCATGAAATGTGAGATGGACTCCATTTAGCAGAACCAAGTATGGTCTCTAGTGGATCCACCTGAAGGGGTAAAACCCATAGGGTGTAAATGGGTTTTCAAGAAGAAGACTAACATGGATGGCAAGGTGCATACCTATAAGTCACGATTGGTTGCTAAAAGTTTTAAACAAATTCATGGTATTGACTATGAAAAAACCTTTTCGTTGGTTTCCATGATTAAATCCATCCGGATTATACTTGCAATTGCTGCATATCATGACTATGAGATTTGGAAAATGGATGTCAAAATGGCTTTCTTGAACGAAAACCTTGAAGAGGATGTGTATATGACACAACCCAATGGTTTCATTCTTGATGGACAAGCTAATAAGATATGCAAGTTGTAAAGGTCCATTTATGGACTCAAGCAAGTTTCGAGGAGCTGGAACATTTGTTTTGATGAAGCTGCAAAAGAATTTGGTTTTATCAAGAACGAAGATGAGCCCTTTGTTTACAACAAGGTAAGTGAGAGCGCAGTGGCCTTCTTGGTGTTGTATGTTGATGACATACTTCTCATTGGGAATGATATACAGAACTTGCAATCGGTAAAGACTTGGTTATCCAAGTGCTTCTACATGAAAGACTTAGGAGAAGCAACCTACATCCTCAGTATAAAGATCTATCGTGATAGATCGCGTAGGTTGCTTGGCCAAAGTCAGAGTACATACATAGACAAAGTACTAAAGAGATTCGGTATGGAAGAATCCAAGAAGGGATTTCTTTCGATGCTACATGGTGTCTATCTCTCTAAGAATTTGTGTCCTAAAACACATGATGAGAGACATAGAATGAAGAAGATCTCATATGCGTCAGCAATTGGATCCATCATGTTCTGTGTTGTATGCTTGGATTGATGACTCATGTGCATTAAGCACTCGTAGTAGATATCAATTGGATCTAAGTAAGTGATGCCATGTTGCATGCTCGGACTAATGTCTCATGTGCATTAAGCACTTGTAGTAGATATCAATCAGATCCAAATGAGCAATGTCATGTTGTGTACTCAGATTGATGTCTCATGTGCATTAGGCACTTATAGAAGATATCAATCGGATCCAAGTGAGCGACACTGGATGAGTGCCAAGGACATCCTTAAGTACCTGAAAAAGGACTAAAGATATGTTCTTAGTTTATGGAGGGGAAGATGAGCTCAATGTAAGAGGATACAATGATGCTAGTTTACAAATTGATAAAAATGATTTCGCTTGCAATCCGAATTTGTATTTTGTCTCAATAGAGCTGCAGTACGGCAGCGGATTCTACAACTGATGCTAAGTATATTGCATTATTTAATGCAGCTATGTAGGCAATTTGGATCAAGAAGTTCATTATTGAACTTGATGTGGTTCCAAGCATTGTTGATCCAATAAAGCTCTACTGTGACAACAATGGAGCCATTGTTGTGGCTAAGGAACCACGATCTTATCAGTAATCCAAACACTTACTTAGTTGATTCAATCTGATCTAAGAAATCGATTGGAAAGGGGGTGTGCAAATTTGTAGAATACTTACTAACCCACTGTCGAAGTTTCTGTTGCAACAGAAGCATGATAGGCACTTAGGGTCATTTTATGTTAAATACATGAATGATTGGCTATAATGCAAGTGGTATATTGTTAGAGTATGTATCGTAGAGCCAGTCAATTATTGTAGAATTGACTCTTTGTAATAATGTGTATTAATCAATAAAAGGTGTTTTCTACTATATCATGTAAATCATAATTATATGTATTGATATATGTCCTTAGGATGGTAGAACCGTGACGAGGGTATCAAGTATTTCAAATCTTGATAGTGAGAACCCTATGATCACATATGGCAGCCATTCTAGAAATGTTCATAGCCGCAATATTATTCTAACCAAGGACACAGGTGTTAAACGACCTTGTAGAAAGGTAGTGATCGATCTCACTCGTAAAGGTTGTTTGTCCACAACCTGGTGCAACACATGGGTGCTTGCTGTAGGCAAGTTCACTGGACAGATGCCCCAAAGGATTCCATATGGATGGTAACCCCAGTGTCTATGGAATTAATCCTCTAATGAATGGTGGTGCATGTGATCCTTAGACTTGAGATCACCGGAGCGCCTTGTCCACCGATTGGTGTAGTTTGACACCAGCCCAATGTAGTTCTATTTAGAGCTATCAATACAGTAGTGATTGGCTGCATTGAGGAGTGAATCAAGACTATAGTGGATCGAAAAAGGTTTCATCACTCCCGGATACGGGAGAAGTTATCTTACGGCATAATTCAATGAATGGCAATGACACTAAAGTTGTGGCCACAAAGGGATTAAGTTGTTGCTCAATCCAATTTATTATTCCAGTCATTGGTCCAATAACAGAATACAAAGATATCACCTTAGCCTCTATGAGATAATAGATGATGAAAAGATTTGATTGCACAGTAACCATATCGTTGATAGGTAGCTATTTCGTTGAATCCGAATCTATCAGGTGGCCATGATGCCTTGCTAGGAGCCAATCTTGGTCTGTCTGTAGTGAGAAGATTAATTGCTGTCAATTGCAGCACTACTCACTGTCGATATGATAAGGAGCCAACAGGTTGCACACTTAGAAGACAGTTTAAGGATGGTGAATTTTTGGAAGGGTTTCACTAACTAAATATCACAAAACTATCGAAAGATACTGCAAGGAAAAAATAAAGTTTTATTAGTATTTTGTAAATTGAAACATTTAATGCTAATCTTATTAGCTGCCCCTATTTTATTCATATCCATACTCTCTTAGATGACGATTTGGAAATTTCGTTGGAATAAATTTCTAGTGAGGAATCAAATTCTTATTAAATTTAATTAAACTTCATATAATAAAAATCTTGGTCAATTAAATTTAATAAATATAAAACTATTTCCTTTTATATCACTATATAATATATGATTCATTTCCTTGCCTCTAGTTTTGGATACCTTACATAATAAAAAACTTGGTACCCTAGACTAGTTAAATCTCACCTATTATGCTTTCATAAAATAGAATTCTCATTATACCCTCACTTAATAAAAATCTTGGATACAATGAAAATTTCTATTCAAGAACTAAAACAATCAATTCCATGTCATAAAATTAGCATCTCTAACATAATAGAAATCTTGGGATCTCTAATTTTATGCCAAAGAATTAATTGGCCCATAATGGAAGGCACAGACTTAATATTATTCTTTAAGAAGATTATAAGGTTTAACCTTTGATTAAAAAATGTTTTATATCCATCGAATACATTACAACCTAATGCATCCATATAAATGTAAAACATAGAAGTTAATCATATATTCATGGTAAAATAAAATATTCTAATTAGGTAAACTATTCACCTAATTCAAATAACTCATGATCAACCTGTAAGTAATTGATCTACCATATGCAGTGGAAAACAAAAACTCAATCGGTAAATCAATTACCTTTCTTTGCCTTGATCCGAGTATAGATTATACTGTTTACATGTTTATAAAAAAAAAAAATCCGTATAAAGTAAATCCATTCAAGGATTAGAATACTTACGTACGTTTGGAGGTTCCTTCGAATATCTCTGATTTTGGACAGGAACACTGTTCACGTACTGTCATGGTTACTGTTCACCATTTACTGTTCACGTGATTTTTTGCCAATCAATCCAAAGTAGGATCGTACTCACAGAAAACCACACAAAGATAATCCGAACCTTGATTATTTTGCTAGAACAATCAAGGGCTTCAAGAATCAAGAAAGAAGAACAAGAAAAGTTTTCTTCTTGAGAGAGAGAGAGATAGGGTGGCTAAGGTTTTAATTGAATGAATAATTTTATTATGTTTTAATTTTAAGTTGCACTTATATAGTGCAACAATTAAAATCCTATTCCACTTAGGAATAGCCATGGGCTCCAACCCTAGTTCACCCTTGCAACCAAACACACCCTTTATGTATTTTAATTAATTAATTATTATTATAATTAAAATCAATTAATATATAATAATATATTAACATTCAATTAATAATAATAATTCATTTAAATATATACATAGATATATTTAAATATAATCTCACTAATTTAATTTTAATATTAAAATTAAATACAGGGAACAACCTCAGCAAATTTAATTGCACTGTGAGATTACCAAAATACCTTTTCATCCTGAAAGACGAAAATACCATTCTCACAAATTGATTCTTAAATTATCTTCTAAGTGTGTGACCCGTGGGCTCCTTATCATATCGGTAGTGAGTAGTATCGCGGTTAACACCAATTAATCGTCTCACTACACACAGACCAAGATTGGCCCCTAGCAAGGCATCATGGCCACTCGATAGATTTGGATTCAGTAAAACCGTAGCCTATCAACGGTATGATTACCATGCAATCAAATCATTTCATCAACTGTTATCTCATCGAGACTAAGGTGCAGAAATAGTGTCAACCTCAGATATCCCCGACATGTTTATATTCAGTTACTGGACCAATGACAGGAATATTAAATTGGATTGATCATCAACTCAATCCCACTGTGGCCATAGATTTAATTTCATTGCCATTTACTGAATTACCCAGTGAGATAACTTCTCTCATACCCAGGAGTGATGAATCCTTTGTTGATCCACCATAGTCTCGATACACTTCTCAATGTAGCCAATCACTATCGTATTAATAGCTCTGAATAGAACTACGTTGGGCTAGTGTCAAACTACACCAATTGGTGCACAAGGCGCTCCGGTGATCTCAAGTCTAAGGATCACATGCACCACCATCCTTTAGAGGATTTATTCCATAGACACTGGGGTTACCATCCATATGGAATCATGTGGTGGGTTTGTCTAGTGAACTTGCCTCCAGCAAGCACCTATGCGTTGCACAAGGTTGTCGGCAAACAACCTTGAAAAGTGAGATCAGTCACTGCCTTTTGACAGAGTTGTTCAACACTATGATAGCCTTACTGTATTATCTGTGTCCTTGGTCAGAATAATACTAGGGCTACAGACGTTTCTAGAATGGCCACCGTATGTGATCATAGGGTTCTCACTATCAAGATTTGAAACACTTGATACCCTCGTCACGGTTCTACCATCCTAAGAACATATATTCATTACATATACGAAGAATATGCCTTTTATTGATAAATAAACATTTATTACAAAGTCAATTTTACAATAATTGATTGCCTCTAAGGCACCTACTATAACAATCTCCCACTTGCACTATAGCCAATCACTCATGTATTTAATACCGAATGACCTTAAGGGTTTTTCATGCTTCTGCTGCAACAGACGCTTTGTCAGTGGATCGGCGAGATTGTCATCAGTATGTACTTTACTGATCTGTACATCTTTCCTCTCAACCATTTCTCTAATGAGATGAAAAGGTCTGAGTATGTGTCTGGACTTCTGGTGAGATCGTGGTTCCTTTGCTTGAGCAATTGCTCCATTGTTGTCACAATAGACATCTATTATATCAACAATCATGGAAACCACACCAAGTTTGATGACGAACTTCTTAATCCAGACTGCCTCCTTGGCCGCATCGGATAATGCAATATACTCAACCTTCATTATAGAGTTCGCTACAGTGATTCGCTTGGAGCTCTTCCAGCTCACTGCACCCCCATTGAGACAAAATACAAACCCTGATTGTGATCAATAATCATCTTTATCTGTTTGGAAACTAACATCACTGTATCCTCTTATAGTGAGCTCATCTTCCCCTCCATAAACCAAGAACACGTCCTTAGTCCTCTTCAGGTACTTAAGGATGTTCTTGACAGCTATCCAGTGACGCTCACCTAGATCCAATTGATATCTACTACAAGTGCTTAACGCACATGAGATATCAATCCGAGTATATAACATGGCATACATGATGGATCCAATTGCTGACACATATGGGATCCTCTTCATTCTATCTCTCTTATCGTGTGTTTTAGGACACATATCCTTAGAGAGATAGACAACATGTGACATCGAAAGAAATCCCTTCTTGGATTCTTCCATACTGAATCTCTTTAGTATCTTGTCAATGTATGTACTCTGACTTAGGCCAAGCAACCTACATGATCTATCTTGGTAGATCTTTATTCCGAGGATATAGACTGCTTCTCCTAAGTCTTTCATAGAAAAGCACTTGGATAACCAAGTCTTTACCGACTGCAAGTTTGATATATCATTCCCGATTAGAAGTATGTCATCGACATACAACACTAGGCATACCACTACGCTCTCGCTCATTTTCTTGTAAACACAAGGCTCATCTTCGTTCTTGATAAAACCGAATTCTTTTACGGCTTCATCAAAACGAATGTTCTAGCTCCTTGAAGCTTGCTTGAGTCCATAAATGGATCTCTGCAACTTGCATACCTTCTCAACTTGCCCATCAAGAACAAAACCATCAGGTTATGTCATATACACATCCTCTTCAAGGTTTTCGTTCAGGAAAGCCATTTTGACATCCATTTGCCAAATCTCATAATCATGATATGCAGAAATTGTAAGCATAATCCAAATGGATTTAATCATGACAACTAGCGAAAAAGTTTCCTCATAGTCAATACCATGAATTTGTTTGAAACCTTTGGCAACTAGTCATGCTTTATAAGTGTGCAGCTTGCCATCCATGTTAGTCTTTTTCTTGAAGACCCATTTACACCCTATGGGTTTTACCCTTTCAAGTGGTTCCACCAGAGACCATACTTGGTTTTGGTACATAGAGTCCATCTCAGATTTCATGGCTTTAAGCCATTTAACAAAATTTGGATCCGATATAGCTTCTTTGTATGTTCTAGGTTCATTGTCTTGGTAGACAAGTACGTCACCATGTTGAGTCATGAGATAACAGTATCTTTCTGGCTCATGGCGTACTCTCCTAGATCTACATACCTCCTATGCTACTTGAGGTGGTTCACTTTGATCCACAAGTTGTGGAGTAACCTCCTCCTGATGTTCAACCACTGCTTGTGGCACATATTCCCGTCCTTCGTCTAGTATATCTTGTGGCTTTAGAACTTCATCGAGTTCTACTTTTCTCCCACTAGTACTTCTTAGAAAAAAATCATTTTCTAGGAAGACACCAGTACGAGCAACAAAAAATTTGCACTCTTCTGGATGGTAGAAATAGTATCCTTCGGTCTCTTTAGGATACCCCACAAATATACATGTGTAGGATTTTGGGTCCAGCTTGTTTGAAGTCAATTTCTTGACATAAGCTTCACAACCCCAAATCCTTAGATAAGACAAATTGGGCTTTCGCCTATTCCATAGGTCAAATGGAGTCTTATCTATAGACTTTGATGACACACGGTTCAAAATGTGAGTTACAGTCTCTAGGGTATAACCCCAGAATGATGCAAGCAAATCACAAAAACTCATCATGGACCTAACCATGTCAAGTAAGGTCCTATTCCTCCTTTCAAACACTTCATTGTGTTGGGGTGTATACGGAGGGGTGAGTTGTGATACAATCCCACATTCCTTCAGGTAATTAGAAAACCCTGAGCTTAAGTACTCACCTCCTCTATCCGACCGAAGAGCTTTAATACTTTTGCCCAATATATTATGTACTTCATTCCTGAATTCTTTGAACTTATCGAAGACTTCAAATTTATGTCTCATGAGGTAGACAAAACCATATCTACTAAAATCATCTGGAAATGTGATGAAGTAGGAATATCCACCTCTGGCTTCAACTGTTAGTGGACCACATACATCACTATGGATAATGCCTAATAGTTCAGTAGCCTTTTCACTTTGTCCTGTGAAAGGTGACTTGGTCATCTTGCCTAAAAGGCATGACTTGCATACCTCAAATGACTGGACGTCAAAAGGGTCCAAAATTTCATCCTTTTGAAGTTTTGCAATGCGGGTCTGATTAACATGACCCAATCTACAATGCCAGAGGTATGTATGATTTTGTTCGCTATGTTTAGCTTTCTTAGTTTCAACGTTGAAACATCCTTATTGTTCAAATCAAGAACATATAATCCGTTATATAACCTTGCAATTCCAAATAGAATACCATTCAAACTAAAAGACAACAATCCATTAGAAATCTCAAAACGATATCCTATATTATCCAAAGCGAATACTGAAATAATGTTTCTAGAAATCGCAAGTACAAAATAACAGTCTTTGAGTTCTAATAATAAGCCTAAAGGCAAAGACAAACAATAAGTCCCTACAACTAATGCAGCCATATGTACTCCATTTTCAACTCGTAGGTCCACTTCTCCCTTGGCAAGCAATCTACTCTGCCTTAGTCCTTGCACATCAGTACCAATGATAGTACTACATCCTGTATCAATGACCTAAGACGTTGAAGGATAGAATTTAATCTTAGTCATAAACATACCTGAAGTCGAAGCATCTGAATTCTACTTGTTTGCGAGGAAAGCCTTGCAGTGCTTCCTCCAGTGGCCAGGCTCGCCACCATAGAAGCAGACTACCTTCCCACATTTCCTAACGCCACCCATAGGCTTGAGAGCATCCTGTCCTTTAGGCTTGGGCTTGGGATTGCCCTTGACCTTTCCCTTGCCCTTACCTTTGCCCTTACCCTTTCCTTTATTGGCAGCTACTAGTAAAACAGGCTCGGACTTCTTCAAGTCTTACTCTACAGTCCTTAGCATGTTCAAAAGCTCCGACAAGGTTTTCACCACAGCGTTCATATTGAAGTTCATTATGAATGGTGCATAAGAGTCAGGAAAGGATTGTAGAATTAAATCCACTTGTAAAACTGCATCCAACTCAAACCCCAAAGTCTCAAGCCTCTCCATATGCTTGATCATTTTGAGCACATGAGGGCCAACTCGGGCTCCCTCGATCAAGCGACTTCCAAACGGTGCTCTTGTACCTCTCATGTCGAGCATTCCCTTCGTAAAGCTCCTTGAGGTGTAGAATAATGGCAGCAACGTCCATATTCTCATGCTGCTTTTGTAGCACTGGTGTCATTGATGCTAACATCAAGCATTGAACGTCATCAGCATCATCAAGGAACTTTTGATAAGTATCCTTTACTTCTTGAGTGACATCAGGATCAGGCTCAGCCACGTATGGCTTATCAAGGATATACAATTTCTTTTCGGACTTAAGTATAATTCGAAGATTACGATATCAGTTCGAGAAATTGGATCCATCCAACTTGTTTTCTTTCTCGATTATCGGTCGCAGGTTCATAATGCTCATTTTTAAGTGAATCTACACTTCAGAAAAGTAAAGTCAATATAATGTTTATTATTTCTTAATATGGTCTTTTATTAAAAAAACACTCCCATTATTTTCCTCAAGCCAATAGCCCTCGCTATTAACTCGGGAAAGTCCGTTGGCTTTCCTAGTGGACTGAGATCCTATCTGGTCTATTTCAAACCTTCGTTGTGGTGAACAAGCCAAAATGGGTTGATTAGGTAGGCCAACAAACTTAATCCAAACCAGTCGATAGCTCCTATTACCAACCTCAAATGTGAAGTAAGCCAACAAGCCAATCACACAATCCAACGACCTAGCCATCATCCTCAAGTGTGATTCCTAGTATCAGTAGAGTGGACACTACATGTCGCCACGTACACTCAACATGTGTACTTCTCTACTATGCCTATGACGTGTTTATCAACCTTCGCTGTGGCGAACAAGCAAAACTATCATTTTAAGTAGACCCATCATCATTAAGGAAAACTCCAATGAATTTTAACCTCCCACCAGTAGAAGTGTACCCTTCGTTGTGGTAAATAAGGTTCCGACGAATAGTGGTTTGATTAAAACCATGGTGATGGAAGGCATACGTGACTTAATATATCTTATTTGAGAGTTTTCATTTAATGTCTCACCAGATTATTATCTTTGTTAGAATGACATTGTTTGGCATGTTATTGAACATTCAACCTTAGCATGCATTCTAAACAAAAAATTAAACATGCTGGTACATGGCCCACTAAAACCGATTTCCTCGAGCCTAGAGGAATCGGTAGGTCAACCTAGGGTTTAAAAGTTAATCTTGGGTCTTCAAGTATTTCCTCTTCATAGCTCTTTCGTTTCTTCTTCACGATCATTACAAATAATTTTATAATAAAAAACCTATTCTAATTTACATCAACAAAATAGAAACCTCGCGTTACATGCGAGAGGAGTGAGATGAGGAGAAGAAATACATGGAGATTTAAGAGAGAAAGGCAGGACACGCAGTCTTATTTATTTATAAAAATTACAAACAAAACCCAATAAACAATAAACAATAGGTCTAAGGCTCATGTATCGGGCACCATACAATTATCAAACAAGAACATTGCATACATTAAAAAACAATCAATTTTGAATTGGGTGGGTTGAATTATCAAGTTACCACCTTAAACGTGCAGAATGAATATTGGCTTTAAAGGTTCAAAAAATTGTAATTTAGCCCCTGTGTGAAAAACAGAAAGCAAAAACAGAACAATAGGTTTCTTACCGCGGCGAAGAAATTCTTCACCCTAGCAAAGTTCATGCACACATGGTCGTTGCGGCGAAGTTTTATTTTTGCCGCAGCGACCATGAACTTCCAAAAAACACAAATCGTTCTAGAGAGTTTTATGCCGCAGCAAAGTTTTATTTCGCCTAGGCTAGATCTACTTTTCTAGAATTTCGCCGTGGCCAGATTCACTTTTTGCATCTCGCCACGGTGAAGTGTTATTTCGCCGCGGCTAATACCTCAAAACAATGAATCAAGCACAGTAACGTCTTTTGCAATTTTTTCACATAATGACACAGATCCAAATCAAATCGAATGCTTAAACACTCGACCAGGATACCAACCAACCAATACACATTCAATCAACACATCATTTAATCAACACATTATTTAATCAATTGATTAATTAAGACATTCAACATACATAATTTTTCCAGATTTAAAAAATACTTCAAATCATGCAATAACATGTTATCAAACAAATATACATGTTATCAAACGTCAATTAAACAATATAATCTAATACCCGAGGCTCTGATACCACTGTAAGTAATTGATCTACCATACGCAGCGGAAAACAAAAACTCAATCGGTATATCAATTACCTTTCTTTGCCTAGATCCGAGTATAGATTATACCGTTTACATGTTTATAAACAAAAATCTGTATAAATTAAATCCATTCAAGGATTAGAATACGTACGTACATTTGGAGGCTCCTTCGAATATCTCTGATTTTGGACAAGAACACTATTCATGGGGTACTGTTCACCATCTACTGTTCAAGTGATTTTTTGCCAATCGATCCAAAGTAGGATCGCACTCACGGAAGTCCACATGAAGATAATCCGAAGAACCCTTAATTATTTTGCTAGAACAGTCAAGGGCTTCAAGAATCAAGAAAGAAGAATAAGAAAAGTTTTCTTCTTGAGCGAGAAAGATAGGGTGGCTAGGGTTTTAATTTAATGAGTAATTCTATTATGCTTTAATTTTAAGTTGCACTTATATAGTGCAACAATTAAAACCCTATTCCACTTAGGAATAGCCGCGAGCTCCAACCCTAGTTCACCCTTGCAACCAAACACTCCCTTTATGGTATTTTAATTAATTAATTATTATTATAATTAAAATCAATTAATATATAATAATATATTAACATTCAATTAAAAATAATAATTTCATTTAAATATATACATAGATATATTTAAATATAATCTCACTAATTTAATTTTAATATTAAAATTAAATACAGGCAACAACTTCAACAAATTTAATTATACTATGAGATTACCAAAATACCCTTTCGTCCTGAAAGACGAAAGTACCCTTCTCACAAATTGATTCTTAAATTATCTTCTAAGTATGTGACCCGTGGGCTCCTTATCATATCGGCAGTGAGTAGTATCGCGATTAACACTAATTAGTCATCTCACTACACACAAACCAAGATTGACCCCTAGCAAGGCATCATGGCCACTCGATAGATTCAGATTCAGCGAAACCGTAGCCTGTCAATGGTATGGTTACCATGCAATCAAATCATTTCATCAACTATTATCTCATCGAGACTGAGGTATAGAAATAGTGTCAACCTCAGATATCATCGACATGTTTGTATTCAGTTACTGGACTAATGACAGGAATATTAAATTGGATTGAGCATCAACTCAATCCCATTGTGGCTACAAATTTAGTGGCATTGCCATTTACTGAATTACCCATTGAGATAACTTCTCCCGTACCCAGGAGTGATGAATCCTTTGTCGATCCACCATTGTCTCGATACACTTCTTAGTGTAGCCAATCACTACTGTAATTGATAGCTCTGAATAGAACTATATTAGGCTAGTGTCAAACTACACCTATTAGTGCACAAGGAGCTTCGATGATCTCAAGTCTAAGGATCACATGCATCACCATCCGTTAGAGGATTTATTCCATAGATACTAGGGTCACCATCCATATGGAATCCTCTGGTGGGTCTGTCCAGTGAACTTGCCTCTAATAAGCATCATGCGTTACACCAGGTTGTCGGCAAACAACCTTGCCAAGTGAGATCAGTCACTGCCTTTTGACAGGGTCGTTCAACACTATGATAGTCTTACCATATTATATGTGTCGTCCTTGGTCAGAATAATACTGGGGCTACGGACGTTTCTAGAATGGCCACCATATGTGATCATAGGGTTCTCACTATCAAGATTAAAACACTTGATACCCTCGTCACAATTCTACCATCCTGAGGACATATATTATTACATACACAGTATAGAAGAATATGCATTTTATTGATAAATAAAAATTTAATACAGAGTCAATTTTACAATAATTGATTGGCTCTAGGCCACCTACTCTAACACAACCTCGAATTAACATTTATTTATCACATAAACAAATATTCATACATTAATAAAAACATTCCCTTTATAAAATGAACAATTCATTAAACAATAAAGGGGATGTCAACATAAAATAAGCATATGATATATACTCATTATAAAATGAAATTATGCAACGGCATTGATATGAAATAAAAAAATAAAATTATGCAAGTTGTAACATTCACATAAAATTCATGGACTCTTGCAACAATCTCAACCAAATATGTCATATTTAACCGAGGCTATAAGAGACATTTCACTACACTTAGCATTAAATGCTCTTTCAAATCAAATCTTAATCTAATTAAAATTGTCATTGAAAAATGGATCAACCATCCATTAACCATGGTTTGGTTAATCAACAAACCTTATGCATATTTACATTATTTGGTCATCATCAACCAATGAATCAATCATACACCATTCATGTTTAGGCCATGGCCAAATTTGACAAGGAATGATGCATCATTTATACATCCAATTATCACATAATATTCATGCAAAATTCATAAAGTAAACATATGCCAATCACTATTGAATATGCCTTCTCCACATTAACCATTTATGCATAAATCAACATTAAAATTTTATTCAACATTAGAATTTTGACATGTCAAATTATGGCCTAAATGTTCATCAATCCAACACCAAATTGTATTCACAATGCAACAGATATACATGCATTATTAGTCCATAATTAAACACATTCAACCATGGAACTTGTATTCAAAATACACTATGCATATAACATGACTTGGCCAATTTTATTATTATTATTATTATTATTATTATTATTATTATTATTATTATTATTTTTAATGTATGTAATGACCAAGACCAACTTTATCCAAGGTCATAAAATGCATCCATAATGCATCAACTCTACATACATACACATAGCCTATTTTAACATGAAATCTTTGCATACCAAACACAAAATTTTACACATACATGCCATCAATCATGAACATCACATATTCAAGATTAAGAGCAACCAAATATTCAACAATAACAACATATGTTGGCCAAATCATACCCCTTGCTCAACAACAATTTTTATTCAATTTTTTTCACTAAAAATTGAACATATAAGCATAGATATAACATTAAGCTCTGATACTATTGAAAGATTATATGCTATTTGAGCTAAAATTGATGAAAACATGAACAAAAACATGTTAAATATGAATAAGGTTGCATACGCCATCTTATTTTACAAGTTAGGGTAAAAGATTACCTTTTAAAAGCTATACAACACTTTGTATCTTCAATGGAGATGAAAGATCTTCAATATGATGAATATTCCTCAAAGTGAAGTCAACCCAAGAAGAAAGAGAAGGAATTGTCCACTTAGGTTTTTAAGAGAATGAGTTTTTTTTTTTTTTTTTTTTTGAAAAAAAAAGGGAGATAATCACACACACACACATATATCCCTTAATGAGAATCCAGAGAATTCATGTTTGGAGAACAAGTTGTGTTTAGAAAACTTGTGCTAGAATAATAATAACGTCAAAACATTCATATAAGATGTACTGCACAATCAAAATTTGTACCTTCAAAAATAAAAATAAAAACTTAATTCATTTGGACATCAATCAATCAAAACATATTAATGTCATTTTCATTCATATGGTGGAAGCTTCAAAAATGTAATTCAAAAACATTTATCATTTATATTATTTACATCAAGATAAAACGTCAGGATGACAATAAATTATCTCCCCTCACGCAAGCCTTGTTGTCTTCAACATCCTTTGCTTCTGGATTGCCTGCAAAACATTCAACCATGAAAAGGTGAGCGCTAATCACTTAGTAAAGAATGATCCAATTAATATCAAGTATGTTATTTGACATTCATTTACACGCCACACGTCTTTTGCATATAGGTATGATTCCTTTTCTTTACTAACTTATATACTTTTTATCATCTTCCCCATGGTCATATAAAACATCAAGTGTACACATACAATCAAGTATGTAAATCTTGTACACACACATCTCATGTCATGATATAACATCTAAATATCATCTAACATGAGTTTATATCATCTTATGATGAAAATAACATTATAACTCTTATAATGCAACTAAATGCATGTGAATCATTTAACGTCTAGTTGATCGGACTTTTGTAAGCGTCTTAAGCAGTTAATATCATCTAGTCTCAAATTCATCTAGAGCTCATATCATCTAGAGGCATGCTTACACGTTATTTAGTATTTAAAACATATATTCATCTTTCCTCAACCGGTATAGAAGGATATGCTCACGCGTTTTCCATCTTATCAATATGTATCTCTAACATCTTATGACATGTAAATGCATATTTTAGTGAGCTTAATGCTTTTGATTCATCTATTGATTATCAGTCTATTTACATTACCTCTTGCTCGCATTCATCATCTTAAAACATATATTACATTGCATCTTCATACCATTTCATAACATTAATCATGCATTCACATCCATGACCGTGTATATTTTTCAAAGATCATCTAACTAATGGGTAATCATTAGTACATGGCTTAATCACAACTATACATTAATAATAATAAAAATTAATTATGTTAAATCTTAAACTTTAATAACTAGAAGTTTATTCTTCAGGCCATTTTTCATCCATTTCCTAAAGAAATTGGCTCTTGGCCTAGACATAAAAGTTATGGGACTATGTCTTAACTTTCTAATGCTTCAAAAATCATCTCGTTTCAATTTTTATAACTCAAGTTATGCTTGAAATATTGAAGCATATTTAACATGACCCTTCAACTTACCAAATCTGAAATTTTCATATTAAACCATGTCATATCAATTTCTATTGATAATTACAAATATGCCAACTTATGGATCAATTAAACCTCCCATTAATAGTCTTAACATTTTAAAGGAAGTGTAAAACCTCATTCTTGTGATCATCCATCATTACTATAACATTGTAAGTTAATGCAATAACACATCAACACTTCTAATAGCAACCATTCAAAATACACAATTTTTTACCACAATCAACACCAATACTTCATTTTCTTCAATTAAGCATAACAATATAATTAAACATAAGTGGCATTAACTTCACGTATAATGACTTCAAGATAATAAATAGCATTAATGAGTTCACCTACACTTATACTATCAATTAAATCTATGCCTTAAAGCCTTAATTTAAGGTTTCATTAAAATCTACAAACCCCTAGCATAAACCCTAAAGTCATGGGAAGTTCTTCCTTACCTTTTGAAGAAATTTCCCCACAATTCTTGCTCCCTTGAAGAAAATTAGGCCAATCTTCTTTGATCTCTAGAGAGAGAAACGTTGGATTAGAGAAATTATGGTGGAATTTGAGAGAAAATGGTGAAAGATTTATGAAAATGAGTTATTCTCCTCCCTTGGTCGAATTTTTAGCTAAAAGTTCCTTGAATTTTCACTTTCATCTCCTTTAAAACATGTAATCACCTTATTGGCCTAATTATTTAATTATTAAACTCATAAGTCCTTAATTTCTCTGTAAATTCTCTCTTGCATATTTTCTTTCAATGTTTCAAATCTCTCTTGCACATTTTCTTTCCATGTTTCTTTCATACCCTTAAACTCTCCTTCAACCTCAAAGAGTAGTAATATTATGATAATGGTACGAATAGCAAAAAGATCTCACATATTATCTTTATTTATGTTTCTAATGCGCTTTTATTTCCACTGGCCATTTTAGATGATGTAAGAAGGTGTGTGGATGAGTGAGTGTGTGGGGGATAAGAGGAGGGCCTTGACCATTCAAGTGATTTCTCCATTTATGTGGAGGAAGATCATCAACAGTAAAAGTGTGGAGCTTGGCTAAAGCTGTATGAGAGTTACACTCAACTGTAGTATGATGGGATTGTCGATACATAGGCGGAGAGTTTGGAATGGAATCATTACCTTCAGGCATTTCATCTTCATCAACTTGAGAGGCAACATGTTGTCTTGAGGATTTGGGTTGATGGGTCATTAATTGGGGATAAACATTGAAATGTTGATCAGAAGTATTATTGGCAGAATCAAAGCTACTGTCAAATGATTCATTGCTTTCTGATTCTATTTGGAAGGTAGAGGAAGAAACCTAATTAATACCAAAGGATGCAAGACGTCATTTTTCTGCTATATCTTTCAAAAAAGAGCTCATATAATTAGAAGAAAGAGGATTGTCTGAGGAGACAATACGAGCATAAGTCTGGCAGTCTTCTAGTAGAAACTTGGGCATTAGGTTTAAGCATCTCAGCTTGTAACCAGGCTTGAAATTCATATATCCGATTTCTCCATTTATGTGGAGGAAGATCGTCAAGAGTAAAAGTGTGGAGCTTGGATGAAGCTATATAAGAGTTACACTCAACCGTAGTATGACAAGATTATTGATAATATCGCATCCCAACACACTTCATGTCTTGGGACCCTCTAGCAAAGATATTTCCCTCAAAATCCAGGTGGGCCCTAAAAGGGTGGTGGGACCATTTTTCTGGCTTAGACGGGACGATGTGATGTGAGAGTAGAGGAGGATGGAGGGTAGGTGAGGGTTTGATCTGGGCCACTTGAGAAAAATGATGAGTTTGTTTTTAGCGAGTTCGAAGGTTTGGGATTCTAAAAAGAGGGATTGGGCTTGTGAGAGGAAGAAGGTGGTGGCTTTCTTGTAGTCAGGAGAAGGTTGAGAGGTTTTGATGTTTATTCCAAACTCAATAAACTTAGAATCCTTCCTAATGGTATTAGGTATAAGATGTTTTTCCAATCCTGGACCACTCAGTCTAATTTGTTTCAAATTGAAAGCAATCCCATTGAGCAAATCAAAGCTCAGCTTATTTCCCGCTCTTGTGAAGATTCCCATGCAAATTTTCTCACTAAATGTTCCCATCCATTATGGAAGAATTTTGATTTCTTTATCAATCTTCCATTCATCAAAAGTGAAGATATCAATCTCACTAAAGCTAGTCATTCTGGTATGTTACCAGAACATCTTAGTCTAGCCCAACAAGAATGTACTCAGCTTTTATCTCAAGGATTGATTGAATCCAAAGACTCTCAATGGGCATGTGAGGCATTTTATGTCAACAAATGTGCTGAATAAAATAGAGGAAAGCTCAGACTTTTGCTGTAGGTATGTGACATGAGAAGGCTAATGATGGAAAGGATTGTGGTATTTGTTGAATCTGGTATAGGAATAGTGACAATCATCTGAATAAGAGAACTCAGTATCAGTGGCTGCAAACTGAAGAACTGTATCTGAAGTGGGTTCTTCATTCGTGGAAAACCAACTTTCGACATCATCATCAGAAAAAACTATATTAGTGAGCTGAGAAAGCTGTTGCATCATTTTGACTGATTGTTTAGGCTTGTTTGGATAATTCTTAGCAAAATGGCTAGGACGGTTGCACAAGTAATAACGAATACATCGTTTGCCTCGGCGTTTCTTTTACCGAAGAAACTTGCAAAACTTGATGCGCCGAGACATTTTTCTAGCATGAACATTAGGTTGAGAATACTTGTTGTTTTTGGAATGAAATTTCTTCTTGGTAGGACAAGAACATGAGCGATCTGATTTGCAAGTCTGGTCTACGACAAACCCCTGTCATCTGTTTAGAGCACTTTAGATAATCATCAAAAAATTATTTCTGAGAAAATAGCTTTTCCAGAGCAAGGATGAAAAACTAATAAATTTCTCCAAGAGAAGTGGAACCAAGTTGTTTTCTTTGAGACTACATGAGCTTGGTGGCTTCATGACTTAGGGATTTTGGAATAGAAGCTAAAAAAACTTGCTTCATGTTAGGATCATCCATTCCCCTAAGTATATGATATCGTTTTACCATTTCTTTTTTAGAGAACATCATCGCATCTTGAAAAATTCTTCTCTAACCTGGTCTTCATAAAGGTGAGGTAATCCGCAAAATTCATCATAGAGGAGATACATAGCTTGATTAATATCTGGCATTTGGATGAACAAAATTTGTCTGTATTCTTGAAGACTAATCCACTAATCACGAAGAATTCCACCAAATCTAGTTGTAAACTATGTAAGAATAGCAGAATCTTGGGCATTAGATTTAAGCATCTCAGCTTATAACCAGACTTGAAATTCATACATTCAATTTCTCAATTTATGTGGAGGAAGATCATCAACAACAAAAGTATGGAGCTTGGCTGAAGTTGTATAAGAGTTACGCTCAACCGTAGTATAATGGGATTGTCGATACATAGGCGAAGAGTCTGGAATTGAATCATCACCTTAAGGCATTTCATCTTCATCAACCTCAAAGACAACATGTTGTCTCGAGGATTCGGGTTGATGGGTCATTAATTGGGGATAAACAATGAAATGTTGATCAAAAGTATCATTGGCAGAATCAAAGCTATTGTCAAATGATTCATTGCTTTCTGATTTTGTTTGGAAGGTAGACGAAGAAGCCTGAGTAATACCAGAGGTTGCAAGACGTTGTCTTTCTGCCATATCTTTCAAAAAAGAGCTCATTTAATTAAAATAAAAAGGATTGTCTGAGGAGACAGTATGAGCAGATGTCTGGCGGTCTTCCATCATCATCATTTGCATTTGAGTCTTATAATTAGATAAAGGATGAGAGGCTTCAAAGATGGAGGATCTGAATGACTGGAAAAGAAAGAGTCAACTATATTATCAACTGGTTTCCACGCTGACTCAGGTGTTTTAGCAGAATATTTGTTTCACCATTTTTGTTCACGCTCTAGCTTATTCTTTTCATCACGTTCTTTGCGAAATCTTGCATATAACTGTTCAGTATTTTCAAAGGCTTGAACTACACCAGAAGTCATCTGAGGAGGGACCAAAGGTTGACTAATCTTCGGAAATGGTGAAAGTGAAGGTTGTGGCCAGGCTGATGAAGAGTAAAAAGGATTTCGCGCTAAAGATACTTTAGGAAAAGTCCGTGGTTGTTTGAGTTTTTGCTTAAGATATTCCTGTTAGAGTGATGCCATTTGAATTTTGAGCGACTTCATTTCTGCTTCCTTTCGGAGAAATTGAACTGAATGATTAAGAAAGTGCCTGACGTGTGCGTCAATTATTGATGGAGCTAGTCAATCCATTTTTGTAAACGAGAAATCATTGTAGTGAGGTTTTAGGATTGAGAGTCCACATGATAAGTAACCACATTTAGCTGTTGAGTCACAGTTTCCTTAAAAGAAGGAAAATCTGTGTCATAATTGAAGTTTTGTCCTGCCTTTTGAGAATCAGGTGATTGAATCATCATGATTGATTGGACTAGAGAAGTATGAACTAGGGGTAATTGGATCGTTTTGTTTTCCTTTGATATCCACCGGAGAGCCTAATGATAACAAGGTAAAGGCTTTTTAAAGTAAGGTGATTTAGCAGGTTTGGGTGGTTTTAAAGGAGATATGGGTTTAGGTTCTGAAGGAGTGTCCCAAATTTGTTGGATGGCTGACCATGGAGGCCAACTTCGACATCATGATTTTCAAATCTAGAATGAAGATGTTTTTTACTACATCACACTGTGTGTCTTTTTCGTTTGTAATGGTTTTGTCTGGAAAGATAATGCTCATCAATTTCCCAAATAGGATCATTAAGATAGTCAAAGCATTAACAGTCAAGATCAAATGGATTATGACCAGTGATTGGATCACATTGATAATAGACAAGAGCACCAGATGAAATGAATGAATGGAAAGTCCAGGTTCTTGTATTGTTGTGGATAGTGAGATCGGAGTAATCATGAATTGAGTCCGTCAAAAACTCAAAGGTGGAGCACTAGGAGTTGCTGAAGAATTAAATCTGAAAGTTGTTGTACTGTCATTGTTATCATGCATGGTAGTTTGTAGAAACCATTAGAGTTTCTTTTTTATTAAGAGACTTGTAACGTGTCACCCAAGAGTCTGGTAACAATTTAACGAAGTCATCCCTGGAGATCTGCCTAGGAATATTGATACAATGAGGAATATTCTGAGAGTCAATAGTAAGAAGCAGCGCATCAGTAGTCGTAGCAATAGCGAGATCAAGAGCATGGTCTTGAATTCGCTAAACCATTTGGTAATGCAAAGTAGCTGTAATACTTCCTAGATTCAAATATGCACCCACAGTCTGTAGTTGAACTTTGAGAGCTTTGGAGTAATGAACGTTAGAGAGAAAATATATTGAAATTAGGAAATAGTGTCATGATGACTATTCCAACATTCAAAGTTGTATGTGTCGTGCCTATGCAGCATGCTGATAATGGACAAATCTGGTGTCTAACAAAGTGATTATGATAAGATAGAGCATGTTTGATAGCACCAAAGTGCACATGAGAGTATCCTTCGCAAAGCTATTGGGCAATGGATTCTTGAGGGATTTCCAGAGTAACATATTGTTCTTGAGTTGTAGTTGGAATTTGACACTTATCAAAAGTACTAGTCTAGACATACTCTTTTACTAGGTTTCTGGAAGGTCGAACAAGAGTTTTAAAAGTTTTAAACAAAGAAGAAAAAGACTTAGAAAAGGCTGTATAGGGATTTACAATAGAAGGGATAATATTTTGAATTTTTTGATTTTCTAGGATATAAGATAATTTATACAAACTATCTACTTTAACAGAAGAAGAAGATCCAAATAAGCTAGTATTTATTGGAGCTGTAAACATAGATAAAGTTGAAGAGGATTCCAGAAGTGTGAGTTCAACCTCTTAGATGTGTAATACAACCTCAAATAGCAAAAATAGCTCAACACCCATAATAAATTAAGAACATAAAACATAACCAAGACCTAAAGGAGCCAATAACCGAGGGGAGGTAGTCCTCTACACACACAGTAATTGGAACCAATAAGTGCGCTGGCTTTGATTCCAAAAGGGTTACCAGACCTCAGAGATGGTGCCAAAAGATTATAGAGTTTATACATGTGGGAAATTATGATAGTCGACATGCATAGAGATAGTCGATCAACATGGCAATCAGTTGAATGGTCAAGGCCCTCCTCTTATCCCACACACACTTACACACCTTCTAACATCATCTAAAAGGGCTTGTGAAAATAAAAGCGCATTAGAAACATAAATAAAGATAATATATGAGATCCTTTTGCTATTCTTACCATTATTATAATATTACTACATCCTTGAGATTGAATGAGAGTTTAAGGGTATGAAAGAAACATAGAAAGAAAATGTGCAAGAGAGATTTGAAACATGAATAGAAAATATGCAAGAGAGATTTTACACAATACGTTTTCCTCTTCCAAGGAGAAGAGAATTCTCTTATTTATAGAGATCTACCAAGAGCTTACATTTAATACATGGCTTGACATATTTGACTTTTTGGATTTTTTATTTATTATTATTATTTTTTAATTAACCTTGCCTACAATATTTGACTCTTGTATTTTACACGAAAGATATTCTACTTGAGGTGGCAAACTGCTATATAGTCCACATTTATTTTTTACATAAACATAAAGGACATAAACATTTATTTTAAGACACGTATAATTTTATCTTGACCAGTCCGACTATAAAAGATCTTTAATCATTTGATAAGTTTGTAACGTGCCACGAGTCTTCATTATAGAAATCAAGACAGCCTATTGCTTAAATCCAATCAGCAAAAATTTGTCGAGAAAATGATTCTAGATGAGTATCCGGAGAAATGTTTGAAGATTGAGATGATTGTCTTGTAGAGGTACTTGGTGTATGCATCTACTGTTGACGCTAGGATTTATGAAGATAGTAATCACAAGACTGCAGAAGCTCTTCTTTTTAAACAATATCTGGCTAAGAATCTGGGTACCACCATTTTAGATAGTCTTGTATATCTAAAGTGGCATTTAATTGATCAGTGATGGAATTTATGCATGTTTGTTTGGCCTGGAGTAGTTTCTTAGTGTAGGTTGGAGGAAAGAGTTCTCACGGAGCATCATCACGAAAAGATGGCCATATCTCATCTGGAATCATTTGATTTTTCTCGAAAATGATTTTCTGGATAAACCTAATCTCAAGAAGATGATCAAACATATTATGGATTAGATCATATGGACATGACCGATGAAATGTGACTTGATGCTGTCAAAAACATAGGCCATCATATCTAATAGAGTGGTGTCTATGAAAAAACATGATGGACCATGCCACTTTGGTGGACATAGGACCTTTGTATCGAGCAAATTGATGAGCAAACACAGACTTTCATTTTTCCAGAGTTTTGAACCATTTGAGAAAAGTCATCAAAGAGTGTAATTAAGAGGTTGAGGATGACTGATACTGAGAAATTATTTTCAAATGCACGGGGGATTGGACCGCAATGTGGTGTTGGTGTAACACATACCAAAAGAACCATAATAATTCTTCTAGAAATATGATATTTGGACTAGGAGGTAAACATAAGAGTTTTGAAAAGGAGAAATCTGGATGAACACCTAACATATCATACATGGATTTTCCACACTTTTCAATGCATTGGATTTGATAAGAAAACATGAGGGTGGTGGCATTTTTATTTATGGGACAAGTTCAAATAAGGTCATCGAATTCAAGAGGTGTGCTAGTATAAGGTTTGGTGAAGAAGAAGATGAACAAGAACTGGATTGGGTCAGTGGTTGATACATGAAACAAGGAAGTGGTTTGGACCTAGGATTCATGAAACAAAATTGTTTAGCTTTAGATGAGGATAAATAATCTATAGTGGTATTGGTGTGACCTTTGATGTGCTAGACGGTGAAAGAATACTTGCCAAATCATTCTGCCTATCGAAGTAATTGCTGATGTGGAACCTATTTCTGGTTGAATCGAAGCATTTGATCAAAAGATTTCATATTTGTTTCAACAAAGAAATGATGGCTGACTAAGTGAAATTCAAACCTCTCAATAGCATTTTTTAGTGCCAATATTTCTTTGAAAATAGAATGATAATGTTGTTAATGTGGTTTAAACTATTTGCTCTGGTATCCACACAATTGTTGTACTTTGTCATCATCTTGTTCAAAAAGCACTACACCCTAATGGGTGTTACTAGCATCTATCTGAAGAATTTGTTTCCCAAAAGAGGAAATCTTCAATGGCTGCGTAAGGAAAGCGTTGTGCTCAAGTCTCTTGATTGCATTTGTTTGCTTGTCAGACCATGAAAGAGGATTCTTCTTAAGCATCTAGGAAAGTGGAGAGGTAAGTTGAGAGATATTGGGGATGAAAATACGCATGTAATTGGCAATTCTCAAGAAATGTTGTATGTCTTTTTGAGTGATGAGAACATCTAGGAATTTCTCTAACTCATTAATAATATGAGATTGGAGGTCATACTTGCCATCAGTAATGACCATACCAAGAAAATCAATCTTTGTTTGTCTCAGCTACATTTTTTTCTTAGAGAGCATAATATCATAAAAGTGTATGATATTAACAAATTTGCGAAGAAAATGAACATGAGATTCTTCATCTTTTGAGAAAAGAAAGATATCATTAATATAGATAAGACATGTATAAAGAAGGGGAGCAAATATCTTCGTCATGACTTTCATAAACAGAGGAGGGGCTGCCTTAAGACCCAAAGACATGATTGTCCATTGGTAATGTTGGATAGCAATGCAAAAAGTAGTCTTATAAAGATCATCAGGATAAATCCCAAGTTGTCAAATCCAACTTTGAGATCAAATTTGGAAAACATCTTACGTAATGCAGATTTGCAAAGAGAATTTGTTTGGAAGGCAGAGGAAATTTGTCATCACAGAGAAAGAAATTTAAAAGCTGATAATTATAACAAGTCTGAGTTTTCCTCTATTTTGTTCAGTACGTTTATTGACATAAAATGCCTCACATGCCTATTGAGAGTCTCTAGATTCAATCAATCGTTGAGATAAAAACTGAGCACATTCTTGTTGGGCTAGGCTGAGATGTTCTAGTGACATACCAGAATGACTAGCTTTAGTGGGATTGATACACTACAAGAAAACTGGCATTTTGCGTCTAGCAAAATTAGACGCAGAAAGTCACATTTAGACGCTAAGCCATTTTTAGCGTCTAAATTTGGTTGTCGCCCCCTTAGTTGCAGTAGGCTGGTCGCAGATTCATAGCGCGTCTATATTGTGGTTTAGACGCAAAAAGTTTTTTTTTTTGCGACTAGCAAAATAGTCAGTAAATGCTGGTCAAAATAGTCCCCCAACTTAGACGCTAAAAGTTCAAAGGTAATTTGGTAAAATTGTATAGCGACTAATTAATTAGTTGCAAAATGTCAGTTTTAGTGTCTAATAATTTGTCGCGAATCCCACACAAATTAGACACCAAAGGTGTAAGGGTAATTTCGTAAAAGACTTTCACAACTATTTTATTAGTCGGCGAATGTATCTTTTTGTTACCAAAATTTAGTGGCTAATTGTAACTCTTTTAGACGCTGAATATAGAATCCAAACGGTTTTCGCGACTATTTTATTAGTGGCCGAATGTATCTTTTGGTGACCAAAATTTAGTAGTTAATTATAGTTATTTTAGACGCTGAATGTGGAATCCAATAGGTTTTCACGACTATTTTATTAGTGGCCAAATGTATCTTTTGGTGACCAAAATTTAGTAGTTAATTATAGTCATTTTAGACGTTGAATGTGGAATCCAATAGGTTTTTGTGACTATTTTATTAGTGGCCGAATTTATCTTTTAGTGACAAAAATTTAGTGGTTAATTGTAATCATTTTAGACGCTGAATGTGAAATCCGAAATGTTATCGCGACTATTTTTTAGATGCTGAATATNAAAAAGCCATATTTTAGATGCAAATTATCAAATTTTGGAGGGAAAAATCACCCGGAAAAAATTGCAACTAAATTTATTAGTCACTAAAGCAACCGGTTCTGTGACTAACAAAATAGTCGCAAAAAATTAACTTTAGATGCCAAATGTTGGAACATGTGGGTCCCAAAATTTTAATCCTCTTTGCTCGACTAATGTCAATTTAGTTGGTAAATGTAGCATTTTTGCAACTAATTCTGGTTAGTTGCTAAAAAATTGGTTGCAAAATGTCAATTTTCTTGTAGTGATATCTTCACTTTTGATGAATGGAAGATGGATAAAGAAATCATAATTCTTCCATAATAGATGGGAACATTTAGTGAGAAAATATGCATGAGAATCTGCATAAGAGCGAGAAATAAGTTGGGCTTTGATTTGCTCAATGGGATTGCTTTCAATTTGAAACAAATTAGATTGAGTGGTCTAGGATTGGAAAAACACCTTATACCGAATACCATCAGGGAGGATTCTAAGTTTATTGAGTTTTGAATAAACATCAAAACCTAGAACCATATCTTTGCCAAGTAAATCAGAACCAAGAACTTTGTGAAAAGTAAAACATCCTAGAAAAAATTGGATTTTAATGGGTTTGCTGATCACATGAGTAGTGAAAGTGTCACTATTAGTAATGTAGAAAACCTCTTGATGAGGTTTCCACTAGAAGGATGGAAAAATCTTAGGATTGATAATAGTTTGAATAGCACCAGTATCTAAAAATGCTATAACAGAAATGAGATTGGAATATTTAGTGCAGAAGATCTCGACTTTTAATGTAGGTATGTGATTGCCAAAAGATTACGGAGTTTATGCATGTGGGAAACAATGACAGCCAACTTGCATGGAGATAGCCGATCAACATGGCAATCGGTTGAATGGTCAAAGCCCTCCTCTTATCCTTCACACACTTACACACCCATACACCCTCTAACATCAAGCTTGTCGGATGATTAAAGATCGTTTACAGTTGGAATTGTCAAGATAAAATTCTACGTGTCTTAAAATAAATGTTTATGTCCTTTATGTTTATCTGAAAAATATATGTGGATTATATAGCAGTTTGCCACCTCAAGTAGAATATCTCTCATGTAAAATACAAGAGTCAAATATTATAGGCAAGGTTAATTAAAAAAAAAAAAAAATCCAAAAATTCAAATATGTCAAGCCATGTATTAAATGTGTATCAAATGTAAGCTCTTGGTATTTCTCTATAAATAAGAGAATTCTCTTCTCCTTGAAGGAGGAGAACGTATTGTGTAAAATCTCTCTTGCATATTTTCTTTCCATGTTTCAAATCTCTCTTACACATTTTCTTTCCCTATTTCTTTCATACCCTTGAACTCTCTTTCAACCTCAAGGATGTAATAATATTATGATAATGGTAAAAATAGCAAAAAGATCTCACGTATTATCTTTATTTATGTTTCTAATGCGCTTTTATTTCCACTAGCCTTTTTAGATGATGTTATAAGGTATGTAGGTGTGTAAGTGAGTGTGAGATAAGAGGAAGACCTTGACCATTCAGCCGATTGCCATGTTGATCAGCTATCTCCATGCACATCGGCTCTTCTTCTTGAACAAAATCTGGCTGAGAATCTAGGTACCACCATTCTGGATAGTCATGTATATCTGAAATGGCATTTAATTGAGCAGTGATGCAACTTATGCATATTTGTTTGGCTTGAGTAGTTTCTCAGTGTAGGCTAGAGGAAAGAGTTCCAGCAAAGCATCATTATATTTTACACAAGAGATATTCTACTTGAGGTGACAAATTGCTATATAGTCCACATCTATTTTTCAAATAAACATAAAGGACATAAACATTTATTTTAAGACACTTAGAATTTTATCCTGACAAGTCCGACTGTAAAAGATCCTTAATCATCTGACAAGTTTGTAATGTGCCATGAGTCTTCATCATGGAAATCAAGACATCCCATTGCTTGAATTCAATCAGCAGGAATTTATTGAGAAGATGAATCTGGATGAGTATCTAAAGAAATGTCTGAAGACTGAGATGGTTGCATTGCAAAGGTATTTGGTGTATGCATGTACTGCTGATGCTTGGATTTATGAATATAGTAATCGCGAGACTGTTGAAGCTGTTCTTGAATAGAATCTAGCTGAGAATCTGGGTACCACCATTCTGGATAGTCTTGTATATCTGAAGTGACATTTAATTGAGCAATGATGGAACTTATGTATGTTTGTTTGGCCTGAAGTAGTTTCTCAGTGTAGGCTAGAGGAAAGAGTTCCCACGAAGCATCATCACGAAAAGATAGCCATATCTCATTTGGAATCGTCTGATTTTTCTTGAAAAGGATTTTCTAACCTTAGAGATGGTGCCATAAGATTATGGAGTTTATGCATGTGGGAAACTATGATAGCCAACCTGCATAAAGATAGCCGATAGACATGGCAATCAGTTGAATGTTCAAGGCCCTCCTTTTATCCCACACATACTTAACACCCACACACCTTCTAACATCATCAATGAAGTTTATGCATGTGGGAAACTATGATAGTCATCTTGCATGGAGGTAGTGGATCAACATGACAATCGGTTGAATGGTCAAGGCCCTCCTCTTAGCCTACACATACTTACACACCCACACACCTTCTAACATCATCTAAAAGGGCTAATAGAAATAACAGTGCATTAGAAACATAAATAAAGATAATATGTGAAATATTTTTTATATTCTTACAATTATTATAATATTACTACATCCTTGAGATTGAAGGAGAGTTTAAGGGTATGAAATAAACATGGAAAGAAAATGCGTAAGAGAGATTTGAAACATGGAAAGAAAATATGCAGATACAATTCTTTAGTTTGCAACCACTGATACTGAGTTCTCTGATTCAAATGATTGTCACTATTCCTACCAGATTCAACAAATACCACAATCATTTCCATTATTAACCTTCTCATGTCACATACCTATAGCAAAAGTTCAAATCTTCCCCACTAAATATTCCAATCTCATTTCTGTTATAGCATTTTTTTTATACTGATGCTACTTGCACTATTATCATTCCTAAGATCCTTCCATCCTCCCAGTGGAAATCTCATCAAGAAGTTTCCTTGCACAATCATTGAAGATTCCCTCTTTTGGGAAACGAATTCTTCAGGCAGATGCAAGTGACACCCATTGGGGTGTAGTGCTTTTCGAACAAGATGATTATAAAATATGACATTTGTGTGAATACCAGAGTGGACGACCGACCTGCATGGAGATAGCTGATCAACATGGCAATCTGATGAATGGTCAAGGCCCCCCTCTTATCCCACACACACTTACACACCCACACATATTCTAATATCATCTAAAAGGGCTAATGGAAATAAAAACGCATTGAAAACATAAATAAAGATAATATGTGAAATCTTTTTGCTATTCTTACAATTATCATAATATTACTATATCCTTGAGGTTAAAAGAGAGTGAAAAGGTATGAAAGAAACATGGAAAGAAAATGTGCAAGAGAGATTTGAAACATGGAAAGAAGATATGCAAGATAGATTTTACAAAATACGTTCTCCTCCTCCAATGAGGAGAATTCTCTTATTTATAGAGAAATACCAAAAGCTTACATTTAATACACATTTAATACATGGCTTGACATATTTGACTTTTTAGTTTTTTTTTTTTTTTTTTTTAATTAACCTTACCTACAATATTTAACTCTTGTATTTTACACGAGAGATATTCTACTTGAGATGGCAAACTTCTATATAGTCTACATCTATTTTTCAGATAAACATAAAGGACATAAACATTTATTTTAAGATACGTAGAATTTTGTCTAGGCAAGTTCGACTGTAAAAGATCTTTAATCACCTAACAAGTTTGTAACGTGCCATGAGTCTTCGTCATGGAAGATTTTTTGATACTGGTGCTACTCGCACTATTATCAATCCTAAGATCCTTCCATCCTCTCAGTGGAAACCTCATCAGGAAACCTCATCAAGAAGTTTTCTACACTGGTAATTGTGACACTTTCACTACTCATCTAATCAGCAAACTCATTAAAATCCAATTTTTTCTACGATGTTTTACTTTTCACAAAGTTCTTGGTTCCGATTTACCTGGCAAAGATATGGTTCTAGGTTTTGATGTTTATTCAAAACTCAATAAACTTAGAATCTCCCTGATGGTATTCGGTATAAGATGTTTTTCCAATCCTGAACCACTCAGTCTAATTTGTTTCAAATTGAAAGTAATCCCATTGAGCAAATCAAAGCCCAGCTTGTTTCCCGCTCTTGTGCAGATTTTCATGCAGATTTTCTTCTTAAATGTTCTCATCCATTATGGAAGAATTTTTATTTCTTTATCTATCTTCCATTCATCAAAAGTGAAGATATCAATCTCACTAAAGTTAGTCATCTAGTATGTCACCAGAACATCTCAGCGTAAACTAATAAGAATGCACTCAACTTTTATCTCAAGGATTGATTGAATCCATAGACTCTCAATAGGCATGTGAGGCATTTTATGTCAATAAACATGCTGAAAAAAACAGATGAAAGCTCAAACTTTTTATCAATTATCAACCTTTGAATTTCTTTCTCCATGATGACATATTTCTTCTGCCTTCCAGACAAGTTCTCTTTGCAAATCTACATAATGCAAAGATATTTTCCAAATTTGATCTCAAAGCTAGATTTTGGCAACTTGGGATTCATCCTGATGATCGTCATCAGACTGCTTTCTGCATTCCTAACCAACATTACCAATGGACAGTTATGCCTTTTGGTCTTAAGGTAGCCCTTTCTATGTTTCAGAAAGTCATGACGAAGATATTTGCTTCATTTCTTCATACATGTCTTATCTATATTGATGATATCCTTCTCTTCTCAAAAGATGAAGAATTTCATGTTTATCTTCTTCGCAAATTTTTTGATATCATACACTCTTATGGTATTATGCTCTCTGAGAAGAAAATACAGCTGGGACAGACAAAGATTGATTTTCTTGGTATGGTCATTGCTGATGGCAAGTATGACCTCCATCCTCATATTGCTAATGAGTTACAGAAATTCCCAGATGTTCTCACCACTCAAAAAGAAATAAAACAATTCTTGGGAATTGCCAATTACATGCGTAGTTTGATCCCGAACATCTCTCAACTTACCTCTCCACTTTCCCAGATGCTTAAGAAGAATCCTCCTTCATGGTCTGACAAGCAAACAAATGTAGTTAAAAGTCTTGAGTGCAAAACCTTCCTTACACAGTCATTGAAGATTCCCTCTTCTGGGAAACGAATTCTTCAAACAGATGCTAGTGACACCCATTGGGATGCAGTGCTTTTTGAATAAAATGATAAAGTACAACGTTTGTGTGGATATCAGAGTGGACAGTTTAAACTACATTAACAACATTATCATTCTACTTTCAAAGAAATATTGGTAGTAAAAAATGCTATTGAGAGGTTTGAATTTCATCTGGTTAGCCATCATTTCTTTGTTGAAACATACATGAAATCTTTTGATCAAATGCTCTGATTCAACAAGAAAAAGGTTCCACATCAGCAATTACTCTGATGAGCAAAATGGTTCAATAAGTATTCTTTCACCATCCAAAACATCAAAGGTCACACCAATACCATTGCAGATTATTTATCCAAGCCTAAAGCTAAACAAATTTGTTTCATGAACCCTAGGTCCAAACCACTTCCTTGTTTCATATATCAACCACTAACCTAGTCTAGTTCTTTTAAGATGATGAATGTGAGCAAGAGGTAATGTAAATGGATTGATAATCCATAGATGAATCAAATGTATTAAGCTCACTAAAATATGGATTTAAATGTCATAAGATGTTAGAGATACATATAGACATGATGGAAAACTTGTAAGCATATCCTCATATATCAGTTGAGGAAAGATGAATATATGCTTTAGATGCTAAATAACGCGTAAGCACACTTACAAATGATATAAGCTCTAGACGAATTTGAGGCTAGATGATATTAAATGCTTAAGACGCTAAGAAAAGTCCAATCGACTAGACGTTACATGATTCATATGCATTTAGTTGCATTATATGAGTTATAATGTTATTTTCATCATGAGATGATTTATACTCATGGTAGATGATATTTAAATGTTATATCATGACACGAGATGTATGTGTACAAGATTTACATACTTGTTTGTATTTGTACACTTGATGTTTTATATGACCATGGGAGATGATGAAAAATATGAGTTAGTAAAGAAAAGGAATCATACCTAGATGCAAAAGAAATGTGGTGTATGAATGAATGTCAAATAACATACTTGATATTGATTGGATCATTCTTTACAGAGCAATTAGTGATCACCCTTTCATGGTTGAATGTTTTACAAGTAATCCAAAAGCGAAGGATGCTGGAGACAGCAAGACCATGCGTGAGGAAAGATAATTTATTGTCATCCTGACGTTTTATCTTGATGTAAATAATGTAAATGATAAACGTTTTTGAAACACCTCATTGGAAAGTGTTAGCTTTCCATGAATAATCATTTCTCACAAATACAGTAAGTGTTAATCAATTTTTGCCATATTAATTTTTTGATTGTATATTGATTTATTTAATTCTTGATTATTGTTTATATAAATATTTTTGTCAACTTATAAAGTTGTGTGTACACTTTCATTTATGATGTTTACAAATCTATTTGGTTCTTTAGTTTACACATGTCATGACATTTTCCATTGATGTCTACACATTTCCTTAGTCTTATTTTATCGTAATATATGTGCACACATTAAAGTTAGATGTGCAAACAGTTATTAAGTCAAACCTTAGTCCAGAGGTTGAGTTTTCGTTCATTGTTAGGATTTTATTTAGGACTGAAATATACATTAGTGGTCCAAATACAAGTGTCAAATATTTCAGATGTGGTCCTAGAAATTTGTTTTGCCTTTTCAAAAGTGGTCCTAATAACTTGTTAAAAACTTTCCTTAAATAGCCAAACATGTGTAAGGACTAGTCTGGGCAGAAAAGTTTTTCATAAAAGGTTGTTTGCCTTTTCTAGCCACATTTGGTTTTTTTCATGTTCTTCTTCAAATATTTGGCAAAGTTTTTCGTGAGTAAGGCACATTTATCATCATCCACGTTAGGGCTGAAAAAAACCGGTTAACCGAATCAGATATGTGCTTTTTGTAACTGAATCAGTTTTTCGGTTCAAACCATATTGCAAACCGAAACCGGTTCGGATTTTGGCATAAACCGGTTTGCAAACCGATCCGGATTTTTATTTTGCAATCCGATTAACCGGTTTGCAAACCGGTTTTATTAATAAAAAAAAATTTGCCTTTTTTTTATATGTTATGATAAAAAAATTGCCTTTTTTTTATATGCAAACCTATTTTACAGTTATATAATTACGATCATCTATTTTACATGATAACTCTACAATAAACTGAGAAATTACACTTGTTAGTTGCTAACTTGCTATTATGGTTTCAAGGATACCTCAAATGGTTTACCATTTAATTTTGGCCCTGAATCTTGAGAAAATATGTATAAATTTGCATAACATAGTTCCATTATGAGACTTATGAAAAAACGTATCAATATCTGATGGTAGGAAGACTATGAGAAGTTGCTAGATTGAAAGATAATAAATCATGCCCAATTGAAATTCTTATGCTTCTCAACAAGAAAATAATACAGACAGCCGCCATTTACATTTATAACTCTTATTGATATTTGATGGATAATAAATCATGCCCAATTGAAATTCTTATTGTTTTATTTTGGTTAATTGAGTCACTAAGAATAGTGACTTTTCACTTGAGCAGTTTTAACTCATGTTGCTAGATTGAAAATTAAAAAATTGAAACAAAATTACTTCATTAACTCACTTGAGCAGTTTTAACTCATGCCCAAATTGAGTTTTCACTAAGAATAAGACTATAAGAAGTTGCTAGATTGAAATATAATAAATCATGCCTAACTGAAGGCTGAAGCCGTGTCTCCAAACAAGCAACAAGCAACAAGTCACAAGTTTCATTAATAGATGACAGACGAATTGGGATCCAGCTAGCTTCAAAACAACTCTTATTTTTAACTCATACAAAATTAGGTTAAGAGCATGGCAAAAGAAAATTAAAAAATAGAAACAAAATTACTTCATAAAAGCATTAAAAGTATTAGATACTTTTAATTAATTATCAGAGTTCATTACTGTAACTGTTAACTCTGTAAGTCTGTAATCCAACAATGTCAAAATAAATGTTATCGTCTTCGCATTTAAACACAATAATACTTCTTCACTGGATGTTAAGTGTTCATCTTTAATACATAAAACGCCAATGAAAGAGACGAAACAATTATAAAAAGTAAAAACTCCATTTCATATCAGTTATCACTGTAACGTGGGACACAAAATGAGAGAGGTGAGGAATTGAACAAAATTCTCAAGGGCATTGAAAATACAAATGAGAAACCTCTGGACGGCTCTAGCAGCACAAGAAAACCCAAAGATTCTACTACAAAATTCATGAGATCATTTTCTTCAGACCATCTCTCTTCTCAACAAAAATAGTTTACATTTACATGCATTGTAATATCCTATTCCTACTGACCTAACCACCAAAAGCTTCAGTTGTTGGAGAGTGGAGAGGGCAGCGGCGGCGACTGGAGTCTTGGAGAGTGGAGAGGGCAGCGGCGGCTGACGAGTTTGAGAGGAGAGGACGAGAGGAGGAGAGACAAGTATTGAAGAAGAAGGACTTAGGAGCGAAATCAACAGGAAAATGGAGAAGGCAGCGGCGACTGGAGTCTTGGAGACAATGGAGACTGGAGAGGGCAGCAGCGGCCTGCGAGTTTGAGAGGAGAAGAGGAGTATTTTAGAGTGTGAAGTTAGGGATTCAAGATCCAAACTTTTCAAAGTACTATTAGATTTAGGTATTTAGGATTTTGGATAATAAGGATTTTTAAAATAATACTATTATATTAATAGGATTAAAGGAAAACCGGTTTCAGTTAACCGGTTATGAAAATGATATAAACCGTAAACCGAACCGAAAAACCGGTTTAGCCATTTTTTGAAACCGAAACCGGTTAACCAGTTTTCCGGAACGGTTTCGGTCTGGTTTCTCGATTCGGTTTTCGGTTTTTTTTTGCAGCCCTAATCCACGTCAGTTACATCAACATTTTCAAGGAGATTAGAAATTATCTCATGCTTTAAAGCAAGATCTTTACCTGATTTCTTGTCCCACCTTTTCAGATTGAGCTTGAAAGTTTGTAAAGATCCAATCAACTCATCAAATTGCATGGAATCCAGATCAGGACATTCTTCGATGGAGGTCGCCTTTGACATAAATCTCTTGGGTAGTGAGCATAAGATTTTCTTGATAAATTCAACATTAGTATAGACTTTACACAAAGCATAACACTCATTATACACATCACAAATTCTGCCATGAAAGTTGGTTCTTGTTTCATCATCATGCATAATCAGATTTTCATAGTCAATAATGAATCTCCTAAACCTAGTTTTCTTAACAATGTTTATTCCTTCATTTTTTTTTTTTTTTACCTGAAGTTTATTCCATGCACCTTTAACGGTTAGCAATAATTTTCATCTAATTTACACTAACAGTAATAAAGATGGCATAAATGGCTTTTGAGTTAAAATTAGCAAGATTTAATTCAGCCTTAGTCCACTCTTCTATTGGTTTTGGTTTGATCACCTCTTCTTCAACAACTACGGGTGCTTTCCAACCACTGACAATTGGAATCCATACCCTCTCATCTCTAGACTTTAGGAAAGCATGCATCCTAGGTTCCCAATAAGGATAGTTGGTTCCCTCTAACAGGGGTGGTTTGTTAGTAAACCCTCATTCACTAAAGAAGTTCATAATAAGCACACTACAGATGTTGACACAAACAAGACAAATGTGGTCACATACAGACGTGCAAGGCAAATGTGGACACACACAGAACAAATGTAGACACACTAAAAACGAGAAGATCAATTCAAAAACGCACAAAATCAAAACAGATGCAACACAAGCTAAAACAAGGCACAAGCACAATCAAGCATGGATCTACTAAAATAATTCTTCAAAGCGTTCTCTAATATCAAAATGAAAGTTTAAGTTTAACCAAGCTCACTAAACTATTGCGAAAAGTGTTGATGTGTTCATCGGTGCTTGTGGGTATGGTTATTCAGCATAAGCATCATATCAAACATGAGTATAAAATAAAGCACATAAGCATATTTACATGGTTCAGCTAATAGCCTACATCCATAAGACCAAGTCCAGACGAAGCAAATCTACTATAGCAAACATTCAAAGTTCATTGTAAAGTTGAAGTTAAGCAAACAAATGTAAAACACTCCCTGTTTTCACAATAGTCTTAACTTCACCCTATAGTTAATCCAATGTCTTGCCACAGCTTGCTTGAATCCAAAAAACCTCTTGGATAGCTCAAGCTCCACTCAAGTTTCAATGCTGAAGAAAACCTTCAGCTCCACAACTTGAAATCCCTTCAAGCATTCATCAATGGAAACATGTTCCAACACACTCAAACAATCAAGATTAGATAAGTATTTTGAGCATTGAAAAACAACTAAGAAACCTAACCTAAAATGAATAAAACCTCTAAGGATTTTCAGAGAACAACAAAATGAATATTCACGTTCAAACGTAAATGCAAGGATGAAAAAGATTATAAAAAATCCTTGCTCAATAATCTACTAGATAGCCAACTAACAAACTCTTACACATGTTTAGCTATTTAAAAAAAGTTTTCAACAGCTTGCTAGAACCACTTCTAAAAAGGCAAAACAAATTTCCAGGACCACATCTGAAATATTTGACACTTGTATTTGGACCACTCACGCATATTTCAGTCTTCAATAAAATCCTAACAACCAATGAAAACTCGACAGCTATACTGAGGTCTAACTGGACGACCGTTTACACATTTGACTCTAATGTGTCAACATATATTACGATAAATCAGACTAAGGAAATGTGCACACATCAATGTAGAATGACATGACATGTGTAAACTAAAAACATGATTGTGCTTAACCAAATAGATGTACAAACATTAGAAATGAAAATGTACACACAACTTCATAAGTTGACAAAAATGCTTACAATTATCCTCAACATTAGATCCTGCTGAATCAACTCAACCACAAGCTTCGACATCATCTAGTTCTCGTGGAGGGAAAAGGTTCAAATCAAAGGCTGTAAGAGGTAAAACTTCCAAAGGAAAAACTCCCACCCAAAGGTCAAGCAACCATTGAAGGTTTGGTTCAAACCTTATGAACAAAGCGGGGGAGTTGATTGCTGATTTTGAGGGAGTAGATTGATAATTGATGGATAGAAAGGTTGTTTTTTTTTTTTTTTTNTACTAAAATAATTCTTCAAAGCGTTCTCTAATATCAAAATGAAAGTTTAAGTTTAACCAAGCTCACTAAACTATTGCGAAAAGTGTTGATGTGTTCATTGATGCTTATGGGTATGGTTATTCAGCATAAGCGTCATATCAACCATGAGTATAAAATAAAGCACACAAGCATATTTACATGGTTCAGCTAATAGCCTACATCCATAAGACTAAGTTCGGACGAAGCAAATCTACTATAGCAAACATTCAAAGTTCATTACAAAGTTGAAGTTAAGCAAACAAATGTAAAACACTCCTTGTTTTAACTTCACCATATAGTTAATCCAATGTCTTGCCACAGCTTGCTTTAATCCAAAAAACCTCTTAGATAGCTCGAGCTCCACTCAAGTTTCAATGCTGAAGAAAACCTTCAACTCCACAACTTGAAATCCCTTCAAGCATTCATCAATGGAAACATGTTCCAACACACTCAAACAATCAAGATTAAATAAGTATTTTGAGCATTGAAAAACAACTAAGGAACCTAACCTAAAATGAATAAAACCTCTAAGGATTTTTAGAGAACAACAAAATGAATATTCACGTTCAAACGTAAATGCAAGGATGAAAAAGATTATAAAGAATCCTTGCTCAATAATCTACTAGATAGCCAACCGACAAACTCTTACACATGTTTAGCTATTTAAAGAAAGTTTTCAACAACTTGTTAGAACCACTTCTAAAAAGGCAAAACAAATTTCTAGGACCACATCTGAAATATTTGACACTTGTATTTAGACCACTCACGCATATTTCAGTCCTCAATAAAATCCTAACAACCAATGAAAACTCGACATCTATACTAAGGTCTAACTGGATGACCGTTTACACATTTGACTCTAATGTGTCAACATATATTACGATAAATTAGACTAAGGAAATGTGCACACATCAATGCAGAATAACATGACATGTGTAAACTAAAAATATGATTGTGCTTAACCAAATAGATGTACAAACATTAGAAATGAAAATGTACACACAACTTCATAAGTTGACAAAAATACTTACAATTCTCCTCAACACCAATTGCATTAGATCCTGCTGAATCAACTCAACCACAAGCTTCAACATCATCTAGTTCTCGTGGAGGAAAAAGGTTCAAATCAAAGGTTGTAAGAAGTAAAACTTCCAAAGGAAAAACTCCCACCCAAAGGTCAAGCAACCATTGAAGGTTTGGTTCAAACCTTATGAACAAAGCGGGGGAGTTGATTGCTAATTATAAAGGAGTAGATTGATAATTGATGGGTAGAAAGATTGTCGTTTTTTTTATTTTGGTTAAAAACTATTGCTGATATATTTGAACTGATGTTTTATTTTTGTTTTTGATAATGTTGGTTAAATGTGACTTTAATTGTGCTTGCTGTTTTGTGTTTTTAATTGATGCTTGTTTGAATGTGAAGTGGTTTAAACACTAAGGGGGATTGTGCTTGCTGATAGGGAGTTTATTTTTTTTTTTATTTTTTTTTATTTTTTTTGTAGTGAATATGAACTGATTTGCATTTTGTTTTTAAGTTCACTTTTGTTCACATATCTCTATGCTTGATAATAATGATGTTTACATGAGATATGTTGTTTTTGTGTGTGGTTGTTTCTATCGTCTCTATAATTTGTTGTTGGTCTTTGTTTGAGATAGGTTTTTGTTAATCATTTGATCAAGATTGTGCTTGGTTCATAAGTTTGACAAAGGGGGGGATTGTAAGTATTTTTGTCAACTTATAAAATTGTGTGTGCACTTTCATTTCAGATGTTTGCACATCTATTTGGTTAAGCACAATCATGTGTCTAGTTTAGACATGTCATGACATTCTGCATTGATGTGTGCACATTTCTTTAGTCTGATTTTATCATAATATATGTGAACACATTAGAGTCAGATATGTAAACAGTCATCCAATTAGTTCTTAGTACAGATGTCGAGTTTTCATTAACTGTTAGGATTTTATTTATGACCGAAATATGCGTGAATGGTCCAAATATAAGTGTCAAATATTTCAGTTGTGGTCTAGGAAATTTGCTTTGCTTTTTCAAAAGTGATCATAACAAGTTGTTGAAAACTTTCTTAAATAGTCAAACATGTGTATAGCTTTGACGATCGACTGTCTAGTAGATTGTTGAGCAAGAAATTTTTATAACTTCTTCATCCTTGCATTTACGTTTGAACCTAAATATTCCTCTTTGAAAATCCTTAAAGGTTTTATTCATTTTAAGTCAAGTTCCTTTGTTGTTTTTTAATGCTCAAAATACCTATCTAATCTTGGTTGTTTGTGCGTTGAAACATGATTCTATTGATGAATGCTTAAAGGTTTCAAACTGTAGAGCTAAAGATTGTCTTCGACATTGAAGCTTGAGTGGAGCTCGAGCTATCCAAGAGGTTTTTTGGATTCAAGCAAGCCGTGGCAAGACATTGGATTAACTAAAAGGTGAAGTTAAGAGTGTTGTGAAAACAGGGAGTGTTTTACATTTGTTTGCTTATCTTTAACTTTGTAATGAACTTTGAATGTTTGTTATAGTAGATTTGCTTCATCTGGATTTAGTCCCATGGATGTAGGTTGTTAACTGAACCATGTAAATATGCTTGTGTGTTTATTCTATGCTCATGATTGATATGATGAGTATGTTGAATAACCGTACCCACAAGCACCAATGAACACAATCAACACTTTCTACCATAGTTTTAATGAACTTGGTTAAACATAAATTTTCAGTTTACATTTTGTTGTTGATTGTTGATTCTAATAACATTACTATTACTACTACTATCATCTCGTCTACTTCTATATCCTAGTCTCCTTAAGAAATTAGACATTTCTAAAATAATTCTAACTTACAAGTTCTAGTTTTTCTTAGAATACGAGACCACCTAACACGTCTGACCAAGCGCACCCTCCAAGCTGACCAAAGCATAATCTAGAAATGATCCTAGAGTTCTTCTAGATTAAAAGCTTTTAGATTTATCTAATTCTTAGTTCACTTAAGGAAACAAGTGTCACGAGTGAACAATAATATGAACATTAAGTTGCTCTAGCAATATGCACAACACTTGCTACAATGAATCTAAAATAGTGTATTATTTCGACAACAACTTGACTCTGATACCATAATGGGGCAAGATCATAAAAATGATGATAAAATGCTTATATGAAGATAAAATATGAAGAAGTTATATATATATATATATATATATATATATAAAAGTAACCTGACATTCGATTTAGCTTCCTTTATGCGTTCAAAGTTGCACCACATTACAACACAGACCATGAGAAACTTATATGCTCTATCACCAACTCAATGGCAATCAAGAAATTGAAGAAAATGTTGAAACAAATTGACATGGAAAGCAAGGCACAACCAAACACAAAATGAAAATGCAAGCTCACCAGGGAAAGAAATCAAAGAATAAAACAACAAAAGAGAGAAAGGAAAAGAGATTATTCCCACATAGAAAAAAGAAACATTAAATACGAAAACAAAAAAGTTGATAAGCTAAAAACTTTACTGGAGTATGTTTTGTTTTCCCAGGACCTCCCTTTCTAAGGATGGATATAGATTACAAAGTGCTATATGAATGTAGCAGGTTTTCACCCGGCCATGGTGGTGCAGAGATGAAGTACAAATCAATCAGCATTTTCAGAGTGCAGCTACATAATACCCTTAAAATCACAGGGAGGAGTTCATTGTCTTTCGGAAAACCACGAATGTCCCTTAAAATCACATGGATATTCATGGTTTTCCAAAAGATAGTGAACTCCACAAAAATATCCTCACACTTAGGCTTAAATCTCATCCCTCCAACTTAATTTCTTTTTGCACCTTAAACACCTCAAAGCTTTACTCTGCTCAACTAGATTACTCCCTAAACAGATAGTTAAGAGTGGAAGTACTGTCAATGAACCCTCATTTTTCTAACTTAAACCCAATCATATCTTTTTATATCAATATCAATTCAGGAACTGTAAGTGACAAATCTTTCATTTTGATCGACTTGGCTAGACCATTTCTTTTAATAATGACTATCAGTTCAGAAATGGTAATTAACAAACTCCCTATTATGAGGAAATGATGCAGCATTTCACTTTACTTTGTTGACTTTGAATTGAACGAGTCCTCCATTTTTGCTTTTGCTATGGCAGCTTGTTCCTCCACAAGAAGATCCTCAAAGCACTTGGTACAGAAGTTCAAGTTGGCTGCTGGAACAGAGGAACCACAATTATTAGCGCACAGCTTTGGCTCGGATGCAAACTTCGATAAAAGTAAGAAGCCCTTGAGCACATATAAAATTCACTTTTCCACCGAGTTAAAAAATGTTTTACGTGAATGCTAACTTCAATCAAAGATGAACGAATGCATCAAATAGAGTTACCAAAATATCGTTTAAGGGTGAAGGCTTTAAATGAAAAGCAAAGCGAAAGATTCATATATATATATATAAGAAACTGATCAATATAGTAAAACTAAAAGAGTACCTCCTCTTGAGTTAAAAAAACTCAAAACATATTTTCTAGAAACGGCTGAATTTGAGTTACAATGCCTCAGTAACAATATTTCGTGCTGCACAGTCCAAACTAATTTGCATCCCTTCAGTAACTACAACCAAAACAGATACTTATAGAACTGACAAGGATACCATGAAAGAAAGTAAAGTAACATTTCAACAATCCACAACAAACTCAAAGGCACAGCCAAGGAACACCAAGGTACAAGCATTTTGTCCGCAGTTTACAATATTAACAAAGCAAAACAAGCTAATATTTTCAATAAAAGAAGCAACACCATGATCCTAAGAAGATATTGAAGTTAAATTATAACAAAACAGTCAATGAGAAATGAGATCCAAAGGGTAACAACCAAAGAATAGAATTTTAGTAAATAGATTAAACACAACTCTAATATATATAATACAATTCAACTCAAACTTGAGGACAAAATCAAGAAAAAAAAGAGTTCCAAGCACAAAGATACAACCCACAAGCATTTACTCCATACAATAAATCATGGCGCAACTCAAACAGCCACCACCAAACAAAACAAATCAGAGAAGGCAAAATAAAACTACCAAAACAAATACCCACATGAACAAAAACAAAAATTGAAAAGTTTTTGTATAATTACCATAAGAATAATTGTTTCCCCAATATCCCCGTCCCAAAAATGGAAAGGAAGTGTTCGATTGATGAAGGAATCTACGAAGGTTTGGACCTGGCCATTTGGAGCAAAGTTGAACCACTGCAAATCCATCACCATTTTCACTGAAGCTATGAATCAGATCTCTTCATTACTTGTAATCTTCTGTTTACTCAGTGATATAAAGTGTGTCGGTGGGGGTAGGAAAAGTCGAAAACTAACAGATGTCAAATATGTCATAGCTTGTAGCATAGCAGCGAAGATTTTCCGCCACCCTAAGGAGTTTACGACAATTTACTCCTCAAAGTTTGGAGGAACTCGAAGCCACCCAAAAATTTTACAAACATTAGTACTATGCCACATATTTGTCTTTTTATTATATTATTTTTAATTTTTATTTATTCTATTTTATTTTAATTATGATATGTACAGACCGAAATAAGAGTTGGGGAAGGAGAAAATGAGTTTTGGATATGATATTTAGGATTTATTTTAATTAATACTTTAACCAGTGTTATGAAAACTGGACCAGACCGTCCGGTCGGACCAGTTCGACAGGAAGCTGGCGGCATCTCTAGTTCGGTGTCCTCTGAAAATCGGTATTTTTAATCAAACCGGTGTTATGAAAACTGGACCAGACCGTTCGATCGGACCAGTTCGACCGGGAGCTGGCGGCATCTCCGGTCCGATGTCCTCTGAAAATCGATATTTTTAATCAAACCGGATTGAGCCGCGGTTGGACCATCGGAATAGTGCCGAATCACAGTCCAATCGCAACTCAATCCCGTCGGATTCCGACATCGTTCGAGGGAGAAAACACCACCATCATACTTAATGGCATCTTCACGACAAAACCCATCCATTTTTAGTGGTCATCGTCCATCCTTTCGTCGCTCGATATCCACCTATAGTTCACACGACCGTTCGACTTTCTTCTTGATTCTGGCAAATTCCTACGCCGATAGAACTCCCTAACTCCACCATAAGAGTCACTGGCAACTATACATCAAAAGCCCCATGATTCCAAACGTCAATTAGTCGTTGATCGTCGCTGTCGCCATCACTCACCAGTCTCTTCACACAACAGGAGTGTTTTGGATAGATTTTAAACTTTAAGGGAGTATTATAAGGATGTTTTTGATGAATTTCAAACATTTAGAAACTAAAAATAATTTTACAAGATACGGTCTAACCGACCTTTCCAATCGGTCAAATCGAAAACCAGACCCTTGAATGGGTCATAGTCTGATCCGATTTTACTTTAACATAATAAATTAGATTGATTACTTAAAATAAAATTTAAATAAAATAAAATGGGAGGAAGTATAATAAGACAAAGCGTATTGAAGCGTTTTGAAACAAAGTTTTCAAAATCTGTTAACTTTTTGGATGTATTTGTGACTTTCCTAAACTCTTAAGTAAGCTTGTACTTTCCTCGGCAGAATAAAATTCACTCCCTCCAATCCAAAATATCTAGAGAGCCGGCATATGCATGGCACCGGCACGGCACGAAAAAAACACGACATGGCAAAATACGGTAAAAAAAAGCATGGTACAACATGGCACGAAAATATGTGAATCATGTCGTGGGCCTAAAAAAAGGCACGTAAGTCGATATGGTACGGCACGAAAAAAATATAAATTATAAATTATAAAAATAAAAAAATTATAAGAATGTAGAAATTAATGAAAATGAAGACGTATAATAATTCTTAATCCTAATTTCTAAGTTTGTATTTGTAATTATAATTATAACTTATAAGTAATAAAAAGTGTTAAAATTAAATTAATATTTCAATGTCTCATTATTTTATTATATTTCATAGTGATTATATTTTTTTTAATTAATATAAATACAAAATGTCACCAAATATAACATATAAAATATTTTTTATAATAATTATTAATAATAAATCAAAATTACCATAATTTATAAATATTAAAAATTAAACATTTTTACAAAGCACGTGGGCCGCCGGACGACACGACCCAAAGCATGACACGATATATGGCTGGTCGTGCCATGGGTCTTAAAATTTGGTGGGCCTGCTCGGCACGACAGGACACAAATTTTTGCAGGCCTTGACACGACACAGCCCACGACATGATGGGCCTTGAATTTTTAGGCATGGCATGACATGACCCACCGCCACCTCTAAAAATATCTAAGAGAAGTTTTTGTCCCAAGTTTGTGATTTAAGTCATATGTACTAAATTTAAGTTATGAAATAACATAATCAATTCTAATATTTGATATATCGTAAGAAGATTATGGACTAAGAGTTTGAAAAAAGATCCATCAAGCTATATATATATATATATTATTGTAGTGTAGGCTCTATTTTAAAAACCAAACTGGACCGCCCGGTCGGACTAGTCAGACCGAAAACCGATAGCTTCTCAGGTCCGGTTTAGGTCTTAGGGGGTTTTTGTAATATTTCAAAATTATGAGGGTTATAATTTTATAGGGGTATTTTGGTAATATGTCAAAAGTTTAGGGATTAATTGGTAATTTTTGGGAGTATTTTTGAAATAAATAAAAATTTTAGGGACTAATGTGAACTTTTTTTGGGAAATTTTTATAATACGTCATCGGTCCAACTAACCGGTCCAATCGATTGGATCGGTTGACCCATGACCCGGACAGCAAAACGGGTTGTCCTCTGATCCGGGTTTTAAAACAATGAGTGTAGGTTCTTGCATAAAACATAGATTTCCTTTACTATATCATCATCATGTGATTCAAGAGTTGCTTTTTATTCTTTTTTTTTTTTTTTTTCTTGTTAAGTTATACTTGAATTTGGAAAAGGTATATTTTTGTGTCTTTTTCCCATATTCTTTTTATTAATTTTTCTTAAGTTAAATTATGGGACATTAATTTGATATAAAATATTTTATATAATTGAGTTACAAAAATTTAAATGATATTATTTTTGGATATTTTTGCCCCTCAATCCAATTCATGGCTCCGCCACTAACTGAGAAAAAAATGATGTGCTGTGTATGCACATGGAACTCATGGTGTAAATGTTATGATTAATTATTGTTCATTTTTCTAGCATATTGATGCCATGAATGTCATCCAATGTTTTTAAACCCGGCCAAGGCATTGACCCGATCAAGGGCTCGGGTCCCAGTTGACCAGTTCAACCGGTTGGTTTGATCAGTGTGCAGCAAACAATGTTCTGAAAACCGGACCGGACCGCCCGGTCGGACCGGTTGGTCTGATCAGTGTTCAGCAAATAATGTTCTGAAAATCAGACCGGACCGCCTGGTCGGACCGGTTCGACCGGCAATCAGTGGCAAATCTAGTCCGATGTATATAAAAAACCGCTAGTTTGATTTAAACCGGATTGGACCGCGGTTGGACCGCGGGAATACTGTCGAATCGCGGTCCAATTGCAACTAAACCCTGCCGAATTCCGGCATCTTTCGACGGAGAAAACACCCCCCATTCGACGGATGGCATCTCCACGACCAAACCCATCCATTTTCAGTCGCTGTTGTCCAGCCTTCGTCGATCGCCGTCCACCTAAAGTTTACGCTACGTCGGATTTCTTTTTTTGATTTTGGCGAGTTCCGACGTCGATGGAACTCCCTTGTACCACCATCAGAGTCGCCAACACCTACACATCAAAAGCCCCAAGATTCCAGTTTCGATTAGCTGTCGATCGTCGCTGCCGCCACCACTCACCAGAATCTTCAGGCAAAAAGGGTGTTTTAGATAGATTTCAAACCTTAAGGGAGTATTATGAGGTGTTTTTGATGAATTTCAAACCTTCAGGGACTAAAAGATTTTTACAAATTATGGTCCAACCGACCAATCCAACCGGTCAAATCGATCAAACCGAAAACCAAACCCTTAAACGGGTCATTGTTCGGCCCGGTTTTCAGAACATTGGCAGCAAATACATCTTTGAAAAATTTTATTAGTCCCTGCAAGTTTGAAATTTATAGACAGGCCACTAAAATTTCCATCAGTCCCAATAGGTTTGAAATAAAACAAACACGCCCCTGCAGCATGTAAACTTCTTTTTTCTCTTTCTCTTCGTCACCTTCCCCTCTCTCTTATGTAACTTTCTTCTCTTCTCTTCTCTTGCTTTTTCCTTCCTCTACTCTTCTTCCTTCCTCTTTTCTTTTTCTCCCCCTTTTTCTCTTCGTCTCCTCTTTGGGTCTGATTTATATTTTATTGAATTTGAAATTTTTTCTGGTAGAATTCTCGGCCAGGATTTATGAAAGGTTTTTTGGTTTGATTTATTTTGTATTGCTGAAGTTTATTTTTGAAAAATTCGAAGCTTAGATTAAAAAAATGTACTGGATTTCTAGGATTTAAATTATATGCGATTTAATCGGTTTGTTGTTTGATATCAGAGTTGAAAATGCGGATAGAGAAATATTTTAAAGGCAATGAAGAGGCGTTGCCAACCATTCTTGAAGCAATATTACAGAGATCCAGCCAGTGCCGATGAAGAACCGAAGATTGACATTGAAGATGAAGAAATGAAATTGAAGAAAAGAATTTATGGATTTTAATTTTAGGAATTGATGATGAAGAAATGAATTGCGTTGGAGGTAGAATCGATCAGATGTCGTCGAATTGAGATTTGAGAAAATGAAAATTGAATGAAAATGAATTGGGGATTTTTTTATGCAGTAGCCTGGTTTTGTCCCAAAACCAGTTGGACCGACTGTTAGCTACAGTAACCCCGATCCAACCGTGGTCATACTAGGTGAATTGCATATTTCTGGTTTTATCCCTTTAAAACTTGGCGTACACTCCGGTTCCTGGTTAAGTTGGTTGAACCGGTCTATCTGAATCGGGTTTTAAAACATTGATGTCATGTCATTAATGAAATACTGATTCATTAATTATGAGTCATTATTTTTATTTTCTTATGGAACACTTTTGTTTTAACTTTTATATATTTGATTCTTGGGTGCTTGTCATTTGTCAAGGCATGTTGAAAGCATGCAGACCGAATTCATAGTAAAACACGAAAAAGTTCTTTTACTTTTTCTACTTCAATTTTAATGAAGAACTTTGGAAAAAGAGTTTCGTCTAGAGGTGTATTTATCTAGCCCATTTCAGTAAACAATTTGGTCTCCCACAATAAGCTTAGAGAGAATGTTTCTCCTTTAAGTTTATTATAAACAAATCAAGGGAGAACAACATTTCCCAACCCAAGGTTTGGCAAACCGTCAAGTTTCAAAATGACATTTTCTCATCATTCGTCAAAATCTGTTATGTTTTCTGTTAATATTTGACTGAAAAGACGAAAATGCTTTTAAATATTTGACTTTATAAATTTTTTTATTTTTGAATTAACCAAAAAGTAAGATATTAAAAAGTCAAAAAAGAAAAAATAGTTAACCCCAACTAAAAAGTTAAGAGTAATACTATGAAATTGTTTAAAATTAAATGATTTTAATATTTATTTATTTATGATGTCATAAATATTTCATCACAATTATTCAATAATCTACTAATATATATTTTTTTTATTTTTATTAATTAACATAGAAAATCTTAATAGTTAATCTTCTTAATTAATTAAATAAACAAATGAATAATATATCTTTACACTTGAGTAAAAGCTTTAACTTAACTAAATTTTAATTTATAATTAACTAAATTTTAATTTATAATACACTATTTAAAGATATTTTTGTATGCGTTTGGTTTAATATTTTTATCCCTATTCTGGATCCTATTTTTCAAATAGCGTTTGGTACAATATTCTCAAAATATTACCCTATTTTTTTTAATTACATTTTAACCCCATAAGGTTATTAATTTCACTAAATACCCCCTGAAAAAAAAGTTTAAAAATTAACAAAAACACCCCCATTAACCCAACTTGTCAGATTCCGGCAACCACCGTCGGTGATAGCCGGAATCTGTACAACGGCCAAACTTCCGACCAGAAATGGCCGGAAGTTCACCGCTGTGGCCTTTTCCGGCCAGATCCACCACGGATCTGGCCGGAAAAGGCCAGATCTGGCCGTCAGCGACGGCCAAAGAAATGGCCGTCGTTGACGGTCAACGACGGCCAAATCTTGGCCGTCGTTGACCGAAAACGACGGCCACATCTTTGGCCGTCGCTGACGGCCAAAGATGGCCGTCGTTTGGCCTTTTCCGGCAAACGACGGCCATAACAAACCGTAGATCTGGCCTTTTCCGGCCAGATCCACCATGGATCTAGCCGGAAAAGGCCATAACGACGTGTTACGGCACAGATCCGACAAGTCTGTGCCGTAACGAAATTTTCCGGCCAGATTCCGGCGGTGGTGGCCGGAATCTGACAGTGCAGGTGGTGGGGGTGTTTTTGTCATTTTACATGTTAGGGTCTTTAGTTAAATTAGTAAACCTAAGGGCTTTTTTATAAATTTTTAAAATTTACCTCGTAATACTCCCATATCCAATAACCCAATACTACCCCTAAAATCCTATCCAAAATACTAAACCAAACGCACCGTTTATCTTTTAGTCAAATATTAATAAAAAATATTAATAGAACTTTATGAAGGGTAAAAAAGTGTTATTTTAAAATTTGATGGATGAAAAAGTGCCAGCTTCGCCAAACCTTGGGTGGGAAAATGTCGTTCTCCCACAAATCAATTAAAAAAAATCGTACATTAATTTCTAAGTGGCAAGATATGGAGAAAGTGGAGTAGATTTGGCCAGTATTCAAATCAAAGGGATGCCTTCACATCAGACCAGTATTGCAGTAAAGGTTTTTAATTTGCAAGTAGAGTGAGTACTTAGGAGCTTTGACACTAAATGTGAAGCATTAATTGCGCAACATTTGCCATCAAAATCTTGTAAATTCTTGTGCAGTTGCATGGAGTTACCTAAACAGAGGATCAATACGAAAGACACCTCAGCAAAAATCAAGAAACTCAAATTGCAGTTTCTGAAAGATGTTAGGCATTCTAATAAGTTGTAATTTTTTTAAATCTCATCTTAAGAAAATTACCTCTACATAGTAATAATTATCAGTATATTGCAAACAATAAATGATATGTTACATTAAAGGTTAATATGAAATAAAATATTTATCTGAAGTTATTTAGGACAATGTTTATGTTTTAGAGTTATTAACATATCTTTGAACTTGCGAGTATGTAATAACTTGTTAGCATAGGCACCTTCTTGTTGAAGCCAAAATATTTCTAAGTTTTCAAACTATTGGATTGTGCCTTGAATCCCATATTGCTTGGGAAAAAGAGTTGCAAATGGACCCTCCCTTTTAAATAGACTAGTAGATTGAGCTTTTAAAGTATCTCAACAAGTGTAAGATAAATACCAAAAGAATAGTCATTGTGGGTTGTTATTGATGGTGTAATTGGCCGTTTTGGGATAGTATAGGAGTTTGCAATTTTTTCTCTTCTAAAAATTGCATAGTTGTAAACTTTTGCTTAGTGGATTATTTGAGTGGATAGTGGATGTATGCTAAACTGATTGTGCCGAACCACTTTAAAATTCTTGGGTGCGTTTGGTTCATTATTTTGGATAGGATTTTGGAAATAATATTGGATAGTTGAGTAGGGTTATGATTACGAGAATAAGATTTGCAGAATATGTGTTTGGTAGAGTATTTTGACCTTGATATTTGTATTAAATATTTGATTGATATATTTTTTTATAAGTGATTTATTAATATAATATAAGTGAACAGGTGACGTGAAGAAGAAGTGAAAGAAGAAAGAAGAAAAAGTGAAAGAAGAAAAGTGGAAGAAGTAGTGAAAGAAGAAAAGTCAACTCACAAATAACTTTAGGCTTGCAACTATCTTCAAACGGTCATAAAAGGGTCAGGAAGTGTCGGGATAATATTCTCAAGATTCTATTACACAAATATTCAACCAAACGATATCTCCAAAATCTGGTTGAAAATATGAATAAAAATATCCAACCAAACGCAGCCCTTGTGTTTTGGTTTTCTTTATTTTTAGTTGCTTGCCTTAATTTTGCGTTTGAGTTGTGAGAATCTTTTTCAACAAGTGGTATTAGAGCCCGTGGTTCATGATTTGGGAGAAGGCAAGCTTAAGAGGAGGTTGGATTTAAGAGTAGATCGGCAAATGTCAAGCATCTCAAATTTTCTGGAGGTATGTCTAAGTTTGAGGTTCCTTTATTTGATGGTAAAATTAATTTTATGTTATGGCAAAGCACAATACAAGACCTTTTGGTACAACAAGGTCTTGATCAGGCATTAGAAAAGAGTAAGCCAGAGAAGATGTTTGATAGAGAATGGAATAAAATTCAAAGGAGAGTTGTCAATACAATTAGATTGGTTTTAGCTCCAGAGATAAAGTACAGCATGCTCACTAAGTCTACACCAAAGGGTCTGTGGGGAAAATTGGAGGGTATTTATGCGTCGAAATCGTTGACTGATAGATTGTGTTTGAAGATTGATTTGTATTCTTTGAAGATGGATGAAGGTATGAGTCTCCATGATCATTTAAATGAATTTAATAGGCTAGTATCTCAATTGTTGGCTATTTCTAATGAGTTAAAGGATGAAGAACATGCATTGATATTGTTATCATCATTGCCTAAATATTATAGACCTTTAGTTCAAACTTTGTTGGTAGGCAGATTTATTTTAAAATTAGAAGATGTGACTGCCTTGTTGCGTGAGAATGAAATGTTTATGGGATTAGAGAACTCATCACTTAGAGGAGATCTACTAGTTGCAAAAGGTTCTAATCAAGGGAGAACTCAAGAGAGAGGTGATAAATAAAAAAAAAGAAGATATTATAGTGTTGTGTGTGGTTTTTTCCACCAAGCTCAGGCTACCGCAAGGATGTAGCTTGATTTAGAATCAGCTCGACTCCAACGATTGTCCAACCTAACGTAAGCTCGTCAAGCTTTAGCTCGACCCATCACAAGCTAGTCGTGAACAATCCATGCGATCATTCAAAAAATTTCCAGATAACTCTAAATCCCAGATATCTCAAGAGGAATCATATTAACAGTAATCTTTACGCAATCACAACGCCCAATCGCAAGAATATTGAAGTTGCATTTCAAATCAATTGTAATCCCTTTATTTTTACTCTTTCCTTTGTATAAACATTGTATATAAACCCCCTCAAATGATAAAAAAGGGGTTAGAAAATTCTCACAGAACTCATATTGTAAGCTCTCATAGCAAATACAAGAATAGTGGACGTAGGCTTAAGAGTTTATCTCGCCGAACAACTTTAAAAGTTTCTTTGTCATTTACTTTTTTCTACATTCATCACTTGTTCACCGCTGGTTATCCATAATCATGCACACACCAGTTCCAATCTTGCCAAGGTCGACTGGATCACTCTATTTGATGAAAATTTCTGCATCAACATTTGGTGCTAAAATGAGGGCCTCCGCCAACATCTCAGAGATTTCGACAAACAACCCCAACAATCTAACCATTCCAAGCCCATGATGGTACGTACAAGGTCAAAAACCACCATCGAAAACCACGACGATGTGGAAACCACCCACTAAGAGGTGCAACAAGACGTCGTTGGGCATCGACCACCATTGCCATCATCCTAGCATGCCACGAATAACCAGGGGGCAGGAACATTAAACGTCGAGAATGGCCAGCTGGTGGAAATGATTAGAACTATGGTTGCATAGGCGATGCAACCGAATGTGGCTGAGCTGAGAAATCAACAACCAACCACCTAGAATCTTGACTAGCCACTTTTCACCAATGCCACCCCAAAAGGTATGAATTCAGCAGGTGGCCAGTCTGGTTCATTGGCACCAAGAGGCGACTAATACCCCCGACACTCCACTCATTAGTGTGAGTCCCGCGGGCCAGCTAATCTCGGGAGGCAGCTAGGGAAACAACCATTAGGTGAAGGTGAAGGTGAAGGTGAAGGTGAAGGTGAAGGCAACGACTACCCTCGAGATGCTCGACGATATCCCCAACGTCAGCATGCTGATCTTAACCCACGCCCAAAACAAGCTCGATCCTCGTAAGCTCGTGAGATGAGTCACGTGCACTAGTCTGGCAATGACCAACTTTTGGTTATAACCGACGTCGCGAGCAACACACCGATGAGCATGATAACACTTATCGACCTAGCCATCATGACTCAACTTCATGCATCAATGCGCATAGTGGGGGGGGGGGGGGTTCACAAGCAACAGACTTGTGAACACGCTTGCTCAAAGTAAGGCTTAACAGAGCCAGCCAGAGCAACCGCAATGAAGACTTGGATCATGTACAAAAAATGCTCGATGATCTACGGGCCTGCCAGAATGGCGCGATGGAAAAAATAGTGAGTTCCCCCTTCACAGAGGAGGTTCGCCAAACCCCACTTCCACAGGGATTTAGGGCTCCAGAGAGTAAGTTCAACGGGAGAAGAGACCCCATAGACCACCTCGACAATTTCATTAACTTGATGGAGCTGCACTAGGTTTGTGACCTAGCAAAATGTCTCTGCTTCACGGTCACACTATGTATTGAATTGCGCTTGTTATGTTAATGTAGAGAAACTTGAGGAATATTGCTGAACTATATGGTTGTGAATCAACTTTGCAAGCTATTGAAGAATATCACAGATCCTCAGGGTTAGAATTCATTAGCTCAATATGCTTCAAAACTGCAAATATCTCAATTGCACTCATCGATGATGGATTAAAGTTGGACAAGAAGCATGACCTCGAGTGGCATAAACATTATGTTCCATTTGTTGGTAGAGTATTACACATTGAACACCTGGCAGAGGAGATTCTAGATCAAGTGAGATACTTAATTGATTTTCAGTTTTGACTTGCAATTGTCCCATAGTTATTTATGTTGTGAGCCTATTCTTCAATGCAATTGCGATTTATGTGTTGTTGTTTATCACCCTATTTTTCTACTAGTCTATAACATGTCTTCTTGTTCTATTGCTAAATTCCATGTACTACATAATACTTTTGTTTTGAAATTCAACTCCTTTGAAATAGTTGAAAATAAGGGGAACATATGATAATTCTTAATATTTTTTTATATGACTTTACTTGATAAGCCTTACTTCGAGCAAGGCGAACTCCATCAGTTCTTGGTAACAGTTTTCTTCGCTATACTTGTAGCAATTCCAGGCGAGGAGATAGTTCGCAATGCCGCTCAGCTACTTGAGCAATATTCGTCAAGAGAGAGATGAAACCCTAACCTCGTATTTAACGAGGTTCCAAAATGAGCAAGCAAAGGTCACATATGCACCCAAAGAGTCAATCTAGACTTTGCTAATTGTTGGCATTAGGCTAAACATGAAGCTGTGGAAAGAGCTCCAAAGTGAAGACCATGTAAGCTTGACCAAGTTTTATCAAATGGTTGCAAAAGACCAATGAATGGAAAGCTCACTGGCAGCATTGGCTAGAAGCTTGACGCGAGGAGCCCCAAACAAGCAACAAGATCGCCCATCAGACAAGCGCGGCGGCCAAGACCGTAATAATAGGGATCACAACAGGTCCCAAAAAAGATAGAGAATAGTAAACCATGGGGATAGGTAACCCTTCCCACGGTATGAAGAATATACCCCCCTCACGTGGATATAGCTCACATCTATGAAGTCTCTCGTGAGGCAAAAAGATTGCTCGCTCCAGAAAGGATGATGGGGACTCTAAACAGAAGAGATCAGCAAAAATATTTTCGATACTACCAGGACATTAGGCATACACCAATGAGTGTCAGGCTTTAAAAGATGCCATCGAATACCTGATACGAAGGGGCCACCTAAAGGAATTCGTCAATGAGGCACCAACTCGCGAGTAAAACAATCATGTTTAGTAAGCCCTAGCAAATGCCAACAATAAGGTCCTGGTAGGTATCATCTACGGGGGGCCCGACATAGCAAACAGCTCAAGGCATGCTCATGAACAATATGCTCGTGAGGCTAGAACAAATTTGGTCCCTCGGATAATGAGTTGTGAACAGAAGCTGCTGAAGCAGCCTAGACAAGAGAGCGAGGTGGTAGGGTTCACGATCGAAGAATGCGAAGAATCCTTTCGCCATAATCGTGATGCGATCATAATCGCAGTAAGAATTGGTAATGCTAGAGTACTGAGGGTAATGGTCGATAATGGGAGTGTAGCGAACATCATTATCTTGGGAGCTTTCTAACACGGAGAGAGACTTGAGAGCCTACCCTTTGCCGCTCTATGGATTTACCGAGGATAACCTGGTTCCCAAGGGGATGATTAACCTCCCCATGACCCTGGGGGCAAAGCCCAAGTCAGCACGGTGATGGTCGAATTCCTAGTGGCAGACTGCCCAACCACATACAATGTTATCCTTAGAAGACCGATTTTAGATGACTTGAGCACAATCACATTAGTGCGTTACCAAGCAATGAGGTTTCCGATGCCCAAGGGATTTGCGATGATTAGGAGCTGTAGAAAGGAATCTCAGGAATGTTACAACCGAGCCATACATATAGCAAAAAAATGGTCTCTCCCGAGGACAATGGTTATCACAGAATCTAAGCGAAACCCTATGCCTCTCAAGGATACCATTGATCCTTGCATCCATAGAGAAGAGCCCATAGTAGGACCAACGAAAGAGCTATGAGAAATATGTGTCAACGAGGAAGATCTAACTCGCGTACTAAAAGTCGGCAGCAACCTGAGTAAAGACATGGCCAATAACCTAGCGAGGTTTTTGAAAAAAAACCTCGACGTTTTTGCATGGGTGTATACATATGTGGTGGGGATCAGCCCCAAGGTAATGTGTCATAAGCTAAACATTGACCCGAAAGGTTGGTCGATAAGGCAGAAAAGAAGGTCTATGGATGCAAAGCGTTCTAGAGCGCTCAAGGATGAGGTTGACAAACTCCTGAACATCAACTTCATCAAGGAAGTGAAGTACCCAGATTGGCTCGCCAACCCAGTCTTGGTAAAGAAATCGAATGGCAAGTGGCAGACTTGTGTCGAATTCACGGATCTGAATAAAAGCCTGTCCAAAAGATAGCTTTCCGCTATCACAGATTGACCAACTTGTAGATGCGACAGTTGGAAACACACTACTTAGCTTCATGGATGTGTACTCGAGATATAACCAAATCCCAATGTACTAGCCCGATGAAGAGCATACCTCTCTTATTACTGACCGTGAAATTTATTGTTATAGGGTTATGCCATTTGGCCTCAAGAATGTTGAGGTGACCTACCAGTACTTGGTGAACAAGATGTTCGCTGACCAAATCGGCAAGACTATGAAGGTATACATTGACGACATGCTTGCCAAGTCAAAAGTCGCTGAAAGCCATATTGAGTATTTTGGAGAAATGTTTGACATTCTTAGAAGATATCGAATGAAGCTCAATCCCTTAAAATCTGCTTTTGGGGTGAGCTTAGGAAATTTTTGAGCTTAGGAAATTTTTGAGCTTCCTCGTAAACAGTGGGGTGTCGAAGCCAACCTAGAGAAGATTCAAGCTATGCTCGATATGAAAAGCCCGACTAGCATAAGGCAAGTACAGAGCTCTATGGGGCGTGTGGCCGTACTCAACAGGTTTGTTTCCCAAGCCACAGATAGATGCTTACCATCCTTTGAGACCTTGAAGGGAAGGAAAGGTTTCAAGTGGACAGATGAGTGTGAAAAAACCTTCTAGGAGTTGAAGAAACATTTGGGACATCCTCTTTTATTATCAAAGCCCATCCAGGGTGAGCCGTTGCTATTATACTTGTCAACGTCAAAGTCCGCTGTCAGCGTGACATTGGTACGCGAAGAGGGAGGAGTGCAATGGCCATTATACTATGTGAGCAAGAGGTTGCTCGATGCAGAGATGAGATACCTTAAAATGGAGAAGCTCACCTTCGCCCTTGTCATCGCTGCCAGGAAGCTACGACCTTATTTTCAGACGCAGTTCATTCACGTGCTGACCGACTTTCCCTTGAAGAAAATAATGCAAAAGCCCAAGACATTGGGTAGATTGATCCAATGGACAATGGAAATTAGTCAACACGATATCAAGTACATCTTGAGAGCAACAATCAAAGGTTAGGCCTTGGTAGATTTCATATCAGAATTCTCCTATCAGTCAAAAGGTGAACTAAGCCTACTAGGGGAAAATACCTCGAAAGAAGTCAAGCAACAAAAACCAAAGCTCGATGACCTATGGCAATGGATTCTATATGTGGATGGCTCCTCGAACGAGAAAGGGGTAGGAGTAAGGCTTTTGCTTGAAAGTCTAGAGGGAAACCTGATCAGAGTCATAGTAAGATTTGGGTTCACCGCCTCCAATAACGAGGCTAAGTACGAGGCATTATTCACAGGGATCCGCCTCACCAAGGAAATGAGGGCAAAGTCCATTAAAATTTATAGTGATTCACAGCTCATAGTCCACCAAATTATCGAGGAATACCAAGTGAAGGAAGATAGGATGGCGTCTTACCTCCAAGTGGTGGAAACCAAGCTCAAGTAGTTCAGATCCTTCACAATTCTCCAGATCCCAAGGGAGAAGAACTCGGTAGCTGATGCTTCAGCCCACTTAGCTTTGCAATGAGCCAAGAGAAAGCTGATTCCATTCTAGTTAAGTTCCTCCTAAGACCAAGCATCTCTGTTCCACAAGACCAGTCTTAGCAATGAGTCGGAGATATAGTTGGGTAGACACAATCGCTACCTACCTAAGGGATGGTACACTGCCAGAGGAGAGAACTGAAGCTAGAACACTCCGCACAACTTTAGCTCGATACACGCTCATCAATGATAAATTGTACAAACATGGATTCAATGTACCGCTGCTGTGATGTATCAACAATGAAGACGTGGATTATATTCCTAGCGAGATCCATGAGGGAATTTACGAGAACCATGTAAGAGGCAGATCTCTAGCATACAAAGTGTTTCACCAAGGGTATTACTAGCCAACAGTTTTCGACGATGCATCAAACTATGTGCGTAGATGTGATAGATGCCAGAGGTTTGCAGATACTCCGCGAGCTCCACCTCAAGAATTTACTACTCTGACAAGCCCCTGGCCATTTGTAATATGGGGCATTAACTTGATCGACCCCTTACCTCAAGGAAAAGGGGGCGTTAAGTTTGCAATGGCTACCATTGACTACTTTACCAAGTGGGCAGAGGCTGACCCCTTGGTTACCATCACGTTGAATAAGCTGAAGGATTTTGTCTACAAAAACATCATTTGTTGGTTTGGAATCCCGCACACTATAATAATTGACAATGAGAAACAATTCGACAGTGAAGACTTCAGATCTTTCTGTGAACAGCTCGGTATCAAGAAGAGTTTCACCGCCATTTATCGCCCTTAAGCCAACAGTCAAGTAGAGAGTGGGAATCAGTTTGTTTCGAAGTGAAGTTTTCGACAAAGAATTAAATGAAGACCTTCTCCACCTTAGGTTAGACCTAATCAAAGAGCATTAGGCCAAGTCTTAATTAAGGCTTGCCTCATATCAGTAGTAAGCCAAACGATACTTTAACACCAAAGTAAAAACCAAAGACTTTGAAGTGAGCAACCTAGTTCTCAGAAAGATCGTCTAGGGTACCCAAAACCCAAACTTGGGGGCACTTGGGCCTAAGTGGGAAGGTCCCTTTAGGATTTTCGAAAAGCTTCGCACCAGGATTTTTCCACCTACAATGCCTCAACGGCGAAGCGATACTACGGGCCTAAAACGCCTAGCATTTGTGAAGGTATTACCAATGAGCAGCTCGAGTTCGACTTATGTCTTTCTTTCTATCATTCATTGTAAGGCCGTTCACGACCAAAATGCTTTATCAATAAAAGAGGAATTTTTCATAATCTTCCTTTGGTTATCATTGTTATTTTTAGTTATTTAGCACACTTATTATTCATCGCTTCAAAGATCATGACCTATACGTTAGCATTTTTTTTTAAAAAAAAACAAACTCAGAGTCAAGAGTCCAGAAACAGGCGGCTTATCTCAATAAGCCACGCCAAAATCCAACTCTATAAGGGTGAAATATCCCAAATCGACGAAGTTAAACTTGGAAAAATTCAAGAAAAACACGTTGAAGGAAATCGACCTTAAGCCGGTGATTAAAACCTGAAATGGACAATAGATTTGAAATCAGAGTTGTTTGTCGCATAAGATTTCCTCGCAAATATTCGAAAAAGCTCTTCAAGAAGCGAGCTATGCACAACTTAGAGCAAATTTGGATCTTTTATGACAAGTCTAGTTAGGATGACTGAAATGATTCTGTAGGATTATAAAAAAAAAAAAAAATTGTTCAACAAGGATATACTGAAATATCTTCTATTCATTAATGAAGTTCGATTACATTCTAAAAAAAAAAAAAAAAATAGAGAAAGAGAAAAAATATATGATCTTTCAAGTAGTTGGAGGAGCAAAGGAATCATCCTCGACTGATCCAGAGAGCTCGTTGCCAACTTGAAGAGACGGATCCTCGACGGAAGGAATAGTAGCAGCCTCTTAAAGGTTGGGAATCTCACTTGGGGAAGGTCGACAGCTCTGGGGGGAAGTGTAGCCAAGGGAGTCGGATCCTCGACTTCTTGCTTGAGGCCAGTCTCCTTCTCACCCTCCCCGACCTCTTCCTGGCATGCGCCATCATTCTCGAAGTCATCCGAGTATACATAGGCCATTCCCTGAGCCTCAGTCTTCATCTTATCGACCTCTTTCTAGTAAGCTTGCGGAAGAAAAGAGAAGTCAATTGAAGGGTAGGCTTCCCACAACTTTTGCACGAGGAAGGTTGACATCTACCAAGCTCGAGCAGTTATTGTTAGAGTAGGTGCCCTAGAGCCAATCAATTATTGTAGAATTGACTTTTTGTAATAATGTCCATTGTTCAATAAGAGGCATTTTATTCTATATCACGTAAATCATCATTATATGTATTGATATATGTCCTTAGAATGGTAGAACTGTGACGAGGTATCAAGTGTTTCAAATCTTGATCGTGAGAACCTTATGAGCATATATGGTGGCCATTCTAGAAACGTCTGTAGCCCTAGTATTATTCTAAAGTAAGGGCACAGATAATACGGTAAGGCTATCATAGTGTTAAACGACCCTGTCGAAAGGCAGTGACTGATCTCACTTGTCAAGGTTGTTTGGTGACAACCTAGTGCAACACATGGGTGCTTGCGGTAGGCAAGTTCACTGGACTGACCCACCAGAGGATTCCATATGGATGGTAACCCTAGTGTCTATGGAACAAATCCTCCAACGAATGGTGGTGCATGTGATCCTTAGACTTGAGATCATCGAAGTGCCTTGTGCACCGATTGGTGTAGTTTGACACTGGCCCAACGCAGTTCTATTTAGAGCTGTCAATACGGTAGTGATTGACTACATCGAGGAGTGTATCAAGACTATGGTGGATCGATAAAGGATTCATTACTCCCGGGTACGGGGGAAGTTATCTCACGACACAATTCAATAAATGGCAATGAAACTAAAACTGTGGCCACAGTAGGATTGAGTTGTTGCTCTACCCAGTTTATAATTCCGGTCATTGGTCCAATAACTGAATATATACATATCGAGAGTAACTGAGGTTGACATTATTTCTATGCCTCGGTCTCGTTGAGATAACAGATGATGAAAGGATTGAATTGTACGGTAACCATATCGTTGTCAGGTAGCTGCTTCGTTGAATCTGAATCTATCGAGTGGCCATGATGTCTTGTTAGGGGCCAATCTTGGTCTGTGTGTAGCAAGACGATTAATTGGTGTTAATCCCAATACTACACACTACCGGTTTGATAAGGGGCCTATGGGTCATACACATATAAGATAATTTAAGAACCAGTTTATAAGAAGGGTGTTTTCGTCTTTTTAGGCAAAAGGGTATTTTGGTAATCTCACAGTGCAATTAAATTTGTTGACGTTGTAGCCTTTATTTAATTCGATATTAAAATTAAATAAGTGAGATTACGTTTAAATATGTGTTCGCATATATTTAAATAAATTATCATTATTGTTAAATGTTAATATATATTATAAATATATATTAATTGAATTTAATCGAGGTAATGATAAATTAAAATTTAAAAAAAAAATATCTTAAAGGGGATGTTTGGATACAAGGGGTGTTTGGGTTGAAGCCCAAGCCTATTCCATGATGGAATAGAGTAAAGTGTGCACTATATAAGTGCAACACTTTGTGAATTAATTAATAAATTCATTCAATCGTTAAAAGAAAAACGTCCTGTCCCCTTTTCTCTCCCACGCCAGATTGCCTTTTTGCTTGAAACAAAATTTGCTTGATTTGTTCTTGGTTCTTAAGACTAAAGAGGATCTAGCAAATCCCTTTTTAGTTCCTTGGGGTTATCTTCGTGTGAACTACATTGGTTCGATCCTACTCTTGGGTTGGTAGCAAAATCTGTTTAGAGACAAGTTGGAGGAGCCTCCAAACGTGCGTATGAATTCTTAACTCTAGACTGAATTTTCTGCAGATTCTTATTTAATGTATAAACTGTAAGTTTGTGCCCTGATCTTGGTTCTAAGGAACGATCCATGTAGTAAATTATTTTTGTTTTCCGCTGCCACGACTTGATCATTTACTAACAGTGGTATCAGAGCCTAGGGTACCAGATTTTACAGTTTTTGTGAATGGTTGATTACATGTATTTGATTGATAACATGTTGCCTTGATGAATCTGCACAAATTGTGAGTCCCAATGCAGGACTTTCTCTGGGGCATTGACCAGCCCATTGAAATGTACCTTTTTCGCCTTGGAAAGGTAGTATGTCTGGTCTTGCCCTTTCTTTAGTCTATACAGATAGACGAGTTCCTTGACGGATGGCTCGCCCAAATAGGCAATCATATATGCTATATACAGACCTATGATTATCATGTACGAGTTTGCAAATAGCTGGAGAGGAATGATGTCGAACTGTCTCAGTTAGCTATCAATAAAATAATAAGGGGGGATAGAATCCCACATCTCAGAAGGGTCTCAGAGGTCACTACCTACTTGGGTGGAGGATTCTTCCTAGAAGAATCCTTGGGAACCATTAAATTGAGTTGCAGCACGTAAACCTCTCTTATGCGCTTCAGGTCCTCGATGTTAATTGAGGATTATGGTTCCCTCTGCAGTCTATGAACTGGAGACCGCTTGTGATGAGCCAATTGCACCGAGGTGCGATAGGACAAGCCCATCGCGTCAGGATCCGAGCTCCGCGCGGTGATTTTTATAGAGACCTTGGTGATTATTACCCCCAAGGACTGCCGAGCCTGCAGGTGAGTCAAACATGCTATCAATTGTGTGATTGTTGGAAGAAGACATAATTATAGCTCGCTCCTAGGCACTTGAAATAGAGGCGAACATGTGTCAAAGCTCGAAAAACTCGATGACCAATCCACACTTGCTTTCAATTCAGGCACCCAAATTGACTCGCACCACACGATGAACGCACGTGACCTAAATAGGGTTTCAACGGCCACCGCAATAAACCCTCCTTAAACCTAAGACCGTCGAAGACATATTAAAAAACCGTACTAAAGCCTTAGAAAATTCAATGTGGCCACAACAATGGCCACCCTTGGTCGTGAAAATCAGAAAAACAAATAAAGAGAGGGAAAAGAAGCCTTATCGGAATAAGAGAAGTGGAAGAACTCATCGGAAAGAGGACAATGATGACAATGAGGCAGCAATAGAGTGAACAAAGATGTCAGAGAGTTTTCGTAAGTTGAATGAGTTTCTATCGACTTCGTCAACTTTTGTAGTGGCCTACATGGGAGACGAAAGGGCAGGGCTCAATCGTAACCGTTGATCTACAGTGAATCTCGACCCTTCATTCATTGAGCAATCTCAGCCCTTGGACGTGGCCATATGTCATCCATCCGCGAGGGGCGATGAACCATTAGACTGCTATAATGATAACTGTCGCCACACGTCGCCTCAACTACACACATGGAAAGCTGTAGTCGCCCACGCGCAACAAAATGTGATTGCCGAAGGCTGTCGCATTTAATGCGACATGACCGCATGTAATTTACATAACTATCCTAACTTTTGATATTCTAACTTCATTAGGTATCATAGAAAATAGAAGATCCAAGTGTGAAGTATGTTGATAAGTCATGAGGTTAACCCTTGGAGCTCGATCGAACCTACATTTGGTGACCTACTGATAATGTCGAGCTTGATATCAAATTGAGTAATAGTCTTCGAAGCCCGAAACGAGCATCGAACAGTAAGGGGTAGATGTTGTGTGTGATTTTTCTGCCGAGCTCGGGTTACCACGAGGATGTAGCTCGATTCAGAACCAGCTTGGCTCCAACAATTGTCCAACCCAGTGTAAGCTCATCGAGCTCTAGCTCAACCTAGCACAAGCTAGTCACGAACAATCTGTGCGATCTTTCAACCAATTCCCAGATAACTCCAAATCCCAAATATCTCAGGAGGAATCAGATTAACAACAATCTTTGTGAAATCACAATGCCCAATCGCGAGAATATCAAAGTTGCATTTCAAATCAATTGTAATCCCTTCATTTTCTCTCTTTCGTTTGTATAAACATTGTATATAAACCCCCTCAAATGATGAAAAAAAGGGTTAGAAAATTCTCATAGAACTCATATTGTAAGCTCTCAAAGCAAATACTAGAATAGTGGACGTAGGCTCAAGAGTTTATCTCGCCAAACCATTTTAAAAGTCTCTTTGTCATTTACTTTTTTTTTTTTTTTTTTTTACATTCATCACTGGTTATCCATAATCATGCACACACTAGTTCCAATCCCACCAAGGTCGATCAGATCACTCTAGTTGGTGTAGATTTCTGTATCAACATATAGTAATAAAGAGTTTTATTGTTGTAGAAAGAAGAGGCATATCCAATCACGCTGCAAGAAATTAAGGGAGGATATGGGAGGATATGCTTGCTTTCAAGAAGACTCAACAAGTGAAGGATTTGAAGGATGATGCTTGGGTTGCTAATAATGAAGGTGAATTTTTGGTAACATGTCAAGATGAAACTCAAACTTCAAAGGGTGAAAAAGGTTGGGTTTTAGATTCTATTACATCTATGCATGTTTGTAATGATAAAGATTAATTTGTTGAATTGAAATAATATGGAAAGTATGGAAATATTGTTGTCAATAATAATGAGAAAGTGAAGATTGAAGGCATTGGTAGCATTCGTCTCAAGCTTCACAATGGTGTTGTTAAGAATCTTCGTCATGTGGATATGTACCGAGTTGCAGTCATAGTTTGATTTCTTTGGGTGAGTTGGCTTCTCGTGGATATATGTTCTGATTTTGCAAGGCAAAAGGAATGAAAAACAACTATATTTGGTTGATGAAGGTGTGTGTCGTAAGAAATAAAAAGATAAAGCTGTTCCAATTCCTGTTGTGAAAGAAAAGCAAACTGTCAACCGAGTAAAATTTTCAGATGCTACTGTGATGATTGGGGATTCAAGTCAAGGGAGGAATTATTAGGATTGTGCCTTGAATCTCATATTTCTTGGGAAAGGGAGTTGCAAGGGGACTTTCTCCTTTAAATAGACTAGTAGATTGGGCTTTTACAGTATCTCAAAAAGTGTAAGATAAACACCAAAAGAATAGTCATTGTGGGTCGTTATTAAAGGTGTAATTTGGCTTTTTGGGATAATATAAGGAGTTTGCAATTTTTTCTCTTCTAGAAATTGCATAGTTGTAAGCTTTTATTTAGTGGATTATTTGAGTGGATAGTGGATAGTGGATGTAGGCTAAATTGATTGGGCTGAACCACTTTAAAATTCTTGTATTTTGGTTTTCTTTATTTTTAGTTGCTTACTTAATTTTGCGTTTGAGTTGTGGGAATCTTTTTCATTACAAGCATGTTTACATCTTCTAGGCTGAAATTATAAGTAATTGATCTACCATATGCAGGGGAAAACAAAAAATTCAATCTTTAAATCAATTACCTTTCTTTGCCTAGATCCGAGTATAGATTATACCGTTTACATGTTTATAAACAAAAATCTGTATAAAGTAAATCCATTCAAGGATTAGAATATTTACGTACGTTTTGAGGCTCCTTCGAATATCTTTGATTTCGGACAGCAACACTGTTCACGGTACTGTTCACGATTAATGTTCACCGTCAACTGTTCATGGTTACTGTTCACGTTATTTTTCACCAATCAATCCAAAATAGGATCGCACTCACGGAAGTCCACACGAAGATAATCCGAAGAACCCTTGATTATTTTGCTAGAACAATCAAGGGCTTCAAGAATTAAGAAAGAAGAACAAGAAAAGTTTTCTTCTTGAGAGAGAGAGAGATAGGGTGGCCAGGGTTTTAATTGAATGAATAATTCTACTTTGTTTTAATTTTAAATTACACTTATATAGTGCAACAATTAAAACCCTATTCCACTTAGGAATAGTCATGGGCTCCCACCCTAGTTCACCCTTGCAACCAAACACACCCTTTATGGTATTTTAATTAATTAATTATTATTATAATTAAAATCAATTAATATATAATAATATATTAACATTTAAGTAATAATAATGATTCATTTAAATATATACAAAGATATATTTAAATATAATCTCACTAATTTAATTTTAATATGAAAATTAAATACAGGCAACAACCTCAGCAAATTTAATTGCAATATAAAATTACCAAAATACCCTTTTGTCCTAAAAGACGAAAATACCCTTCTCACAAATTAATTCTTAAATTATCTTCTAAGTGTGTGATCTGTAGGCTCCTCATCATATCGGCAGTGTGTGGCATCGTGATTAACACTAATTAATCGTCTCACTACACACAAACCAAGATTGGCCCTCAACAAGGCATCATGGCTACCCGATAGATTCGGATTCAGCGAAACCACAGCCTGTCAATAGTTTGGTTACTGTGTAATCAAATCCTTTCATCAACTGTTATCTCATCAAGACTGAGGTACATAAATAGTTTCAACCTCAGATATCCTCTACATGTTTGTATTCAGTTACTGGACTAATGACAAGAATATTAAATTGGATTGAGCATCAACTCAACCCCACTGTGACCATAGATTTAGTGTCATTGCCATTTACTGAATTACCTAGTGAGATAACTTCTCCCGTTCCCAGGAGTGATGAATCCTTTGTTGATCCACCATAGTCTCGACACACTTCTCAATATAGCCAATCACTACCGTATTGATAGCTCTGAATAGAACTACGTTGGGCTAGTGTAAAACTACACTAATTGGTGCACAAGGCGCTCTGGTGATCTCAAGTCTAAGGATCACATGCACCACCATCCGTTAGAGAATTTATTCCATAGACACTACGGTTACCATCCATATGGAATCCTCTTGTGGGGCTATCCAGTGAACTTGCCTCTAAGCACCCATGCGTTGCACCAGGTTGTTGGCAAACAACCTTGACAAATGAGATCAGTCACTACCTTTCGATAGGGTCGTTCAGCACTATGATAGCCTTACCGTATTATCTATGTCCTTGGTCAGAATAATATTAGGGCTATGGACGTTTCTAGAATTGCCACCATATGTGATCATATGGTTCTCACTATTAAGATTTGAAATACTTGATACCCTTATCATGATTCTACTATCCTAAGGACATATATCATTACATACACGATATAAAAGAATATGCATTTTATTTATAAATAAACATTTATTATAGAGTCAATTTTTTAATAATTGATTGGCTCTAAGGAGGCACATACTCTAACAGAAACTATGACTATCTTTTTTTTTAATGTCTATACCTTAAATTTGACATGCTCCATTAATTAATTATTTCTTTGGAATCATCAACATTGACCAAATCAAGTATCCCTAAAGCACTGCATGTTCTTGAAGTTCACTGCAATTCAAATTTCATTTAAATTGAATTGCCAGTTTCAACTGTTAGATACAGGTGATGATCCTATGGTTGAATTCTTGCAAAGGTAAGAGAGCTTCTCAGAAAAGCCATTTGTTGAAACTAGAAATAAACCATGTTAACATAACATATTACTCATCAGAACCGAAGGCAATCCATTTGCTGCTTCTACTTTGCCATCTTACATGTACAGCAGAAATATCTAGTAATTAAAACAAAAATGAAAAATAGCAACATAGTAAGTATATGAGATAAGATTCATGAACAGAGAATAAATTTTACCTGGTCAAAAGTAAGGAAGGATTGACATTTCTGCTCAATCTTGTAAAAGACTGAAATCATTTTATGAAATGCATTTGCCATCAACCTCTATGTAGGAATGTGAGCTATCCTGGGCCAATTGGATCCTTTACCCATGAAGATTTGCTAACTCAGAAGAGGACAACCCATGATATTGAGTTTTCCAAGTGAAGCGGGTAGACCTTCCCAATGCATGGACTGAAGCTTAGGGCAATCAACAATCTCTAGCTCTTCAAGCAAGGTAAGAATATTGAGTCCCTTAGGTAGGATTTTCAGATTCTCCAGTTCTCTAATCCAAAGAGAAACACAAGCTCCAGAGAGCAAATATGCATCATTGGGAAAAGAAACTATGTACAAAAAGATACACCAGAAATGTTAAAATCTCTATGAGCGGTCAATCGGTGTAGTTTCCACTCATATATAGGATTGTTGAGATTCTTGCAATCCCATATCCCAAATGAAGAAAATTTTTGGGGCAAACCACCAACTGGTAAAGACTCCAATCTTGGACAACCACATATTGTTAAATCCTAAAGACATGTATGGTTTTGCATGTCAAAGGGTAGAGACTTGAGATTAACACAATCATAGATATACAACATTTTCAGGTAGGGGATAGGTAGTCCAATTTCCGGGAAGGACTTCAGAGCTAGACAATTATTTATATGTATCTCACTGAGATAAGAAAGGTTGAACAAGCACTCAGGAATGGATTTTAGAATTCCACACCTCCGTATATCAATATATTCAAGTGACTTATTATTGAGAAGCATCATCTCCAAAAAAGGGTTCCAACATCGGGCAATATGAAATCTTTATTATTTTAAGGCCATAAAGTAATTTTCTAGCAGTAACGTACGTAAGAGATGGACAACCATCAATATCCAAGTTCTCAAGTTGCAGTATGCAGTATGCAGCAACCATGACCATATTACATATTTATCTTAGGCAGAGACTGTAGATTTGTACAATAACGGATTTTCAACCTTTTAAGCATTATGTGAGCTTCTTAAATGGGTGAGTTATCCTACTATGTAAGGGCCCCAAAACCAACCAAAAGGGTGAGTCGGTGCCAAAGATAGTGTCAAAACAACCAAATGGGGTGAGTTAAAGCCATAGTTGGTGTCGATGGTTAATTGGACTGCTAAAATGGAGCTCCTTAAAATCCAACTAGGAACCAACCAAAAGGGTGAGTCAGTGCCAGAGATAGTGTTGGGTGTTAATTGGACTGCTAAAATGGACCTCCTTAAAAACCAAGCAATGGTGAGTCGAGCCAACCAATGATCATGACGAAAGCGTTATATAATTAGGTAGGGGAGACTGTTGCTTCCTACATCAGATAGACATGGGTTAGGTCTTAGGGTTATAAGCAAGAGGTAGTATCATCTAATAGGCTATCTTTTAGAGGGTGTCACATAATCGGGTGGGGGAGAATGTCACTTCCCACATTGGATAGACATGGGTTGGGTCTTAGGCTTATAAGGGCAGAATTAATGCACTGCTTCATTTTCCCCTTTTATTGTCTTTTTCTTGTTGCATTGTCTTACCCTCATGAAGACTTAGTGTTATTTGTGATATCTCATATTGTTTGGGAAGGAAAGGTTAAGACTAGTTTAATAACATGTGAACTCCTAAATTGTTAAGACGTGTTTTGGGTTGAGAACTCAAAAACAAAGCCGTAATAATATATTTATTATAATTTAAAAGAATTAATTAGGCTCTATCTGACACATTTTTTAAAATACTATTCCACTTTTCCTGCATAGTTAGAACAGTATAATACACATCTGTTACAATATTCAATTCAAAGACTACCCAAAATAGTAATCCATTAAATATTCCTATTGTGAGTAGTCTCCCTCGTTTACTTTTTCTTACTTTTTCTTACACATTCTGACTCCCTTATTCCTTCTTCTTCTTCTTCTTCTCCTTCTTCACTCATTCACCAGAGCCGTGAATCTCTTTCTCTCTTGCGCTCTCTCTCCTTTTGTCAACAAAGTTTCCTGTACCCATTTTTGGCTCTTCTTCACTCATTCACCAGCCATAAAGCCATCTGACTCTCGCTTGCGCACACACTCTCTCTCTCCTTCTATCAATAGAGATTCTTGCACCCATTTTTGGCTCTTCTTCACTCATTCACCAGACTTGTGAAACCCAGCTGATTCTCTCTTGTGCTCCCTCCCTCCTTCCGTCAATAGAGCTTCCTGCACCCATTTTCAACTCTTCTTCACTCCATCACTCGACCCGTGAAAGCCACCTAATTCTCTCTTGTGCTTTCTCTCTCTCCTTCCGTCAACAGACCTTCCCTTGCCCATTTTCAGCTCAGATCCGGCCGATTTGAGCTCTTTTATCTCACATCTCTCTGATCTTCTCACTTTCGGCTCAGCTCCGGCTCACATTTGTAAGCCCGTAAACTCTGTCTTTGTGTTTTTGTTTAATTAATGTCATTGTGTGTGCTTTGTATCAATAGAGATCCTTGATGATTTTTTTGCTCTTTGTCTCATGATAAATTGCTAGAGGAAAGGTCACGCCTTATTTATGGGCTTTGACTACCAGGTATATAGTTTACCGTTTATTTTGTTCTTGGTAATTTCTTTTCAATAAGCACATAATTGTAGTATTTGAACTTTTCCCCAAGGAAAGGTTGGCTTGGGTGGTTATGTGGGGGCTTGGAGCTAGATTTTTTAATGTGTTTGGTGTTAAGGTGCTTGGCTACTGAGCTGCTTTTTTTTGTGCGATGAATAGCCTGAGTGGGCTATAAATGGGTTATGAAAATGGCATTTTGTGTTGATAGATTATGATGTTGAATTCATATTTATGTTTTGTGATGAATTAATTGTGAAGTTATAAGTTGATGATGGTTGCTTTGGCAATGGCTATGCCCATAGCCTTGGCCATAAATAATCATGATAGTGAAAGAGTTATGGTTGTGAGTTGATGATCCTAAAGAACGGCATGTCCAAAAGAGTGCAAGTTTTTGTCCAATTTTGTTAAATTTTATTTTATCTTTCTTTCAATCTCAATTACTCTTTTACACTGTTTGTTTATTTGTTAACTCTTAATATTGTGATAGGAGTTGCCATGTTATTTTTCGTGCACAAAACAAGAAATAAATCAATAGATTTGCATTATTGCATGAAACCTCAACTGTAGAAAAACACACTTCAAAGAATTTGCAGTTTACATGAAAACTTTGGGTGCAACAGTGAGTAAAAAAAATGTCATCCCTTTTGTATAGAAGAAAAAATAAAAAGAAAACTTTACACCCCACATTCTAGTAACTTACAATTTATTTATTTATTCATTTAAATTGGTTTTTTTGGGATTTTTCTAACTTATGTATTATTCATTTTGTAGATTGACAACTCTAATTTGATCATAATAACTATTTACGATGCTATGAACAAAGGTTCATGTAATATAGCCCATCGTCGTAGGATTGATTATCACTTTCAACAGAGGAAAAGGTTTTGACATTTTTCCACACTTGGAGACACCAAAGACCATGTTGGTCTACTTTGCCAGTAGTATCCCTTGTACTTACCACAACAAGTAGTGTTGGATCAAACGAGGTAATAATTTCTCTCTGATTAGTTTATAATTTTTTAAGTTGCATATGCTTGACTTGATATGTGTGTTGATTGTAACAATGTTTCAATCTTGGTTGTTGTTCTCACCCTACTGCTATTAGATGAGTGAGTCCGTTCAATGGACCCCTAATGTCACCCATGAGTTTTTAGTTTTGTTGGTTGAGTGTACGAAAACATCCCATGGTACTTCAATTAAATCTTCTGATTACAAGATTATTAGTGATAAGGTATTATATATAGTTGGGAAGAAACTTGAAGTCAGACAATTATCTTCTAAGTATTTTGGTTCAGAACTAGTATCACTCTTGGCATGCTCTACTTCAACATGTGGGGTTCGGTTGGGATCATCAGTTGCAAACTCTAATATGTTTTAAATAGATTTGGGAAGAATATTTATAGGTAAAAAACATATTTTTTTTTTTTTCAATTTTTATAACACAGTACCTGGTATGCATTGTTTTAAGGAATATGAATTAATGTATGTCTGTTTTTATTAATAGCAAAACCCAGGGGTGCAACACTTCCTACATAAGGGACTTGTTGATAAAGAGTTAGATGAGGTTATATTTGAAAAGCAAAATGCAACTAGCAGATTTGCTTACACATCTGTGTCTCAACCAGCAGTATCTAACTTGATTTTTCCCGATATTGTCAAGGCGAACATGGATGAAGATGACTTTGAACCTAATCCAGATAGATCAACTAGGGAAAAACTATCTAACATGTCTGGATCTAGCCGATCCGTAAATAGGAAGAGAAGAGACGTTCGGGGAAACCCACTAGTGAGTGTGATTGGTAAATTGGTAGAAGCTATTTCCAATAGGACTATGAGATCTGTGACATCATATCGCAATGCCGATAGTGGGATCGAAGAGAATGCAATTGTTGGGACATATCCATATTCGCTGAAAAATTGTCAGGACATTTTGAAAACTATGCAACTAGATGTAAAGATATTTTTGATGGTTGTGAAGTTCTTAGTTGCCAACCTAGAGTGGCGTGAGATAATGATGAACATGACACCCAAGCAAAGGGAATTTTGGATTTATAATGACTTTTGTTGTGTTTAGATGAGGCTGTTTGTCTTACTTATTGAACCAATGTTTTTTACTTGTTAGTTGAGACTTATTCCTTAGACATTTGAGAGATTTTATTTTTACTAGCTTTATATTAAAGACTTCACTTGCTTTGTTGTAAGAACCGATGAAAAATTGTGGTGTTGTGCAATGTGAAGGAACATGTTTCATATATGTTGGAGATTGTAAAGAGATTTAAAAATTGAATGTTATTCATATTTTGCTAAGTACTACAAAAAATATTAACTAATGAACAAATTGTTACAAATGGATAGGTATGGATGGTGTCATCTAGCCTTACAAACCGTAATCAAGATAATGAAAGTGAAGAAGTAGAATTATATGTAGATGTTGTAGTCACATTGTGTGGGGCCATTGCGTATGAAACGGAGTTTAGCATGCAAGGACGTCAACCTAGACATACATTTGCACTAAATTGTCATGATTATATGGTGGAACTACTAAATGGTCATCTTGCAAGAATGTACAATAAGTTTCGCATGGGCAAACGATGTTTCCAGACCTTATGTTATATATTGGCACAAGAAGGCGAATTACGAGTAATAAGCACATGAGTATTGAAGAGCAAGTTATGATATTTTATACAACAGTAGAGAAAAACAAGACACATAGTACTTACATGGAGGATTACCAACATTCTAGTGAGACAATCTCTAGATATGTCTATGCAGTTTGTGATGTACTATTAGAGTTGAAGTCAGAGTTTATCAAGTCGTCTGACTCTAATGATGTTCCATTGGAGATATCGACCAACCAAAACTATTACCCTTTCTTTAAGGTACTTCTTTATTATTTTTAATTAGTTAGTAGTTAAGTTTATCGTTTTATAAATGTTGTTAGTCTTCCCATATTATTAAAATTCAATTTTGTTGACAGGATTGTATTGGAGCGATTGTACACATGTACATGCTTGGGCACCAATTGAGGTAGTTGAAATGTACTAGAATCTTAAAGGAACATTGTCGTAGAATGTGATGGTTGTATGTGACTTCAAGATGTTCACTTATGTCGTCACTGGTCGGGAAGGATCTGCCCATGACTCAAGAATTTTAAATTTAGTTCTAGACAATCCTGATTCTGGTTTCCCGCATCCTCCTTCAGGTATAGCTAACTTCTTTATGTATTTTAGCTAAATTGTAAACATTTTTTTATACATCTGCAAATAACATTCAATATTTTATTATAGGAAAATATTACTTAGTAGATGCGGGTTATGCGAACAGAGGTGAGTTCCTTGGCCCACATAGACGAGTTCCCTACTATGTTCTCGATGTGTGTCGTAACCTTTCTAGACCCCTTCAGTTGTTTAATTACAGACATGCATCGCTTTGGAATGTTGTGGAGAGAACCTTTAGTGTTTTTAAAAAAAGGTTTCGTATTCTTGATGGCATGAACAATTACTCGTTGGAGACGCAAGGTAAAATTGCTATGGTATGTTGTGTAATTCACAATTTTATCAGAAGGTTCAATATGCAGACCCTATTTTAGAAAAGTTTAATGCCCATAGAGTTTATGAGGAAGGATATTTTGATTTAGAAAACGGGGCAGAAACTGAAAGGAATGGGGCAGGTTCGAATCAACCGCATCAACGTAATACAGACAACATGGGAACTCTAAGGAATAAATAACTAATGCTATGTGGGCACAACATGAATCCATGTTGTAATTGTTAGTTGAATATAAGTGTACGAAGGATTCTAAGGGATGATTATTAGTAGCTTCGTATTATTAATATAGATATGTATTAATGCCATGTTTTTAAATGATGTATTAGTAGTTTAGACCTATTTGTTTAATTATTTTTGCACTATCCTATCCATATCCTACTCAAAATACACATTTGTTTTCCTATTCTAAAAATCATATTTTATTTTATTCAATTATTTTTAAACCCTTAGGTTTGCTAATTTAACTAAACACTAAAAAAAAAAAAAAAAAAAAAGGGTTTAGGAATTGACAAAAACACTCCCACCTATCCACCCACCCACATTTGCTAGATTTCGGCCACCACCATTGGAAAGTGGCCAGAATCTGGTATAATGGTATACTATCGGCTGGATTTGACCGATAGTATGTCGATCTAGTATTTTTCAGTCAGATTCATTGTGGATCTGACAAAAAAAGGTCAAATTTATGGTCAAAGATCTGACCGTTGACAGCCAGATCTTACAGTCAGATCTTTGGCCGTAGTTAGTCATTAACAATGACTAACATATGGCCGTCGTTGACCATCAATGATGACTAAGATATGGTCGTCGTTGACCATCAACGATGGACATATATTTGGTTGTTATTAACAACCAAATGTGGTCAAATCTGGTTGTAAATCTGGCCTTTTCTAGCAAGATCCACAGTGGATCTGGCCGAAAAAGGTCAATTGGTGCACGACCAGCCAAATCCAGCCGATCATGCTCTGATACAGTGACCCCGACCATCCTCTAACGGTGGTGGTGGTGATAATTCGAGGATTATACTGTTTTATTTAGGCTTTTTGGCCGGATTTTGGATACTTCTTATTTTGTTTGTGCTTGAATTGTAACTTAATTTCACATATTTTATGTTTCAGGCCAAAACGTGCACTTTGAGCAAATAATGAGCGGAATCGAGTTTTTGGACCCAGAAGCAAGCAAATCTCAAAATTCGGGGAAGTTCTGAAGCAGATTTGAAACACTATGAAGCTTGTTCCCATTGGAGAGCATCGAAGATTGAAGATTCAAGTAAGGAAGCAAGCGGAGGGCAATTCTGTAAATTCAGAATTGTTCAGGAAGGTTCGTCGCGACGAAGTTCTTTCTTCGCCGCGGTGATAGACGCTCGACATAAGATTTCGACTTAACTTGACAAAGTCTGCGTTTTTCAGTTTTATTCAAAACGCACAGTTTTAATTTAGGAAAGTTTTTAGGTTTTTGGACCAACTATATAAGAAAAACTTAGCCATTTTTAGAAGGGTTCATCACTTTTAGAGTAAGTTTAACATTTTGGGAAAGCAGGAGAGAAGATTAAGATTGAACCTTGTGGATTCGTCAAAGAGGGAAGATCTTTGTTCTCTTTTCTTAGTTTGAATATGTTGAATACATTGCTCACTGTTTTTACTTCGATTTGTGTTAATTTCAGTATGAACTAACTCATCTTGGGTTAGAGTTTTGATGTAATTTGGGATTTCTTTGTTTAATCAATGAATTAGTGTTGTTTCTACATTCTATTGCATGGATTTTGTGATTTCTCTTATTTTTCTTGAAAGTATTTGTTGAACATGATGAGATTGAGAAATGAATCATGTATGAGCTTCTTAGGGAAATCACCATTGTTATATTGAACACTAGAGATAGGTTTGAGAATCAATGAAATCAATCTAGGATTCCATTAGCTTAATGAACTTGGATCTATTAATTTTCAAATTGTTGGGTGTGGAAGCTTAATAGGGAAAAGTAGGAATTCATAGCCTGAGAAGGTATGTTTTACACATTAGGGAGTTCGATTTACAATCCGTGTATGTGAGTGTAGAAGTAGCATAATTCGTAGATTAATTCATAGAATCCTAATGAAGTCAAAACCCCAACCGTTTGCCTTACTTGATATTACTCTTGTTTTAATCTTGCTTTCATTAATTAGCTTTTTAAATACTTAGTAAATTTTGTTTCCATCTTAGTTTAAACTTCTCCCGTAAATCCAAACACCTTTTGGTTTCTCTAACTTGAGAACAATTAGGAAAATTCAGTGCTTAATAACCAATCCTTGTGGGAACGATACTTTACTTATCACTTTATTACTTTTTGCGACTAATGCAATTGCTATACATTGCATGTTGTAGTTACAACGCATTGCTGGCATTTAATGCGTGGGTGGGGGTATTTTTGTTAATTTTCAATGTTTTATTACATGAGTGTTTAGCTAAATTAACAAACCTAGGAGGTGTTTTTGTTAATTTTTAAATCCTACCTCGTAATAACCACTAAATTCTAACTTTTTCTAAAATCCTATACAAAATAATAAAACAAACACACCCTAAAACAAATTATTATGGAGAAATTTTTTTTTTTTAATTTAGTGATAAGAAAATTACCAAACAACTAATTAATATTATTTAAATGTAAATTGAAAAGTTTTAGAATCAAATAATTTTTTTTTTTTTAAAATTGCACCAAAATATTCTATCTTAAAATCTTCTTTGAAAAAATATACCAAACAATTATTCACCAATTTATTTAACTCTAATATAATATTCAAATAATGTACCAAACTTATTTTCAAATTCAAATCCTATTCTATCAAATACAACTCAACTCAACTCAACTTTTTCCAAAATGCTTAGGGATGAGTGGTTTCGGGTATCCTGCATTTTTCAGGGGAACTGGAATTGGAATCGGAACCAGAACTGGAATTGCACAGTGCAGGTTCCCAAAAAAGGAACTAGAACCGGAACCGAAATTCAAGGAACCAGAACCTGAAATGCAGGTTCCGATTCCTTACTCGGGTAACCTGTAAAGAATTAATTACCCCCTATTAGTTTAAAAAATGACAAAAATACCTTAAAAGTTTATAAATATAGCCCCAACAAGTCAAGAAAACCTACATTTAGTAGTTTTTAGCTTTTGATTACTCATTCATTTGTGTCCAATATGACTCATAAATCCTCTAATCTCTAGGCAACACTTGAATTCAATCAATTCATCACAATTCACATAAAATTTCTCAATCAAAACCAAAACACAAACAGGTTCCAAGTAGGGTACCTGCTTTAGGTTCTTTTCCTAGGTTTCGGAACCTATCGAAACCAGAATCGGAACCGCACAGTGTCGGTTCCAATAAAATGGAATCGAAACCTTCCCGTATAGTGTCGATTCCGATTCTGGTCTACCCGTAGGTTCTGGTTCTACCCGCTACCCTTGCTAAACCCTAAAAAGACTATTCTAAAAAGTGTTTAAATAGTATGCTCAACGAACCTTTAGGTTTTCTTAATTAAATTATATTAATAGCGTGTAAGATTTTAATAATGAGGTTTAGCTCTACGGTCATGTGCGCCATGTGATAATTGTTGATACAAAAATCTACACCAACCAGAGTGATCTGATTGACCTTGGCGAGATTGAAAACGATATGTGCGTGATTACGGGTAATTAGCGATGAAAAATAATGAATGTAATAATGTAAATAACAAAGAGATTTTTAAAGTGGTTCAGTGAGATAAACTCTTGAGCCTACGTCCACTGTGTTTGTATTTGCTGTGAGAGCTTACTATTAGAGTTATATGAAAATTTTGTAACCCCTTTTCCATCGTTGTAGGGGGTTTATATACAATATTTGTAGATAAGAAAGAGCAAAAATAAAGGGATTACAATTGATTCGAAATGCAATTCCGATATTCTTGTGATTGGGCACTGTGATTGCGTAGAGATTGCTGTTAATCTAGTCTTCCTCGAAATATCTGGGATCTGAAGTTAGCTAGGAATTGATTGAGTGATCATTTGGGTTGTTCGCGACTAGCTTGTGCTGGGTCGAGCTAAATGTCGACGAGCTTATGCTGGGTCGAACAACTGGTGAAGTTGAGCTGATACTAGGTCGAGCTATATCCTCATTATATCCTAAGCTTGGTGGGAAAATTACACACAACATTTGCCCCCTAGTGTTCGAAGCTCGTTTTGAGCTTCGAAGACTATTGCCCAATTTGATGCCAAGCTTGGAATGATAACTGGATATGGGTTTGGTTGAGCTCATAGGGTTGAGCTCATGTCCGATCAACATGCTTCACACTTGTTTACTTCCAATGATACCTGCCAAACTCAAAATATCAAAAGTTAGGGCAAACATGTAATTTCAATGCAGTCATGTCACATTAAATGCGACAACCTTTGTCAGTCACATTTCGTCGTGCATGGGAGACTACAGTTGTCCACGTGCGAAGTTGAGGCAATGTACGATGACGGTTATCAATGTAACAGTTTGACTACTCGTTGCCTTTAGCAGATGGTCGACACATGGCCATGTCCAAAGGTAGAGATTGCTCGACGAATGAAGGGTTGAGATTCACTGTAACTTGACAACTATGATTAAACTCCTCTTTTTCGTCACCCATGCAAGCTACTATAAAAGGTGGTGAAATCGTTAGAATCCTCATTCAATCCGTGAAAGTTTTCTGGCATTCTTGTACATTCCGCTACTGTTTTATTGTTATCAAGCCGTTCTTTCTGGTGATCCTCTACGCTTCTCTCACTCTAGTAAGGTTCCTTTCCCTTTCTTTGTTCGTTTTTCTGGTTTTTGCGTCAAAAGGTGGTCACTGTAGTACCCACATTGAGCGTTTTAGGGTTTTAGTAGGGTTTTGGGGTGCGTCTCCAACAGTTTTAGCTTTAAGGAGGGCTTAACGTTGTGGCTGCCGGGACCCTGAGTAGGTTGTGTGCTTTCATAGTATGGCACGAGCTATCTTGGGTGCTTGATCTGGAAGCAAGTGTGAATTGGTTGCCGAATCTTTCGAGCTTTGACACATGTTTGCTTCTTTTTTAGGTACCTAGAAATGAGCAGTTACCATGTCTTCTTCCAGTAGTCACACAATCAATCGCATGTTTGATTTGCCTGCGGGCTCGGCTATCCTCGGGGAATCAACCCTTGAGGTCTCTAAAGAGATTGTCGTGCAAAGCTCAGACCCCGATGCGACAGGCTCTTCTGATGGCGCTTTGATACAGTTGGGTCAACCCACACGATCTCCAGTTCATAGGCAATGAAGAGAACCACAATCCTCCATTAAAGTCAGGGATCTGGAGCGCATAAGAGTGGTCTATGCGCTGCAACTTAGTTTGATAATTCCAGGGGCATATTCTCTAAAGAACCCCCTACCCGGATGGGTGGCAACCTCTGAGACCTTCTGAGATGCGGGGTATCCATTTCCCCTCATCGTTTTATTGATAACATGCTGAAGCGATTCGACATCATTCCTCTCCAGCTATCTGCAAATTCATATGTCATTCTCATCGGTCTGTACATCGCGTACATGACTGTAGAATTGGGCGAGCTATCTGTCAAAGAGCTTGTCCATCTGTATAGGCTTAAAAAAGGGCAAGACCAGACATACTACCTTTCTAAGGTAAGAAAGGTACGTTTCAATGGGCTGGTCGACGTCCCGAAGAAGGTCTTGCACTAGGACTCTCACTTTTTCTTCTACGAAGCCCAGGAGACCGACGCTTTCGCTTCAAATGTGAGTAAGACTTTGATTCCCTACATGTGCAAGGGTCGCTTTCGAGCTTTGTATCTGAGCTAACTGAGTTGTTTTTGTTTTGCAGTTAACATTGACCAGAATTATCTTCCTTCTAGGAGCTTACGGAGGCTATAGAATTTCAACGACCTTCCTGATGATCAGCGTAATGTCAACAGGCTTTTCATGCTTCCTCACCTGAAAGTGTATGGCTTTTGTCAGGATGAGGCCAGATTCCTTACAATTTTGGAAAAAGGTTTAAGTTACAAATTGCTCGCGTTTATTTTCCCGCGTAAGTAGGTTGTTCATTGTTTGCTTCCTTTCTTGCAAAGATGTGGGCCAAGAAACCGAAAGGCCTTAAAAAGAAAGTGGCAGCCGCCAAGACAACATTGGCTGCTTTGGCGATGAAGCAGCGTACTGACATTGCTGGCACGAGATGCACCGGTGGCGAGCTTGGGGGAGGCCTAAGCACAAAAAGCCCGTGACTGCCCGAAAGGAAGTTGGTAGGAAGAGTCCCTCCGAGCTCCAAAAAGGGTCGGTAAAGAAAATACCCAAGCTAACCGGGAGTTCAAAAAGAAAAAAGCATCTGAGCATCATGATGGCTTAAGTAAAAGGAAAATGATCGAGCCTTTGGAGGGCTTGGGCAAACAAAAAGTGGTCAAGCAGCAAGTTGGCTTAGACAAGGAGGTCATCGTGTAGGCTGGCGGCCAAAAGAAGACAACTGACAAAGAATTGGCCAAGAAGAAGTCCACTTTTGTGGGTGAGGTAGGTGCTACTGGGGGAACCAAATCTAGCTTGTCCCAATCGAAGAGTAAGAAAATAGACGGAGCGGCCCAAGCTGCGGTCGATACACTAATCGATCAACTCCTTGACCATATCGACGTTGGGGCCACAGTGGCCAGGGATTGCATCACCTTGCGAACATTCGCAACTGTCAAGGACTCGTCCCCCGCTCTGATGTTGGCTTTAACATGTAGCTATGCGACGAAGGTACCGGTACTTCGCCCCTCTTTTATTTGCATGCTATCTTCACCATTTGCTGACTTTTCATCTTACCTTTTTAGGTCACCAAGGCAAGCAGACTTCTATACGAGGAGTGCAATGCCACCTCGGAGGGCACTCATAAGGGTGGATGCTGGTGGAGACAGTGAAGGAAGATGCTCTGGCCAAGGTCGAGGTTGCAGAGACAGAGAAAGAAGCTAAGCAGGTCGAGCTTGAACAACTCAAGGAGGAAGTGGCGACCTTTGGGGTCAAGGAAAGGGAGTTCCTTGACAAGCTTAACATGAGCGAGGCTGCGCAAGCTAAAGTTGTAGTTGAGGAAACAGAGGCTGAGAAGAACTTGGTGCAGCAGCGTGGTGCCAATAACAAGTTAAATTCTGAGCTTTCCTCGGCCCGAAAGGCTGCCTTGGACTAGGAAGCCAAATTTAAGCAGTCGTTGATCGACTTTTCCCAGGAGGAGAAAGGTCGACGAAAGGCTGAAGCCGATGCCAGGCAACTTAGGCTTCAAATTGAAGAGTTGAACAAGGCCATCATTACTTGGTCTTGGCAGATGTTGATCTTCATTGTGCAGAAGCTATGGGAGGCTCATCCCTCGATCGGCTTTTCTTTCCTTAAGTGAGCTTATCAAAGGGAAGTTGAAAGGATAAAGGTCGAAGCCCAGGGAATGGCCTATGTGTACTCGGATGACTCCAAGGATTATGGCGAGGGCCAAGAAGAGGTCGAGGAAGGCGAAGAGGAGATCAGGTTCAAGTTAGAAGTTAAGGATCCAGTTCTCCTGACCATACTTCCCCCAAGTAAGGCTCCCAACCTTGGAGACATTGCTGTCGTCCCTCCTAACGAAGAATTGTCTCTTCCCTCTAATGGCGAGCTTCTTGGATCAGTCGAGGATGACCCCCCTGCTCCTTCAGCTGCCTAAAAGATTGTTTACTTTTTTTTTTGTGTTTTGTCGTTATTATTTTTTTATTTTATTTTTTATTTTTAAGAATGTAACAGAACTTTATCAATGAAAGAATTTTTCAACCTATCATTGTCAAGAAAAGATTGGTATATTTCTGCGGAGTTATTTCATTTGTCCTAGTTGGACTTGTAATAGGAGATCTGAATTTGCTCTAAGTTAGGCGTAGCTCACTTCTTGAATAGCTTTTTTGGATATGTGTGAGGAAATCTTTTGTGACTAGCAACTTTGATATCAGATTAGCTATCCGTATTGAATTTTGGTCACTGGCTTAAGGCCGATTTTCTTCGACGTGTTTTTCTTGAATTTTATCAAGTTTAACTTCGTCGACTTAGGACATTTCATCCTTAAAAATTTGGATTTTGGCGTGGCTTTTGAGATAAGCTATCTTTTCTGGACTCTCGACTCTGAGTTTTCTTTTTGGAATACCATCGCATAGGTCGCGATTTACAGGTCGATGAATAGTTGCTTATGAACTAAAGACATTAATTACAAGCAAAGAAAAATCATAAATAATACCTCTTTTATTAATCAAGTGTTGTGGCCGTGAGTGGCCTTACAACAAATTAAAAAGAGAATGATAAGTGAAACCCAAACTGCTTATTAGTAATACCTTCGCAAGTGCTCGGCGTTCCAAGCTCGCAGAATTGCTTCGCCATTGAGGCGTTCCAGGTGGAATGACCTTGGTGTGAACTTTTAAGAGATCTTGAAAAGACCTTCCCATTTAGGTCTAAGTGCCCCCAAGTTCGGGTTTTGGGTACCCTGGATGACCCTTTTAAGGACCAAATCACCCACTTCAAAGTCTATGTCTTTAACTTTGGTATTGAAGTACCATTTGGCTCACTGCTGATATGAGGTGAGCCTTAGCTGGGACTTGGCGGGCTTGATTTATCTTCAGAATTGTAGAAGAATTCGAATATAAAATCTGCCAAGGCTTGACCTTTGATTGTTTTCCTTGGAACGTACTTGATATAATGCTGTCTCATCTACATTGTCCATTGGATCAATCTACTCGATGTCTCGGGCTTCTGCATTATTTTCTTTAGTGGGAAAGTTGTTAGCATGTGGATGGAGTGTGCCTGGAAATAGGGTCGCAGCTTCCTAGCAATGATGACAAGGGTGAAGGCGAGCAACTCCATCTCTAGGTACCTCGTTTTTGTGTCGAGCAGTCTCTTGCTCACATAGTATACCAGCTATTGTACTCCTCCCTCTTCGCGTACCAACATTGCGTTGACATTGAACTTTGATACCAACAAATACAGTAGCAACGACTCACCCCGGATGGGCTTTGACAGCAGGGGAGGCTGTTCTAGATATTTCAGCTCCTAGAAGGCTCTTTCACACTCCTCTGTCCATTTGAAACCTTTCTTCCCCTTCAAGGTCTCAAAGAACGGCAAACATTTGTCTGTGGCTCGGGGAACGAATCTGCTGAGTATGGCTACATGCCTTGTCAAGCTCTGCACCTGTCTTATGCTAGTCGAGCAGAGCCTAAATCTTCTCTGGGTTGGCTTCTACACCTCATTGGTTTACGAGGAAGCCCAAAAATTTACTCGAGCTTACCCCGAAAGCACATTTTAAATGATTGAGCTTCATTCGGTACCTTTTGAGGATGTCAAACATTTTCCCCAAGTGCTCAACGTGGCTTTCAGTGACCTTTGATTTGACGAGCATGTCGTCGATGTATATCGCCATGGTGTGGCCAATTTAGTTGGCGAACATCTTGTTCACCAATGAAGTTAATTTTCAGGAGTTTGTCAACTTCATCCTTGAGCGCTTGTGAGTGCTCTGCATCTATAGCCCTTCTTTTTTGCCTTATGGGCCAAGCTTGAGTGTCGAGGTTCACTGTAACAGCTGCTTTCTACTCATATACTCAGAAAATGCATATAATAAAATACATGTATTATAACGTAAATAGAGGGGCCCAAAATTTTCTTTTATTAAATATACATATACTTTACACAAATATAAAGTATTATATATACAAAAGCTCTCAAAAACAGGGTGGACAGTGTAACTATTTCTCTTCGCTTGCCGACACCCATCCGACTGCATCCTTACCTAGAACCTGCAACCACAAAGGAAAATGACGGGGTGAGCACAAAAAGGCTCAGTAAGTAAATCCTCTACTAATCTATCCCCGTAACTCTTTCTCTTAATTCTTTTCCTTATAATACTCTCTCGTTCTCTCTGTTTCTCTTCCACATAGCTCTTTTTCTATCAACTGTTTCTTAAATGTCACGGCCCCATCTTACTGGAGGCACGGTTGGAACTCGCTCCACTCTTCGTGACTTATACCTTTCTCTATCAGTTCTTTCTCATTTGAATGTCACGGCCTCATCTCACCGGAGGCACGGTCGGGAACTCAAGCCCGCTCTGCGTGACTTTTACCCACTCATATGTCACGGCCTCGTCTTACCGGAGGCATGGCCGGAAGATCACAAAGCTCCCACTACTCGTGACCTTTTCTCATTTTTGTTTTCTTTCTATTTCTGTTTCTGTTTCTGTTTCTCATACTCTTCTTTATAAGTTCTCTGATGTATGTCACAGCCTCTTCTGACCGGAGGCACAGCTGGATGGCATTCACACAACACCATCTCACTCTTCATAACTGTCGGGTGGAGTTCACACAGCACCAACCTGCTCTTAGTGACTACCGAGTGGGGATCACAAAGCATCTACCCGGTTTTCATAACTATCGGGTGGAGACCACAAAGCACCTACCTGTTTCTCATGACTTTTGGGTGATGATCACAAAGCATCAACCCTTTTCTAATAACTATCGGGTGACGATCACAAAGCATCAACCCGTTTCTAATGACTATCGGGTGTGATGATCACAAAGCATCAACCCATTTCTAATGACTATCGGGTGACGATCACAAAGTGATGGGAATGCAAAATGTCATATTTACCCCCCTTAATGTTTAGTCTTTTATACGTATTTGTTGCCTAAATGTACTCATTATTATTCTATTTTGATTTAGGATGCAAATGGAGGCGTTAATTGCAAAACGGAACTAATTAAGGGAATTCGGACAGTTTCAACGTTGTTTCGTAATCTGGGCATAACTATCTCATCTGAGCTCCGATTGAGATGATTCAAAATGCTGTGGAACGCTAAGAAAGATATCTACAACTTTCATGTTTTGAGATTTGAGATATACTTGCTTCATCAAGGTTGTAATCGGGCTTGAAGTGGACGCATCTGCACTGCCGATGTTCTGGAACATTCCGCCTTGTAATGCAAGTCCAAGAGGCAGTTTATCATTGGAAGATTTGAAGACATGTGACACACAAGTTACAGCTGGACACACCACTTTCTTATTTTTATTTTAGGACTTTATTGTATTTTCAATTAATTAGAATTAGATTAGGATTAATGTTATTTTAGGATATTAAAATATCTTTTAGGAGATTGAGTGGGATTAAAAGACTGGAACTGGATATTTTGTGGGGGAGATCAGATTAGGTTTGGAGGGACACGCCTCTCTCTTCTCTTCTCTGGAATTTTTCTTTCTCTTTTGAGTTTTTGATTATGGCCATGAGCGGCTAGAACTTTTGTAACTTGGTCGTCGGAAATGGAGACCTCGGAATCAACCAACTGTGAGATCTAATCTATTTTATTTTAATGTTCAATTTTCGTGTTTGAGTATTGAATGTTATTCTATGCATATCTTCATGATTGATGCAATTAATTACTAGGAGGCCTACTAGTGTATTATTTGTTGCAATCTACTGCTAAGTTAGATATCAAATCCGTAATTGTTTGATCCCTCTAACTTGTGAAGCAATTAGGATTAACAAATTCGCTGCGTCAGGAATTAGTAATCTTAAGAAGAACATTCAACTGAATTAAATACAACCGCTTGTGTTTGTGTTGTTTAGCTTCATCGATTTCTCTAATTCTTAAGGCTGCCATTAGATTAAATCTTGAGCGCTTG